>NC_133768.1:81251530-81600280 GCF_036562045.2 Rhinolophus sinicus | reverse complement strand
GAATGACAGGAAATCCTCACATGTCAATAATCACCCTAAAAGTAAATCGACTGAACTCACCAATAAAAAGGCACAGAGTAGCAGATTTGATCAAAAAACTAAACCCAACCATATGCTGTCTCCAAGAGACACATCTCAGCTACAAGGACAAGCATAGACTCAAAGTGAAAGGGTGGAAATTGACACTCCAAGCAAATGGTACCCAGAGAAAATCAGGTGTAGCCATAATGATATCAGATGAAACAGACTTCAAGGTGAAAAAGATAACAAGAGACAAAGATGGACATTTCATAATGGTGAAGGGGACTATACAACAAGAAGACATAACAGTCATCAATATTTATGCATCCAATCAGGGAGCACCGAAATATACCAAGCAACTACTAACAGAACTAAAGGGAGAAATTGACCAAAACACAATTATACTAGGGGACTTAAATACATCATTGACAGCTATGGATAGATCATCCAAACAGAAAATAAATAACGAAATAGTAGCCCTAAATGACACATTAGATGAAATGGACATAATTGACATTTATAGAGCACTTCATCCTAAAACATCAGACTATACATTCTTTTCTAGTGTACATGGAACATTCTCAAGGATAGACCATATATTGGGACATAAAATCAGCCTCAGCAAATTTAAGAAGATTGAAATCATACCAAGCATATTCTCTGATCACAAGGCTTTGAAATTGGATATCAACTGCAAAAAGAAAGCAGGAAGAAACACAAATACATGGAGACTAAACAACATACTTTTAAAGAAGGACTGGGTCAAAGAAGAAATTAGAGGAGAGATCAAAAGATACATAGAAACAAATGACAATGAAAATACATCTTACCAAAATTTTTGGGATGTAGCGAAAGCAGTTTTAAGAGCAAAATTTATATCATTACAGGCCTATCTCAAGAAACAAGAAAAATCCCAAATAAATAACCTCATGTTACACCTTAAAGAACTAGAAAAAGAAGAACAAGTGAACCCAAGATCAGCAGAAGAAAGGAAATAACAAAAATCAGAGCAGAACTAAATGAAATAGAGAACAAAAAGACAATAGAAAAAATGAATGTGACAAAGAGCTGGTTCTTTGAAAAGATTAACAAAATTGACAAACCCTTGGCTAGACTCACTAAGATAACAAGAGAGAAGACACTAATTAACAAAATCAGAAATTCAAACAGGTAAGTTATCACGGACACCACAGAAATATAAAAGATCATCCAAGAATTCTATGAAGGACTATATGCCAGAAAATTCAATAACCTAGAAGAAATGGCCAAGTTCTTAGAAACATATAGCCTTCCAAGGCTGAACCATGAAGAACTGGAACATCTAAACAGACCGATCACCAGTAACGAAATTGAATCAGTCATCCAAAACCTTCCCAAAAGCAAAAGTCCGGGACCAGATGGCTTCACTAGTGAATTCTACCAAACCTTCAAGAGGATCTAATACCAGTCCTGCTCGAACTCTTCCAAAAACTTGAAGAAGAGACAATACTCCCTAACTCATTTTATGAGGCCAACATTACCCTGATACCAAAACCTGGTAAGGACAGCACAAAAAAAGAAAACTACAGACCAATATCTCTGATGGATACAGATGCAAAAATCCTAAACAAAATTCTAGCAAATCGAATACAACAATGCATTAAAAGATTATTCATCACGACCAAGTGGGGTTCATCCCAGGGCACAAGGATGGTTCAACATCCAAATCCATCAATGTGATACATCACATAAACAAAATAAAGGACAAAAATCATATGATTATATCAATTGATGCAGAAAAAGCATTTGACAAGATACAACATCCATTTATGATTAAAACACTTAATAAAATAGGTATAGAAGGAAAATACCTTAACATAATAAAGGCCATATATGACAAGCCCTCAGCTAATCTCATAATTAATGGTGAAAAACTGAAGCCCTTTGCTCTACGTTCAGGAACACGACAGGGCTGTCCCATCACCTCTGCTTTTCAACATAGTGTTGGAAGTCCTTGCCAGAGCAATCAGGCAAGAGAAAGAAATAAAAGGCATCAAATTGGGAATGAAGAAGTTAAATTATCACTCTTTGCAGATGACATGATGCTATATATAGAAAACCCTAAAGACTCCACCAAAAAGCTATTAGAAACAATCAACGAATACAGTAAAGTTGCTGGCTACAAAATCAACGCACAAAAGTCCATTGCATTCCTATATACTAACAATGAAATCTCAGAAAAAGAAATACAAAAAACAATTCCTTTTGCAATTGCAGCAAAAGAATAAAATACCTAGGAATAAACTTAACCAAGGATGTGAAAGACCTATATGCTGAAAACTATAAGACATTTTGAAAGAAATTGAAGAAGACACCAAGAAATGGAAAGACATTCTGTGCTCATGGATTGGAAGAATCAACATAGTTAGAATGGCCATATTACCCAAAACAATATACAGATTTAATGCAATCCCCATCAAAATCTCAATGGCATTTTTTAAAGAAATAGAACAAAAAATCATCAGATTTATTTGGAACCACAAAAGACCCGGGATAGCCAAAGGAATCTTAAGAAAAAGAACAATACTGGAGGTATCACACTTCCTGACTTTAGCTTGTACTACAGGGCTACAATAATCAAAACAGCATGGTATTGGCAGAAAAGCAGACATATAGACCAAAGGAATAGAATTGAGAACCCAGAAATAAAACCACATAAATACGGACACATAATTTTTGACAAAGAAGCTAAAAACATACAATGGAGAAAAGACAGCCTCTTCAATAAATGGTGCTGGGAGAATTGGAAAAGAATGAAACTGGACTGCTATCTGTCACCATGTACCAAAATTAATTCAAAATGGATCAAAGACTTAAGCATAAGACCTGACACAATAAAGTGCATAGAAGAAAACATAGGTACTAAACTTATGGACCTTGGGTTCAAAGAGCATTTTATGAATTTGACTCCAAAGGCAATGGAAGTAAAAGCTAAAATAAACGAATGGGACTATATGAAACTTAAAAGCTTCTGCACAGCAAAAGAAACCATCGACAAAATAATGAGGCCCCCTACTGAATGGGAGAAGATTTTTGCAAACAGTGTCTCCGATAAGGGGCTAATATCCAAAATATTCTAGGAACTCATGAAACTCAACAATGAAAAAACAAACAACCCAATTGAACAATGGGCAGATGACCTGAAGAGTCATTTCTACAAATAGGAGATACAAATTGCAAACAGACATATGAAAAAATGCTCAACATCACTAATCATCAGAGAAATGCAAATAAAAACCACAGTGAGATATCACCTCACCCCAGTCAGAATGGCTATCATCAACAAGACAAATAGTAACAAGTGTTGGAGAGGCTGTGGAGAAAAAGCAACCCTCATACACTGTTGGTGGGAATGCAGACTGGTGCAGCCGCTATGGAAGGCAGTGTGTAGGTTCCTCAATAAATTACGAATAGAATTACCATATGACCCAGCAATCCCTCTCCTGGGTATCTACCCCAAAAATCTGAAAACACTTATCCATAAAGACACGTGTGCTCCAATGTTCATTGCAGCTTTGTTTACGGTGGCCAAGACATGGAAACAACCAAAACGTCCTTCGATAGATGAATGGATAAAGAAGTTGTGGTATATATACACAATGGAATACTATTCGGCTGTAAGAAAAGATGATATAGGAACATTTGTGACAACATGGATGGATCTTGATAGTATGATGCTAAGGGAAATAAGTCAGACAGAAAAAGCAGGGAACCATATGTTTTCACTGATATGTGGTATATAAACCAAAAGCAACAAAAGAAGAAGACAAACTAATCAGAAACAAAAACTCATAGACACAGACAATAGTTGAGTGGTTACCAGAGGGTAAGGGGGTGTTGGGGGTGGCAGATGAGGGTAAAGGGGATCAAATATATGGTGATGGAAAAAGAACTGTGTCTGGGTGCTGAAGACACAATGGGATTTATAGATGATGTAAAAAAAGTTGTACACCTGAAATCTATGTAATTTTACTAGCAATTGTCACCCCAATAAGTTTAAAAAAGAAAGAAGTTCTAGTACGCTTTTATCTTTAATGTTCCCTCATCTCTTGCAGTTCCGCTTCTGTTGTTCTCTTTTCTGCTGACATTGTCCCATTTGTTCACAGTCCTTTTTCTTTCATTTCTCCTTTACTGCCATTCAATTTCCTGTTTCCTCTTACCCTTTCATCTTCAGGCCAGTTACGTGTGCAAGCTGCAATGGTGAAACCTCTTGGGGAAGAGAGGGTGGAAGGGTTTGGTGGCATAGCAGGGGTCACTCTACAAGGTGACAAAGATACTGCCCAACATGCGGCCAACTCTGCATGTTACCCCCGGCTGATGAAATTGATTCAGCTGGGATCATTCGTTTTTGTGAAATGGGTGATAAGCCAGAGAACTCACCAGCTATGGTACAGTTTAATTCCTTAGCACCGTCGCCTATAGAATACAGCTGGATACTCACTGTTCCCTCTCAAGAAGGAATCATGCTGTGGGAGAGTAGGTGTCACCTCACTAGGAATTTGTGTATGTAGAAACCAGAGCCCGGAAAGAGGAACCGTTTGTGCTTGAACACATTGTGGTTAGAGGAAAATTTTGTCATCATTGTTGTGACAGAGCTACAACTAAATTTAGCAAGGTGTGTGTGTGTGTGTGTGTGTGGTGCTTGGAGAAAGCAACACAATATGTTTCCAAAAAGCAAAAAATCCCCAGAACAACAACAAAAATAAGTCCTCTTCTAATTTGGTATTTGATTACCATGGCGATTCCTTAGTCCAGTGACTTCAGATCTTTGCTTTTTCTGTGTCCTTTGTAGCATGATATTCTTTCAAGACAGATTGTGTCACTGAAGGAACATTGTCATGTGGTGGACTTTTGGGTGTTTTTCTGTCCTCTGGTGGTTTCCACACTTGGATTGAAATAAACAGAGGTGTTGAACTTCCATATTTCAAATGAGCCTCAATTGAATATGAGTGTCTAATCTTTTGATGGCAATTAATCATATACTTTTCTTCACAGTAAATTTTAAATAGATGTTATTGGTATTGTTTTAAATTTCTTTATTACAAAAGTGCAATTTCAACTTATAGTGTAGATAAAATGCAATACATTCTTGACTATTTGCATAGTACAATAACAAAATGACTTTCCATGATTCAAAAATTCTAAAATAACTGAACTATATGTAATGTATCTGTCTTCATTAAAGAGAATGCCAGCATGGAGACAGGAGCAATTTAATTTTTCTTAATACATGGAAAGGATATGGAGCAGAATGTAAGATAAACATATGCTGCATACAGGGTTGCAGAATGAAACAAATCTAAGAGGGGAGAGAGTTTTAGGAAAGAGTGGGAAAAGAAACAGAGGGGAGATGGATGAGGAGAGAGAGAGAGGTAGGAACTGGGAGACAGGGTCTTCCAAGTTTAGTAGTCAGATAAATATTTGATTTGAAGTGACTCTGAGGGGGTTTTACCTCTTCTAGTATGCTCTAGACCAGTGGCTCTCAATTTTATTTTATTTTATTTTTTAATTTCAGGTCCTTTTAAATTCTTAAAAATTATTGAGGACCCAAATCCTACTTTCTTCCCGTCTTTCCCACAGGTATTCATCCCAAGGACACCCCTTAGTTAACAGCCTGCATTCTAAACTCTGTCTCAGAGTTTCCATCCCAGGAACCTTACCTGTGATAAGTGCCTAGCACAGAGCCCACCATAGTTACGCTTAAAGCATTGAAGCACTAGTTTCCTCAGTTTAAGGTACAATTGACTTTACACAAACTGAATTTAATAACTTCTAGACATGTCGGGATTCTAGATTTTATAATCACATTCTTTCAATCTCTTAAGGTATTTATCAGATAATAGGATTTATTTTAAAATGAGTTATAATCATTAGGGAAATGCAAGTCAAAACCAATGAGATACCATTTCACACCAACTAGGATGGCTATAATCTTGAAAAACACAGAAACTAACAAGTATTACTGAGGATGTGAAGAAGATGGAACATTTGTGCTTTGATGATAGGGTGGAAGGGTTTGGTAGCATGATAGGAATGTAAATGGTACAGCCACTGTGGAAAACAGTTTGGCAGTTCCTCAGAAACTTAAACGTAGAAGTATCGGACGTCATAGAAATGGCGGCATGAGGTGAGCCTCTTGAAATCTCCCCTGGAATTTAAAACAAATTGAACAATTACAACTACACAAAGGACTCCCTGCACAGCAGAGAGGCAAGATGAACAGGCGCATTACTGAATTCACCTAAAGGTGGGCAAATTGCACGAGCAGGGGAGGAGGGAAGGGAGAAGTGCAGAGATGGGGCCACGTGGGCGCAGGACACAGACATATATATCTCAGGGCTCTGAGCAACATCCCAGAACTACCGCAGGTGTGGGACAGGGAAGAAATCAGACTCCTAGGGCTCCATTTATGGCCCACAGGGCTGAGGGGACAGCATATAACACTGCTGAACCCAACGCTCATGCAGAGACCTTGGAGCAAAGACTGAGGGAAGAAGGCTGAAAATGGTGGTTTAAGCCCTCACTGCCACAGAGAACGTAAGCCTTAGGTACTGAGATTAGCCCCGCCCCCACCTGCCCAGTGCTAGAAGCAGAACAGTAGCAGTTTCAGATAAAAAAAAAACAGAATATTTGCAGTTCTGAGAACTGTGGTCCGCAGACACAGATTTGCAGCCCAACTAGTTCCAGCAAAGGGGAAGGAACTGCGGAAGCAGGACTGGCTGCGGTGGTGGTCACCGTCATTGCACTGGGCCACCTCTCACAACCCACCCCGCCCCTGGCCCCACCTATCTGGGTGGATCCCTGCAGGAGTAAACAGAATATTGAAACACAAGGGCTCTGAATCTGGTGCAGGGAAGAGCTTCAGAAGCTCTCCGCTTCCCCACATGGATGCGGTGCCCTATGACCCAGGCAAACTGTTAACAGAGGAGAAGCCCGCCTTCCAGGGAATTGCCCCATGTGTGAGAAGCTGGAATAGTGCAGATAAACTATAACACTACAGTGTGAGACAGAAAAAAAGGCTGCAGTCAGAGAGAAAATAAAACATTCTACCAACATGTACTGGAAACAAAAGACAGACCTCTTCCTATCAACCTGTTGCAGAACGCACTCCTTTAGATGTCTAGGAAGAAGAATAATAAACCATTAATTCCCATGAATAACCAAGGCAACAAGACAGCTCAGAAAGGAAGTGAAAAGTCTCCAGAAAAGGAAATTAAAGATATGGAAATATGTGACTTAAATGACAGAGAATTCAAGATTGCAGTTCTAAAAAAACTCAACAAGATGCAAGAAAACACAGACAGGCAGTTTAATGAACTCAGAAACACAATCAAACAACAACATGAACATTTTACCAAAGAGATTGAAATTTTAAAAAAGAACGAAATCGAATTTCTGGGAATTGAGACCTCAATAGAAGAAACGAACAATGAAATAGCATGCTTAGGTAGTAAAGTTGACCAGATAGAGGAAAGAGTCAGTGACATTAAAGATAGAAATCTTTTTTTTAATTTATTTTTTTTTAATATATTAGGGTGACAATTGTTAGTAAAATTACATAGATTTCAGGTGTACAATTCTGTATTACATCATCTATAAATCCCATTGTGTGTTCACCACCCAGAGTCATTTCTCCTTCCATCACCATATATTTGATCCCCCTTACCCTCATCTCCCACCCCCCACCCCCCTTACCCTCTGATAACCACTAAACTATTGCCTGTGTCTATGAGTTTCTCTTTCTCATTTGTTTGTCTTGATCTTTTGTTGTTTTTGGTTTATGTATCACATATCAGTGAAATGACATGGTTCTCTGCTTTTTCTGTCTGACTTATTTCGCTCAGCATTACACTCTCAGGATCCATCCATGTTGTCACAAATGTTCCTATATCATCTTTTCTTACAGCCGAATAGTATTCCATTGTGTATATATACCACAACTTCTTTATCCATTCATCTATCGAAGGACATTTTGGTTGTTTCCATGTCTTGGCCACCGTAAACAAAGCTGCAGTGAACATTGGAGCACACGTGTCTTTATGGATAAATGTTTTCGTATTCTTTGGGTAGATACCCAGGAGAGGGATTGCTGGGTAATATGGTAATTCTATTCGTAATTTTTTGAGGAATCTCCACACTGCCTTCCATAATGGCTGCACCAGTTTGCATTCCCACCAACAGTGTATGAGGGTTCCTTTTTCTCCACAGCCTCTCCAACACTTGTTACTATTTGTCTTGTTGATGATAGCCATTCTGACTGGGGTGAGGTGATCAAAGATAGAAATCTTAAAATGAAACAGATGGAAGAAAGAAGAGACTGGAGACTTAAAAGAAATGAAAGAACTCTACAAGAACTTTCTGACTCCATCAGCAAGAGCAATATAAGAATAATGGGCATACCAGAAGGAGAAGAAAGAGAGAAGGGAACAGAGAGTATTTTCAAACAAATATTCGACGAGAATTTCCCAAACTTGTGGAAAGAACTGCATCCTCGAATCGAAGATGTAAATAGACCACCTAATTATGTGAACCCGAACAGGCCTTCTCCAAGGCACAATGTATTGAAGCTGTTTAAAATCAATAACAAAGAAAGAATCCTCAAAGCACCAGGGAAAAGAGGACGGTAACCTACAAAGGAAAGCCCATTAGATTACCATCAGACTTTTCAGCAGAAACTCTACAAGCCAGGAGGGAGTGGAACCAAATATTCAAACTATTGAAAGAGGGAAATTATGAGCCAAGAATAATATATGCAGCAAAGATATCCTTTAGGTATGAAGGAGGAATAAAGACCTTTCCAGGCCTACAGAAGCTGAGGAAATTTTCTAATACACAACCTGCGCTACAAGGAATGCTAAAGGCGGCTATTCGACCACCATCAACGGGGACATTTTGTGGCAACCAAAACATAAAAAGGGGTAGAGTAAAGACCTGAACCGGTATATGGGAATGGAGAAAGTAAGTGTGTTGAAGAAAATGGAATACTCTAAATGTCAAACTTTGTTTTACATAAACTTAAGTGTAACCTCTCAAAAAAACATCCAGAACTGAAATATATACTGTAATAAAAGAAGAAACAGAGGGAAACATCATAGAATACCACCACACAGAAATAATAGACAACAACAAAAAGGCAAAGAAACAATGGAGACACAGCCTTACCAGAAAACTAAAGATAGAATGACAGGAAATCCTCACATATCAATAATCACCCTAAATGTAAATGGACTGAACTCACCAATAAAAAGGCACAGAGTAGCAGATTGGATAAAAAAACTAAACCCAACCATATGCTGTCTCCAAGAGACACATCTCAGCTACAAGGACAAGCATAGACTCAAAGTGAAAGGGTGGAAATTGACACTCCAAGCAAATGGTACCCAGAGAAAATCAGGTGTAGCCATAATGATATCAGATGAAACAGACTTCAAGGTGAAAAAGATAACAAGAGACAAAGATGGACATTTCATAATGGTAAAGGGGCTTATACAACAAGAAGAAATAACAGTCATCAATATTTTTGCCCCCAATCAGGGAGCACCGAAATATACCAAGCAACTACTAACAGAACTAAAGGGAGAAATTGACCAAAACACAATTATACTAGGGGACTTAAATACATCATTGACAGCTATGGATAGATCATCCAAACAGAAAATAAATAACGAAATAGCAGCCCTAAATGACACATTAGATGAAATGGACATAATTGACATTTATAGAGCACTTCATCCTAAAACATCAGACTATACATTCTTTTCTAGTGTACATGGAACATTCTCAAGGATAGACCATATATTGGGACATAAAATCAGCCTCAGCAAATTTAAGAAGATTGAAATCATACCAAGCATATTCTCTGATCACAAGGCTTTGAAATTGGATATCAACTGCAAAAAGAAAGCAGGAAAAAACACAAATACATGGAGATTAAACAACATACTTTTAAAGAACAACTGGGTCAAAGAAGAAATTAGAGGAGAGATCAAAAGATACATAGAAACAAATGACAATGAAAATACATCCTACCAAAATTTTTGGGATGCAGCGAAAGCAGTTTTAAGAGGGAAATTTATATCATTACAGGCCTATCTCAAGAAACAAGAAAAATCCCAAATAAATAACCTCATGTTACACCTTAAAGAACTAGAAATGAAGAACAAGTGAAACCCAAGGTCAGCAGAAGAAAGGAAATAACAAAAATCAGAGCAGAACTAAATGAAATAGAGAACAAAAAGACAATAGAAAAAATTAATGTGACAAAGAGCTGGTTCTTTGAAAAGATTAACAAAATTGACAAACCCTTGGCTAGACTCACTAAGATAAAAAGAGAGAAGACACTAATTAACAAAATCAGAAATTAAAAAGGGGAAGTTATCACGGACACCACAGAAATTCAAAGGATCATCCAAGAACACTACGAAGGACTATATGCCACCAAATTCAATAACCTAGAAGAAATGAACAAGTTCTTAGAAACATATAGCCTTCCTAGGCTCAACCATGAAGAACTGGAAAATCTAAACAGACCGATCACCAGTAACAAAATTGAATCAGTCATCCAAAACCTTCCCGAAAGCAAAAGTCCGGGACCAGATGGCTTCACTAGTGAATTCTACCAAACTGTCAAAGAGGATATAATACCAATCCTGCTCAAACTCTTTCAAAAAATTGAAGAAGAGACAGTACTCCCTAACTCATTTTATGAGGCCAACATTACCCTGATACCAAAACCTGATAAGGACAACACAAAAAAGAAAACTACAGACCAATATCTCTGATGAATACAGATGCAAAAATCCTAAACAAAATTCTAGCAAATCGAATACAACAATGCATTAAAAAGATTATTCATCACGACCAAGTGGGGTTCATCCCAGGGGCACAAGGATGGTTCAACATCCACAAATCCATCAATGTGATACATCACATAAACAAAATAAAGGACAAAAATCATATGATTATATCAATTGATGCTGAAAAGCATTTGACAAGATACAACATCCATTTATGATTAAAACACTTAATAAAATAGGTATAGAAGGAAAATACCTTAACATAATAAAGGCCATATATGACAAGCCCTCAGCTAATCTCATAATTAATGGTGAAAAACTGAAGCCCTTTGCTCTACATTCAGGAACACAACAGGGCTGTCCCCTATCACCTCTGCTTTTCAACATAGTGTTGGAAGTCCTTGCCAGAGCAATCAGGCAAGAGAAAGAAATAAAAGGCATCCAAATTGGGAATGAAGAAGTTAAATTATCACTCTTTGCAGATGACATGATGCTATATATAGAAAACCCTAAAGACTCCACCAAAAAGTCATGAGAAACAATCAACGTATACAGTAAAGTTAATGGCTACAAAATCCATGTACAAAAGTCCACTGTATTCCTATACACTAACAATAAAATCTCAGAAAAAGAAATACAAAAAACTGTTCCTTTTGCAATTACAGCAAAAACAATAAAATACCTAGGAATAAACTTAACCAAGGATTTGTAGGACCTATATGCTGAAAACTATAAGACGTTTTTGAGAGAAATTGAAGAAGACAAAGAAATGGAAAGAGATTCCGTGCTCGTGGGTTGGAAGAATCAACATAGTCAAAATGGCCATATTACCCAAAGCAATATACAGATTTAATGCAATCCCCATCAAAATCCCAATGGCATTTTTTAAAGAAATAGAAAAAAAAAATCATCAGATTTGTTTGGAACCACAAAAGACCCTGAATAGCCAAAGCAATCTTAAGAAAAGAACAATACTGGAGGTATCACACTCCCTGACATTAGCTTGTACTACAGGGCTACAATAATCAAAACAGCATGGTATTGGCAGAAAAACAGACACATAGACCAATGGAATAGAATTGAGAACCCAGAAATGAAACCACATAAATATGGACAGAAAATTTTTGACAAAGAAGCAAAAAAACATACAATGGAGGAAAGACAGCCTCTTCAATAAATGGTGCTGGGAGAATTTGATAGCCACGTGCAAAAGAATGAAACTGGACTGCTATCTGTCACCATGTACCAAAATTAATTCAAAATGGATCAAAGACTTAAGCATAAGACCTGACACAATAAACTGCATAGAAGAAAACATAGGTACTAAACTTATGGACCTTGGGTTCAAAGAGCATTTTATGAATTTGACTCCAAAGGCAATGGAAGTAAAAGCTAAAATAAACGAATGGGACTATATGAAACTTAAAAGCTTCTGCACAGCAAAAGAAACCATCGACAAAATAAAGAGGCAACCAACTGAATGGGAGAAGATTTTTGCAAACAGTGCCTCCTATAAGGGGCTAATATCCAACATATACAAGGAACTCATGAAACTCAACAACAAAAAAAACAAACAACCCAATTGAAAAATACGCAGAGGACCTGAAGAGACATTTCTCCAAAGTGGACATACAAATGGCCAATAGAGATATGAAAAAATGCTCAACATCACTAATCATCAGAAAAATGCAAATAAACGCCACAATGAGGTATCACCTCACTCCAGTCAGAATGGCTATGATCAACGAGACAAATAGGAACAAGTGTTGGAGAGGCTGTGGAGAAAAAGGAACCCTCATACACTGTTGGTGGGAATGCAGACTGGTGCAGCCGCTATGAAAGGCAGTGTGTAGGTTCCTCCAAAAATTACGATAGAATTACCATATGACCCAGCAATGTTTCTCCTGGGTATATACCCAAAAAATCTGAAAACATTTATCCATAAAGACATATGTGCTCCAATATTCATTGCAGCTTTATTTGCGGTGGCCAAGACATGGGAACAACCAAAATGTCCTTCAATAGATGAATGGATAAAGAACTTGTTGTATGTATACACAATGGAATACTATTTGGTGGTAAGAAAAGGTGACATAGGACCATTTTTGACAACATGGATGGATCTTGAGATTGTAGTGCTAAGCGAAAAAGTCAGACTGAAAAATCAGAGAACCATATGATTTCACTGATTTGTGTTATATAAACCAAAATCCACAAAAGAACAAGACAATCAAATGAGAAACAAAAACTCATAGACACAGACAATAGTTTAGTGGTTATCTGAGGGTAAGGGGGGCGGTGTTGGTAGATGAGGTTAAAGGGGATCAAAGATAAGGTGATGGAAGGAGAACTGACTCTGGGTGGTGAATACACAATGTGATTTATAGATGATGTTATACAGAATTGTACACCTGAAATCTATGTAACTTTACTAAGAATTGTCACCCCAATGAACTTTAATTGAAAACAAAATTATCATATGATCCAGCAATTCTACTTCTAGGTATATATTCAAAAAAAGTGAAAGCAATGACTTGAATAGATATTTGTGCATCCTTGTTCATAGTAGCATTATTCAGAATAGCTAAACTGCAGAAGCAGCCGAAGTGTCCATTAATAAATGGACAAACAAAATATTGTATTTACATACAATGGAATACTATTCAGCCTTAAAAAGGAAGGAAATCCTATCACATGCTACAACATGGATGAACTTTGAAGACATTATGAAAGTGAAATAAGCAAGACCAAAAGACAAATACTGTATTATTCCTCTTATGTGAGGTGTCTGGAATAGTCAGTTTCATAGAGACAAGAAGTACAATGGCGGTCACCAACGGATGGGGAGAGTGGGAAATGGGGAGTTATTGCTTCATGCATACAGAGTTTCATTTAGGAATGATGAAATATTTCTGGACATGGATGGTGGCAATAGTTGCACAGCAATGTGAATGTACTTAATGCCACTGAACTGTACACTTAAAAATGGTTAAAATGGAAAATTTTTATGTTATGTATATTTTGCCACCACAAAAGAGTAAAACTTTTTTTAAAGTATAAATATGTCTGAAATATTGCAATACATTAATAAATTGGTTGCACAAAATAGTTAATGAATCATTCCTTTTTATTGCCAAGGAATAGTTCATTGTACGGGTATACCACCTTGAAAATACTATGCTAAATGAAAGAAGCTGGTCATCAGAGACCAAATATTGTCTGATTGCATTTATGTGAGATGCTCAGAAGAGGCAAGTCTACAGAGAGTGAAACTGATTTAATGGTTCCTTAGGGCTGGTATGAAAAGAGGAATGACTGCTAATGGTGCTAATGGACACGGTCTTTTTTGGAGGCGGCAAGGGCGGGTGATGGAAATATTTTAAATCGATTGTGGTGATGGTCATACAACTCAATGGATATACTGAAAATCATTGAATCACTCGAAATGAGTGAATTATATCTCAGTAAAGCTGTTGTTGACCAAAAGGTTAATGAAAACCAAAATAAAAGACTCTCTTGAGGAATATCCTTCCTGATTGACCTAGGAAATTTAACTTTTATGCCTTCGTGTGGAAAGGTTCATGGGTTTTCTTGCATTTCCTTTCAATCATTCAGTATATACTTATTGAAAACTTTCCATGGGCAAATAACAGTGTTGAAGTTATGTAGCAACCTACAAAAAATATTGTCTTAAAATACAGAGTCTGCCTTTCAGAAGCTTGCTCTCTGATTAAGGAGACAAGCCATACACACATGAAATTAGATTAATTAAGGCAATGCCATGTTGGAGGTCAATTATCAACTTGTGTTAATGATTCCACTTGCCACACACAACCAACCAAAAGTACTATTATTGTAACATTAATAATACTGAAAATAAGATTTCATAGTGGTTAAGAGCAAGGGCTCTGAAGCCAGACTGCCTGGTTTGAATCCTGGCTCCATCATTCCCTAGCTGTGTGACCTTGTGCAAGTTACTTCTCTGGGCCTCAGTTTCCTCGTTTTGAAAATGCGGTAGGCAACCTTTCATTTAGTCTCCTCTGCCAGTGGAGAGGCTTTTTTTTTTTTTTCTAATTTGCCGTTTCACTGAGGGAATATCTAATTAAGGGTCTGGGACTTACAGGAGGTTTTTGTCCCCAAGGCCTTGGCTCCCCTCTATGTATGTACATTGTCCTAATTATTATTAGGTTCAGCTGAGTGCAACAGGGCTCCAAACTAATAGTGGCATAAACAAGAGGAAAAAATTGTTGCACATAACCGTCCAGAGGAAGGCAGTTCAGGCTGGTATGGAGTGTTTGTCCCCACCACGCTCTCAGGCACTCAGGCTCTTTCTATCTTGTTGCTCCTCTCTATGTGATCCCTGTTTCTCAAGTCACCTCATGGTCCAAGACGGATGCTCCAGCTCTTACCTTCATTTTTATATTCCAGCCAGCAGGAAAGAGTAAGAAGGGGCATAACTGCTGAATTTGAAGGAGGATTCTCAGTAGCTTCCATACGACATTTGCTTTTATATCCCATTGGTCACAAGTTAGTCACGGTGGTCTTTATTTTGGGTGGCTGGCTATTTTTCCAACTAAAATATAGCAGTTCTGTTGCTATGGATATAGAGGAGAATGGATATTGGGGGTGACGAGTATTCTTGGCTGCAGTGATTAAATCTCAAATCAGTAGAACACAGGTTATTCGAATACCACTATAGATCTTAGTTCTCACATCCTTTCTGACACTTTATTTTTTTGCACTTTCAACTGTGCCTTTTAGCCATTCATTTAGTGTATTTTTATTGAGCATCTTCTATGGGCCAAGAACTGTTTTTGGAGCTGGGGTTATAGTGATGAACAAGACAAAGACCCTGCCCTCATGAAACTTACATTCTAGTTGAGGGAGACAAACCATAAACAAACCAGAAAATGCAATACTATAATGTCAGAGGGTGTTAATTGGTATAGAGAAAAATTAAGCAGGGTATAAGGGGATGGGGAGTGCTGGGAGTGAGGTGAGCAGTTATTATTTCAGGGAAGGCCTCTGTGATAAGGTGACATTGAATAGAAACTTGAATGAAATGAGGAAGAAAACTATGGTGTTATTTTGGACAAGAGCATTCCACAAGAGCATTACAAGAGCAGAGGTAAGAGCAAGTACAAATGCCCTGAGGTGGAAGTGGACACGGTGTGTTCAAGGAACAGCAAGGAGGCCTGTGTGGACTGGAGCAGAGCGGGAAGTGGAGAGGAATTGTAGCCGTACTCCACAGGTAACAAAGTGCCAGATCAGCCAGGGCTTTGTAGGCTTTTGCTTTTATTGGAGTGAGAAGAGAAGCCATTGGGAGGTTTGCATAGAGGCATGGCATGATTTGCCTTATGTTTTAAAAGGATCAATTCTGCTGTTGAGTTGAGAATAGACTCTAAAGTAGTAAACTGTGGATGAAGGGAGATAAGTTACAAAGCTATTGTGGTTGGCCAGGCAGTTTTCATCCCAAGTTATTTGGACTAGGATAGTAGTAATGGAGATGGTGAGAAAGGGTAAGATTAGAGGCATATTTTGAAGGTAACAGCCAAAAACAATTGCTGAAGGATTAGATGTAAGGTGTGGAGAGAAAGAGGGTCTGGGAAAAGAGCAAGTTTGGGGGATGGAAATTAAGAGTCCTCTTTGACCAGGTTAAATTTGAGATACGCAAGGGGAGAGGTCATTGTACAATTGGGCATAGGATTTTTGAGTAGAGAAATCTGGTTGGAGATACAAATTTGGATGCCATCAGCATATCCATGGCCAATAGGTTGGATGAATTCACCAGGAAAGGCAGCAAGGAGGCTGGTAGACTTGGCAACCTGGAGGATGAGGGCATTCTCTTCTGAGTCCCCCTGTTTTTTGTTTTTTGTTTTTGTTTCTTCAGTGAAATCAGAAGAAAGACCATTTGCTGACAGTGACATGGTGGTGAGGAAACTGGAGGCTTGAGGAAAGGGGAATGGTATGAAATAACCTATTTGTGATATAATATTTTATAAAATATTTCTAGGTGTTTGTATGGGAAGGATTTTTGCATTATCCAATGAGCAGTTAGCTATCATAGCTCACGTAAACAGTTGAAAGAATATTTGGTAACATATAAACACAGTCCCATCCATTTGCTACATATTGTCTATAGTAAAGGCAGACTTGAGTAGTTGCGACAGAGACAGAGAACACAGGAAGAGAAGCACGTTCCTAGGGAAGAGATGGGGGGCATGGTGATCGTGAGGTGCCTGTGGGTCCCCAAAGGGAGAAGCCCAGCAAGAAGCTCTAGAGCTCAGGAAAGAGGCTGGGCTAGAGAACGTGTTGGTGAATAGTGTTTGCTCTATGTAAAGCTTTAATTTCTTATAGAACCCTAAAGTTGTGGCACAAAATAGATGAAGACTAGAGAGAGGCTTCTAAGAATTTATTTGAGAAACTGGAGTTATGTTCAGTTTAGTCTCTAGTCTTACCAGAATGTAAGGCCTTTTCTTGTTTAGATTACAGCTAAACGGTGGGGAAAGGGCATAAGGGAATCTTTTGATTTTGTTGCTCTAGGTTGTGCTTAGACAGAGAGGAGAAAAACAAAACCAAAAAGGCAGTATTTTTTATTCCTGAATTCACATGGATTCCTTCTGAAAACAGTTGTTTTTCACAATACAAAAATAACATTTATTCCTCTGGACACCACTTATTTCATTGGTTTGAACCCTTTTGCCCAAGTCAAATGATCTTAGGAAGCTCTGATATCGTGTTTCCCCGAAAATAAGACTGGGTTTTATATTAAGTATTGCTCCAAAAGACACATTAGGGCTTATGTTCAGGGGATGTCATCCTGAAAAATCATGCTAGGGCTTATTTTCCAGTTAGGTCTTATTTCCGGGGTAACACGGTAACAGAGACAGAGTGGGGATTGCAAGGGACTAGGTGTGGCTGGAGGAGGCTGGGTACCATCCAGCAACTGCCTTCCAGTGTTGGTGAACTGAATTTTCCCTCCTCCTTCCTTCTTTCTTCCTCTTATTTTCCTGGATCTCTCTTCTTTCCCCCTTGATTCCTCTGTGTGGTGGTTAAGAGCATGCATTTTTACACCAGATTCTCATATAGATTTTTATATACACATGGATCTATTCTGTTACATTCTTCTGCCTATTTGTATATTAGTAAATGCCCAGGTTTTTTAAAAAATTTATTTTAAAGGAACCTTCACACAGTGTTGGTGGGAATGCAGACTGGTGCAGCTGCTCTGGAAGGCAGTGTGGAGGTTCCTCAAAAAATTATGAATAGAATTACCGTATGACCCAGCAATCCCTCTCCTGGGTATCTACCCAAAAAATCTGAAAACATTTATCCATAAAGACACGTGTGCTCCAATGTTCATTGCAGCTTTACTTACGGTGGCCAAGGCATGGAAACAACCAAGACTTAATTTGTTTAGAGCAGTTTATGGTTCGCAGCAAAATTGAGGGGTACAGTACAGAAATTTCCTCACACATACGCACAGCCTCCCCCACTACCAACATCTCCCACCACAGGGGTGCATTTGTTATGACTGATGAACCTACATTGACACATTGTAATCACCCAAAGTCCATAATTTATATTATGGTTCACTCTTGGTGTTTTACATTCTAGGGGTTTGGAGAAATCTATAATGACATGTATCCATCAGTATGGTATCATACAGAGCATTTTCACTGCCCTAAAAATCCTTTGTGCCCTACATAATCCTCCCTTCCCACCCCCAACTCTTGGAAACCACTGATCTTTTTCATGTCACCATAGTTTTGACTTTTCAAGAATGTCATATAGTTGAAATCAGACAGTATGCAGCCTTTCAGAATGGCTTTTTTCACTTAGTACTATGCATTTAAGGTTCTTTCATGTTTTTTCATAGCTTGACAGCTCATTTGTTTTTAGCACTGAGTATCAATATTCCGTTGTCTGGATGTACCACAGTTTCCCCATTCACCTATGGAAGGACATCTTGGTTGCTGCCAAAGTTTGGCAATGTTGAATAAAGCCGTTATAAACATCCTTGTGCAGGTTTTTGTATGGACATATGTTTTCAACTCCTTTGGGTAAATACCAAGGAGTGCAATCACTGGATCACATGGTGAGAGTATGCCGAGAAAGTGCCAGTCTGTCTTCCAAAGTGTCTGTGCCATTTTGCATTCTGACCAGCAATGAATGAGAGTTTCTGTTGCTCAACATCCTTTCCAGCATTTGGTGGTGTCTGTGTTCCAGATTTTGGCCATTCTAATAGCTGTGTACTGGTATCTCATGGTTGTTTTCATTTGCATTTTCCTGATGACATATGATGTGGAACATACTTGTAAATGCTGTTTTCTTTATTTGCAAATATTTTCTCTTAGTCTGTACCTTGTCTTCTCATTCTCTTGACATTGTCTTTCACAGAAGTTTTAAATTTTAATGAAGTTTAACTTATTATTTCTTTCAGGGATCTGTTTTGGGTGTTGTATCTAAAAAGGCATCACTATATCCAAAGTCATCTAGGTTTGCTCCTGTTATCTTCTAAGAGTTTCACAGTTTTGCAGTTTACATTTAGATTTGTGATACATTTTGAGTTAATTTTTGTGAAGAGTGTAAGGTATGAGTCTAGATTTATTTTTTTGCATGTGGATGTCCAGTTTTCCAGCATCACTTGTTGAAGAGACTACAGGGTGTGATCAAATGACATGGTGAATGTTTAAATTTAAAAAAAAATTATTACAGTAAAAGACATTGCCATTAATCCACTTCAAAATACTCCCCTTCAATTCGAACATGCTTATCCCATCATTTTTGCCACTTTCTGAAGCAGCTCTGGAAATCCTCTTTCATGAGTGTCTTTAGTTGTGCTGTCATGGCTGCTTCAATGTCCTGAGTCCATTCAATACATTTACCTTTCATGGTCATTTTGACTTTGGGGAAGAGCCAGAAGTCACACGGTGCCAAATCCCATGAATAAGGTGGATGAGGACACACCGTAATATTTTTGTTTGACAGAAATTGCAGTATACCAGAAGTGATATGTGACACGGAGCGTTGTCATGATGGAGGATGATTTATGGTACATTTTAAAACACACTTTCTCTCAAGCGTAGCTCACATCTGACTGACTGCACCAAACAAGTTGAAACTTGTCACACACTGTTACTAAGGTTCACGTGCTTCTGCCCATATTGAAGATCCCTCCCTTTTCATTGGATGTCACTCAGCAGCAGCATTCACTGTATTTTGTGATCACAATGGAAAGGTTCTGTGTCACACATCACATATGGCAATTTCTGTCAAATAAAGACATTATAGTGTGTCCTCAACCACTTTATTCACTAGATCTGGCACCGTGCGACTTCTGGCTCTTCCCCAAAGTCAAAATGACTGTGAAAGGTAAACTTTTTGAAATGATTCAGGACATCGAGGCAGCCACAACAGCACAACTAAAGACACTCATGAAAGAGGACTTCCAGAACTGCTTCAAAAAGTGCCAAGAACGATGGGATAAATGTGTTCAATATGAAGAGGAGTATTTTGAGGAGGATTAATGGCAATGTGTCTTTTACAGTAATAACTTTTTTTTTATTTAAACATTCACCATATTTTTGGATCATACCTCATATCTTTGCTCCATTGTATTGTCATTGCTCATTTGTCAAAGGTCAGTTGAGTATATTTATGTGGGTCTATTTCTGGGTCCTCTATTCTGTTCCATTGATCTATTTGTCTCTTTTTTCACCAATACCACACTGTCTTGGTTACCGTAGCTTCGTAGTAAGCCTGGAAGTTGGGTAGTGTCAGTCCTCCAACTTTGTTCTTCTGTAAATGCCCTTTCTTAAGTAGCTGTATCAGTCATTTTAATGTCTGCTAGGGCAAGCCTTTGTTTCTTAATCCTCCTGTGGGGACAGAGCCCCAGAAAGTAGTTTACAGGCTCTCGGCCTCACGTGGAGGAGTGCTGGCTCGGGTAGTAGATGGCCGTCAGCTGTGGCTGATTGGCCGTCAGCTGTAGCCAGTTAGCCAATTAGCCGCTAATATAACTGCTGCGGCTACGGAGGAGAGTGGAGGAGAGTGGAGGAGAGTGAAAGAGAGTCGTCGGTGGGTTGCAGACAAAACGGACAGCAGGTCGCACGTCCAGTGAACCCAGCCTCCAGTGAGACCGTAGTGGTATGACTCCCCTACCGATGGCTCCGTGGGTGTTCCTTTTTGGCCTCACCATATCCTGCGTTCTTGTATGGGGAGCGGGAGCAGAGACCCTGCAGGCCTCCCCGCACGACAAATGGCGCAGCGAGCAGGGTATGGCGGCGGCCAAGGCTCTCCGAGGGATGGTAGAGCAGTTTGTGCGTGTGAAAACGCAGTCTCAGGAAGTCCATGAGGAGCCGCACCAGAGAGGGGGAGCACAGTCTGCCTGGGAGAGACGTGACCCCTCGGTGAATTGGTGGTCCTCTCGAGCCTCCGGATGGCATGCCGCCCTGTTGGCCATAGTAGGCATTACCGGCTTTTTGGTGGGCGGCTGCTGTAGGCTCTGAGGGCTGTGGACATCTTACATCGAGGCCTCCACCCACTCAGACACCTGGCACGGTGAGCAAGATTCCGACCAGGTAGGAATGGCGTCTGACTCTGGGCAGGAGGATGTATGGCCCCCACACAGTGTGTGGTGTCCGGTGGCCACTGTTCTCAAGGGTTGGACCCCCAAGGAGGGGTGGGAGGACATGGACGGCTCTCCGGCCAGCGTGGAGAGGGCCCTGCAGGCTCTGGCTGAGCAGTTGCCAGAGGAGGAGAAGGCTACAGCCGGCCGTGTGGGCTGGATGTTCCTCAAGGCCTTGAGTCTCAACATGGAAAATGTGCTTAATGAAGTGGCCCGGGTGCCTGACCAGGTGTCCCGGTTGGAAGCGCTGGAAGCCCGGGTCCGCCTGTTAGAACAGGGGCCCCACAGTGGAGACTCTGAAGCAGAGGCGGAGGAAGCAAGTGGAGACAATGTAGCTCCCAACCCCCAAGCCCAACCCATCTTGAAGCAAAGGGTAAAACGTGAGCAACCTTTGGGCCCCGGGGGCATTGCTGCCGGCAACCCAGCTGTGACTGAGTTCACAACCTACACCCCATACACTCCCACTGAGTTGCAGGAGCTGGGGAGGCGGTACAGACAGCGCCCTGGAGAGCCAGTCTCGGCTTGGCTGTTACGTTTATGGGATGAGGGAGCAGACAGCATTCTCTGCTCCCCAGGCGAGATGGAAAAGCTAGCCTTCATGACAGTGCATCCGTCCCTGCGACAAAGGTTACAAAACTGCCATAGGTTGGCCAACAACCAGGGCAACCATTCTCTAATGGCGTGGCTCACGGCTGCGGTACGCACCGTATGGGAACAGGCTGGCGAGCTGCCAGACACTGTGAGTCAATGGCAGTCATATACAGAACTTACGCAAATAATCCGTGAAATGGGTATGAGACATGCTATTTTTAACCTCAACATGCAGGGCCCAGATGATGAGCTTTTTACTGCCAGCATGAGAGATCTGGTTTTGGACACTGCACCTGCAAGTTCTTTTGGATCCTTGGTTGCTATTCTTACACCGTATGTAGGGCGATGGATCCATGAAGTTACAACTGCCATGGCCACCCTAGGGGATGTTGAAAGCCAGAGGCGAAGGAAGTTAAGACAGGAGGTCCGCACAGTTGAGACCTGGAAGCCCAAACCAAAGGTAAAGGGGCGAGGTCGCGGGCCTCAGAGAGTAACACGCGCACAGATGTGGCGTGATCTCGTGGCAGCAGGGGTCGATAGGAAGAAAATAGACCGACAACCCAATGCACTCCTGCTTGAACTTTGGAAACAGTTGCGTCCGGAACAACAATTCCGGAGAAACATAAAGGAGGAGTCTGGGAAAGCGCGACCCGTGTCCCTCCAGGACTTCATGCAGCCGCTTGAGGCCGACTCCTTGCAGCTTGATTAGGGGTGGGGCCAAGGTACCCGGTCAGAGGGGACGAGCAGGGACCGGAGGCCCCACGTGGAACTGTCCATACATTGGTCCCTGTCTAATGTGCAGAGGGTTTTGGCTCTAGTTGACACTGGCGCTGACTGCAGTCTCGTTTATGGGAACCCAGAGCTGTTCCCCGGACCAGCAGTCTGCATTGATGGCTATGGGGGGAAAAACTGTGACTGTGAAAGCCGTTTCCTTACCACTGGGTATAGGAAGGCTCCCTCCTCGTACCTACAAGGTTTATGTCTCCCCCGTTCCGGAGTATATTCTAGGGGTGGACGTGCTACATGGCCTCAGCTTACAGACGTCGGTAGGAGAGTTCCGTCTCCGGATCCGGGTGGTGAAAGCGGTGACACGCGGGCATGCTCACCACCCTCCTCAAGTGTTGCCACAGCCCTGGCGCGTGGTTACAGTGCGACAGTACCGCCTGCCAGGAGGACAGGAGGAGATTGGTCGTACAATATTGGAATTGGAAAAGGCACATATTGTGAGGCCAATGCACAGTCCCTTTAACTCCCCAGTATGGCCTGTCAAGAAGCCAGATGGGACCTGGCGAATGACTGTGGACTATAGGGAGTTAAATAAGGTGACGCCACCCTTGCACGCTGCAGTGCCTTCAATTCATGATTTAATGGATCGTCTGACTGTCCGCCTGGGGACATATCACTATGTAGTGGACTTGGCCAATGCTTTTTTCTCCATTGACATTGCACCCGAGTGTCAAGAGCAGTTTGCTTTTACTTGGGATGGGCGTCAGTGGACTTTTCAAGTCCTTCTGCAAGGATACTTGCACAGCCCCACTATCTGCCACGGGCTTGTGGCCCAGGATTTGGTACAGTGGGATCACCCATCCTCTGTGGCCTTGTTTCATTATGTTGATGACATTCTGTTAACCTCAGATTCTCTTTCTGATTTAGAGCAAGCAGCTCCCTCTCTTCTCCGCCACCTGAAGTCATGCGGCTGGGCGGTGAATGAGGAAAAAGTCCAAGGCCCTGGCTTATCCGTCAAGTTTTTGGGTGTTGTGTGGTCGGGTAAGACAAAGGTTATACCTGAGACAATCATTGACAAAATACAAGCCTTTCCCCGGCCGACCAAGGTCTCCCAACTGCAGACGTATTTGGGTCTGCTAGGATATTGGCGGGCGTTTGTACCCCATTTAGCACAAATGGCAAGGCCCTTGTACAATATGATAAAAAAGGGGGCCTCATGGGATTGGACTGAGGCTATAGAGCAAGCCTTCATTGCCACAAAACGGGCAGTGCAGCAGGCACAGGCTCTGCAAGTAGTGGACCCAGGCCGCCCATTTGAACTTGATGTTCATGTAACCCAAGAGGGGTATGGATGGGGCCTCTGGCAACGGCAGGAGCGTCTCCGGTTGCCAGTGGGATTTTGGTCCCAATTATGGAAAGGAGCGGAGGTCCGCTACTCTCTAATAGAGAAACAGCTGGCTGCTGTGTATGCAGCCCTAGTGGCCACAGAAGCCATCACAGGAACGGCACGCGTGTTGGTTCGAACAACCTATCCTGTCCAGGGGTGGGTCCGTACATGGACCCAGGGACCCAAAACGGGGGTGGCACAGACCACCACCCTCGCCAAGTGGGGTGCCTACTTGGAGCAACGTAGCACCCTTAGTTCAAGCCCTTTGAGCACAGAGCTACAACAGGTCCTGGGGCCTGTGGAGCTTGTAGCCCAGGCTGAGCCAAGTGCTCTGCCTAGAGGGGAGGACTTGGAGCCCTCGCCCTACAAAGAAGGACAGTCCCCAGTACCTGAGGATGCCTGGTTTACCGATGGTTCTAGCCGAGGGGCTGCAGCTGTTTGGACGGCTATTGGTGTGCAGCCCAAAACAGACACCATTTGGTTTGATACTGGAATGGGCCAGAGTAGCCAGTGGGCTGAATTACGGGCTGTGTGGATGGTGATCAGCCATGAGCCTGGGCCCCTAGTTATTTGCACTGACAGCTGGGTGGTGTTCCGGGGCCTAACGCTGTGGCTGCCTACATGGAAACACCAAAACTGGTTGGTGGGACACCGTCCACTGTGGGGTCAAGCCATGTGGCAGGACCTCTGGGACCTAGGGCAGAAAAAGGAGGTGACCTTAATGCATGTCACAGGTCACTCCCCCTTAGTGTCCCCAGGTAATGATGAAGCAGACGCCCTAGCACGGGTACGATGGTTAGAGCGGGCTCCTGCCACTGATGTGGCCCATTGGCTGCATAGGAAATTACAGCACGCTGGAAGCCGAACCATGTGGCAGGTGAGCAGACGCTGGGGCCTGCCTTTGAAATGGCAGGAGATAGCAGATGCCTGCTATGACTGTGCCGTCTGTGCCCAGGACAGCCCCCAAAGGCGGAGGCTCCCCTGGGAGACACAGCAGATTACGCGAGGGAGGGTGCCCCTCACTCGCTGGCAAGTGGATTACATTGGACCCCTGCCTAAGGCCCGCAATGCGATATATGCATTTACAGCAGTGGACACTGCTACGGGGTTGATGTTTGCTTGGCCCTGTCCGGCTGCGGATCAGCGGCATACAGTGGTCGCCCTTACACGGCTGTGCGCCCTCTATGGGCGCCCCCAAGTCATTGAAAGTGACAGGGGTACCCATTTTACGGGGCAAGAAGTGCAGCGCTGGGCTGCCAGGATGGACGTGCAATGGTTGTTTCACACCCCGTACAATCCACAAGCAGCTGGCATGATTGAACGTTATAATGGTCTTTTGAAGCAAGGTCTCCGGGTGTCAAAACACCCTCCCACGATGCGTGACTGGGCCTCGCGTCTATGGGACGTCCTGAGAGTCCTGAATGAGAGACCACGGAAGGGAGGGCCCGCGCCAGTAGAAGCTCTGCTACATCGAACGGCCTCTCCCATTCAATTACAAGTTACCACCAGTGAGACTCTGTTAAAGCCAGGCTACGGCAGAAATGGGAACATATTGCTGCCAGCACCCACATGCTTGAAAGCAGGGAAACGGCAGCAATGGACTTGGCCCTGGCAGGTCAAAAGCCCCCACTGTCGGTGGTTGGGTCTGATAGCCCCGGTTTGACTCATGATTTGCAAGTGACGCCAGGGGTGGTGGCTGAGTGGCCACCTCAAGTGACTGTAGTATACAGAGGTCCCGATACCGGGATGATTTTGCGAGGAAACTATGTGCTCTCACTATGGCCTATTATGGGGTCCCCTGTTCTGTTACATGTTGAAACTATGCAAGGGACCCCAAGCACTGCCATAAAGGTCTGGTACCACAAACCGGGAAAGGTGCCAGTGGCAGCAACCCTCCTTTCCCAGGACAAGAAGCTGGCATGTATCCTCCCAGATGGAAGGGATTTGCCATTGTTGGTTCCTAAGACTACCGTTTCTTTTCGTCCGTAGGTGTCAGTAGGCTAATATGGCACAGGGACCCTCGTGGAAGATGCTTGTCACCTAGATTGTGAGGCGAGAACCTGTAGGGGTGGAGTGTGGGGACAGAGCCCCAGAAAGTAGTTTACAGGCTCTCGGCCTCACGTGGAGGAGTGCTGGCTCGGGTAGTAGATGGCCGTCAGCTGTGGCTGATTGGCCGTCAGCTGTAGCCAGTTAGCCAATTAGCCGCTAATATAACTGCTGCGGCTACGGAGGAGAGCCGAGGAGAGTGGAGGAGAGTGAAAGAGAGTCGTCGGTGGGTTGCAGACAAAACGGACAGCAGGTCGCACGTCCAGTGAACCCAGCCTCCAGTGAGACCGTAGTGGTATGACTCCCCTACCGATGGCTCCGTGGGTGTTCCTTTTTGGCCTCACCATATCCTGCGTTATGTGAGGAGCGGGACCAGAGACCCTGCAGGCCTCCCCGCACAACACCTCCTTTTTGGGCATTAGCTATTTTGACATCATTATGCTTTCTAAACTTTAGGATCATTTTGTCAAGTGACCCAGCAATCCCTCTCCTGGGTATCTACCCAAAAAATCTGAAAACATTTAGAGATAAAGACACGTGTGCTCCAATGTTCATTGCAGCTTTGTTTACGGTGGCCAAGACATGGAAACAACCAAAATGTCCTTCGATAGATGAATGGATAAAGAAGTTGTGGTACATATACACAATGGAATACTATTCGGCAGTGAGAAAAGATGATATAGGAACATTTGTGACAACATGGATGGATCTTGAGAGAGTAATGCTGAGCGAAACAAGTCAGACAGAAAAAGCAGAGAACCATGTGATTTCACTGATAGGTGGTATATAAACCAAAAACAACAAAAGAACAAGACAAACAAATGAGAAACAGAAACTCATAGACACGGACAATAGTTTAGTGGTTGCCAGAGGGTAAAGGGCGGGGAGGTGAGGGTAGGGGAGATCGAATATATGGTGATGGAAGGAGAACTGACTCTGGGTGATGAACACACGGTGGGATTTATAGATGATGTAATGCAGAGTTGTGCACCTGAAATCTATGTAATTTTACTAACAATTGTCATCCCAATAAATTTAATTTAAAAAAAAAATCACTTTGGGGTTTTGATTGGGGTGGCACTAAATTTGCAGATATTTAGAAGTCACATCTTTATAATTGTAATAAGGTATGTTTCTTCATTGATTCAGGACTTTATTTTTATGTCCTTTAATAGATTGTTTTCTTGACCTACTGCTTTTCCTTCAGGGCTAATATCTTAGAGGTCTTGGATTTTGTTTTAGTAAAGGTATTAGGTGGTACCAGCAATAGAATTGGAATAGTCTGGCCCAGTTAGCAAATTGGAAGATTGCTAGTAGTGAGAAAGAATTTACGAGAAAGTGGAAGTGATAGCTAAAGAAATCATGAAGCAGACCTTGAGCATCCTCAGGTATAACCAACCTGCAGACTAAGTGCTGAGTTAGAAATGAAGGTCAGGCAGACCACTACTGCTTGTGGTATGCAAGCATGCAAGGGGCAGATAGTTGCAATTGAAACATCCATTAGTAGGAAAGAGACATGTTCCAGTGGACTTATTGATGGGATGAACATCAAAAGGGTCCTTGAGGACAAACCATCTAACCATCTTATGGAGTAGCCATCCGGGAGTCCAGTGAGGCAGACAGTCCTTCCACAGCATGTCTCAACTTCTGCACTACTAACATTAGGGGTCAGGTAAATTTTTGTTGTGGGGGGCTGCCTGTGCATAGTAGGGTATTTTAGCAGCATCCCTGGTCTCTACCCACTAGATGCCAGTAGCTTCACCACTTCCCAGTTGTGATGACCAAAAATGTCTCCAGACATTGGCAAATGTCCCCTGGGGGAGCAAAATCATTCTCAGTGAAGAACCACTGCTCTCAGGGACCATGGAGCTTACAAATAACCAAAGTGAGCATGTGAGATCAGCTAGCAGGGTACCAGCGGTGAAGGTTAGGGTCTAGGCAATTCAGAGTCTTGGGCAATTGGCCTCTTGGAAAGAGGAAGTACAAGATACCCACTCCCACTGTACCACATCCTGGGAGAGGAGGCAGGATGGTAGGGTAGCTGACTTCCTAGGGCCATCCCAGCCTCAGCAGGAGGTGGAAGAAGCAGAGCAGGGCCAGAGACTGATTGGCTCATGGCCATCTGAAGGAGGGAGACTGAGGGCAGAGAGGTATCCGTCTCTGAGAAATATACCAGATTTTGAGTGGAGAGGGGGAAATTCTAGTTAATTCCACTTCAATACTTTTACTAGGAGGCTTGCCATATCCTGACTAAATGTCAGTTTCTTTGAGTTGCAGCAGCTGAAGAGACTTGTTGAAATGCCCTTAGGTGAGATGGGCTAGAGATATGCGTTGTGGTGGTGGAAATCGATTTATCCACAGTGGGCATTGGGACCCTTGTTGTTAACAGAATGCACAGCACAGGAGTATGGAGGTGCTCCTGGAGAGATAAAAGGACTGAGTGGGGGAGGGCATTGGGAGGTAGGGGCCAGTGCTTTACTAGACTGCAAGGAGGAGAAAGACAACTCTAAGCCCCATCACCTAAAGTGAGAATGAAATGTCTGTAAACAAGATTGGTTGGGCAAAGTTTCCCCTAAAGGGTTCTATAGCTACAGAGATATGGGCAGGAGATGGGGAAGGGGAACTCTGAAAAGCTTTCTGATCTATTGTAAGAGAGCTTGTGGGGGCGGAGCCCCAGAGAGTAATTTCCAGGCTCTCGGCCTCACATAGACAGGTGCCTGGCTCAGGTAGTAAATGGCCAACTGTGATTGCATGGCCATCAGCTGTGGCTAGTTGGCCGTCAGCTGTAACCAGTGAGCCATTGGCCACTAATATAACTGCTGTGGCTACGCTAGGAGAGAGGAGGAAGGGAGAAGAATGGAGGCTAGCAAGAAGATGGCGGCTGGGCTGGCAAACGTGGATGGCGGTTTGCGGACAGTGTGAATCCAGCCTCCAGTGAGAGTATAGTGCCGCCAGAGAGAATATAGTGGTATGACTCCCCTATCTATGGCTCCTTGTGTGTTCCTTTTTGGCCTCACCATATCCTGCGTTCTTGTATGGGGAGCGGGAGCAGAGACCCCGCAGGTCACCCTGCACGACAAATGGCGCAGCGAGCAGGGTCTCCCGCATGACAAATGGCGCAGCGAGCAGGGTCTCCCGCATTACAAATGGCGCAGCGAGCAGGGTATGGTGCCGGCCAAAGCTCTCCAAAGGACGGTGGAGCAGTTTGTGCATATGAACACTGAGTCTCTGGAAGACCAGGAGGAGCAGCTGCCGGAGAGCTGGACCCCCGTGGAGGGGTGGGAGGATGTGGACGGTTCTCCCACCAGCACAGGAAAAGCCATGCAGCTGCTGGAGAGATGGAGCCCCGTGGAGAGGTGGAAAGATGTGGACGGTTTCCCAACCAGCACAGGCCGGAGAAAGCGAAGGTCGTTGCAGCCCTGTGGGCCGGGGAAGATCCTGCTCAGGCAGCCCGGATGCAGGACTTGTAGTCCCAGGAGGTAACGCTTGCTGAGTCCTCTGTGGGAGATGAGGGTGAGGTCAAGGTCGTCCCTCACCCCCAGGACAGCCCTGGTGAATGACTATGGACTATGGGGAATTGCCTTCCATCCCTAATTTAATGGACCACTTGACTGTGTGTTTGGGAACTGTTGTTAGTGGAACTGGGGGATATTTGCTTTTGTCTCTTGACTGGCCACCATTGAGAATATGTAAGCACCTTGATTGTGAGTCGCTGTTGTTCCAGCAGGGTACCCTGAGAGGCACAGAGAGAGTGGCAGTGCGCTGAGAGGTCTGGCTGTGTCCAGGAAGTCTGGCTGAGCCCTGAAGATACCCTGGCTGTGCCCAGGAAGTCGGGCTGTTCCCAGAGAGAGTGGCAGTGCCCTGAGAGCCCTGGCTGTGTCCAGGAAGTTTGGCTGAGCCCTGAAGGTACCCTGGCTGTGCCCAGGAAGTCGGGCTGTTCCCAGAGAGAGTGGCAGTGCCCTGAGAAATCCTAGCTGTGCCCGGGGAAACTAGTGGTACCCTAAGAAGTCCAGGAAGTCTGGCTGTGCCCAGGAGTACTGGTGGTGCCCTGAGAAACCCTGGCTGTGTCCGGGAAGACAGGTGGTACCCTAAGAAGTCCAGGAAGTCTGGCAGTGCCCAGGAGTACTGGTGGTGCCCTGAGAAACCCTGGCTGTGTCCGGGAAGACAGGTGGTACCCTAAGAAGTCCAGGAAGTCTGGCTGTGCCCAGGAGTACTGGTGGTGCCCTGAGAAACCCTGGCTGTGTCCGGGAAGACAGGTGGTACCCTAAGAAGTCCAGGAAGTCTGGCAGTGCCCAGAAGCACTGGTGGTGCCCTGAGAAACCCTGGCTGTACCCAGAGAGCCTGGCTGTGTCCAGGATATTGCATTCACCCCCAGGCTCCTCGCACAGGTCCCCTCGCGGAAGACGCTTGTCGCGTAGATTGTGAGGCGAGAGCCTGTAGGGGTGGAGTGTGGGGGCAGAGCCCCAGAGAGTAGTTTCCAGGCTCTCGGCCTCACATAGACAGGTGCTGGCTCAGGTAGTAAATGGCCAACTGTGATTGCATGGCCATCAGCTGTGGCTAGTTGGCCGTCAGCTGTAACCAGTGAGCCATTGGCCACTAATATAACTGCTGTGGCTACGCTAGGAGAGAGGAGGAAGGGAGAAGAATGGAGGCTAGCAAGAAGATGGCGGCTGGGCTGGCAAACATGGATGGCGGTTTGCGGACAGTGTGAATCCAGCCTCCAGTGAGAGTATAGTGCCGCCAGAGATAATATAGTGGTATGACTCCCCTATCTATGGCTCCTTGTGTGTTCCTTTTTGGCCTCACCATATCCTGCGTTCTTGTATGGGGAGCGGGAGCAGAGACCCCGCAGGTCACCCTGCACGACAAATGGCGCAGCGAGCAGGGTCTCCCGCACGACAAATGGCGCAGCGAGCAGGGTCTCCCGCACGACAGAGCTATTGTGGGGACAGAGCCCCAGAGAGCTGTTTCCAGGCTCTCGGCCTCACATAGAAAGGTGTTGGCTCAGGTAGTAGATAGTCATCAGCTGTGACTAGTTGGACATCGGCTGTTACCAGTTAGCCATTAGCCACTGACAAAACTGCCGTGGCTAAGCTAACAAACTGTGGCGTGGTGGTGTGGTGTCCTGGCGTGGCGTAGTTGTGTCCGAGTGTGGATTGTGGATTGCAGAGAGGCGGATTGCAGCTAGCAAGTGAGTTTGGTTGGCAGAGACACGTGGATGGCAGGTTGCGGATCGTGTGGCTCCTGCTTCCTATGTCTCCAACCCAGCCGCCAGTGAGAATATAGTGGTATGATTCCCCTACCTATGGCTCCATGGGTGTTCCTTTTTGGCCTCACCATGTCCTGCGTTCTTATGTGGGGAGTGGGACTAGAGACCCCAGAAGAGATCCTGCCTGTCACCCTGCATGACAGCTATAAAATAGTTATCTGTGAGTGCTGACAGCAGAAATCCAAATGAGAGGTATAAATTAAACTCGGTTGAAGGAGGCTGTGTATATCAGAGACTCTATAGAGGGAATACAGAGGGAGCAAGTCCCACCATTTCAATCTCAAATCCAAAACCACTGTGTAATTTTGATAGTGGAAGGAAGTCGGAGGAGGTGCCGGTAAGCAGACAGACCCTACAGTTGAGGGGAGGGGCATAAGGGACCACTGGTCAATGCTCAGATGTGTATGGAACCTATGAAGATAAATAACTGGCTTCTGTTCAGGAAGACAGACACAGAAGCAGGGCTAATATTTAGCCAGGATGCACCAGTATGGCAGCACCGGTTCTTAACAGCTAGTATCTATGTATATTGGCTGGTGCTCATACCATAAAGAAAATACTGTTGCTCCATGAGGCCAAAGATCTCCATCATATGGTGAGATACAGTGAAGCCAGAGGTTATCTGTGGAATATCAAATGATAAAAATGGCCTGACCTCGACCCATCCATTTTCCCTCCTCCACTTATACCTGGAATGGTTGGATGGGTCCAGAGACATAGGTGTGGTGGCTGGCAAAATTCTGCCATATTTTGGGGTTACTTGTATATAGATGTTAACTACTATACAGATGTGCCAGGCATTGTTCACTATGTATTACATATTGAATTTTCACAATAATGTTAAGAAGCAGGTACAATTAATACCTCCACTTTCAGATGAGAAAATGAAGGCAGAGAGGTTAAATAATGTGCCCAAGGTACCACACTTTGATAAGTAACAGCTGGGATTCTCACCCATCCAGTCAGCTTCAGAATCTGTGCACTTAACTACTAGATGCTATATAGAATTAATGCCAAAACTCTCAAAATCAGAGTCATTAGAGAAAAGCCAAAGCCATCATGCCAATATTTGTTAGCTTAGGTTAGGCTATGTTAGGTTCGTTTTTTTATTCCCCTAATTTCCTAATCTTCTACATTTAGAGGAAGAGATGTGCTTCTATATTCATGAATGTTTATGAATGAACATCGTATGGGACCATTATAACTGGACCCTAAGGAGACATGTTCTTGACATAATTCATTATCAATGATCAGCATTCTCTTTGGGTTGATTGGCCATGTCTTTATCATCTCCACATCCTATAGAACTGTTCTTATGAAGAATATAGTCAGGACACACACACGCGATGGGGACCCTTAACTAGCTCACCCCTACCAAAAAGCCTCATCTAGAAGCACAGAGTTATCATGAAATACTCTGGGGGAGGGGGCATCATGGGGGTGGCAATTCAAAGAGAAATGAGAAACATCACAAGATGTTTAAATCAATGGGGATAGCTTTGGAATTTTCCATCCTGAAGATTCTTTCCAGGGCTAAAAGTCTGACTGAGTTTTGTTTCTATAACAAAAGTGGTGGTGGTGGTGGTAGATTACCTTATTTTCAAAAACGTTCTTTGTAAACATCCAAAATTATTTCCATGAAAATTGTTTCTCTTACATGTGACCTCAATTGTACTCAGCTGACCCTGTGACTACTTGGAGTTCTGGTGGAACAAAGTGCAACAAAGTTTCCTCCTGGAAGTCTTTCATTTTCATTGTATGAGGTGTGATAAAAAATACAGTGAATGTTTAAATAAAAAATTTATTACAGTAAAAGACACATTACCATTAATTCCCCTCAAAATACTCCCCCTTGCTTTGAACACACGTATCCCCTTGTTTTTGCCACTTTCTGAAGCAGTTCTGGAAGTCCTCTTTCATGAGTGTCTTTAATTGTACTGCAGTGGCTGCTTTGATGTCCTGAATCAATTCAAAAAGTTTACCTTTTGTGGTCATTTTGACTTTAGGGAAGAGCCAGCAGTCGCACGGTGCCAGATCCGGTCAATAAGGTGAATGAGGACACACCATAATGTCTTTAGTTGACAGAAATTGGTGTATACCAGAAGCGATGTTGGAGCATTGTCATGATGGAGGATGATTTACGGCACACTGTAAAACACACCTTCTCTCAAGTGTAGCTCACACCCAACTGACTGCACCAAACAAGTTGAAACTTGTCACACATCATTACTAAGGTTTGACACGCAGCTTCCTGTGTTGAATATCCCTGCCTTTCCATTGGATGGCACTTAGCAGCAACATTCACTGTATTGTTTAATCACACCTTGTACTTATTCTGATGGAGATATTTTTGTCAGTTGAGCACATTTTCCTCTCTCATCCTTTTATTTTCTGTGTCTAGCTTTAGTTTGGGATGAGGGAGGACCAAGTACTATTATTATGAAATTACAGTGGCTCTGGAGGCCTCGCAAATCCTGACTATGACACACAAGAATTCTGAAATAATTCACTGCAGGAATACTATAGGACTTGGTCAGCTTTGCATTGAACATAACTCCACATCTATATTGGCTCTGCTTTGCTTCTCAATATTAAATGTTCAAATATGTCAGTGCTAGGCACTATTATTTATATCCCTCAGAAACATATTTCTCTTCAAGGATGCAGCATTCAGAAGACTCAGTCCAGTGAGTGACAGAAAAAGACTTCCCTTGGATTATCTATGAGATTATAATAGTTTATCTGCAAATCTGCTCACTGAATACTGCCTCAATCATTCATATATCTGGCTCACAATGGGTAATCAACAAATGTGTGATGAATGGTCTACAATTCCCAGATTGCAGCCCTAACCTGCTCATGATAGCTCCCAGTAGTCTTCTATCAAAGCCACATGTGGTCAGTGTGCAGGATGAGTCAAGCCCTTAAAACTCAACTCTAGAAGACCTACTGAAGCAGTTATTACAAAATGCTATAATACACAAAGAACAAAACTTGTACATCAGAAACTGAAGTTGTCTGAAAAAGTTTTCTATTGGGGGAATGAAGCAAATTGAACCTAAGTTTTCTGGACAAAAAGAAAAGGCTGATTTACTCAGTTTGAGTCTAAGACCAAAGAATAAGTCTGAGAAAAACAAGATGTTACCTGATCTTATATGCACGCTATGATTATTTTTGCTTTGCATGTCCCTTGTAATAGTGATTGGTTTTAATGATCAGCTCATATAAAAATTAAAATGAAGAAGTACATTTTTTAACTCCATGTCAAAAATTCTGCCTAAGGTACTTCCTCAAGACACACACGTTACTTGCTACCCGTCCTTCAAGGCTCTGTTCATGCCCGTCTCCTCCACAAAGACTTTTTTGTTCTACACCTAGAAAGGCTCTGCCTACTCAGGCAGTTGTTATTACCACCAATTTCCTATTATCAGACCTCTTCGTATTATCTTCTTATATAACTAGGTCTTATCTCCCCCTCAACCACAATCTCTCTGAGGGCTGGAATATTGTGCACATTCCCTTGCACATAATAAAGGCTCCAGAAGTATCTGTCTAAACTGGCTTTATTTCCTTGAGACTACAAGCACTTATTCTGTGTCAGGCACTTTTAGGTTCCAGGGAAAAAGAGGTGCAAAAATAGACACAAACCCTACCGTTATGGAGCTTACCTTTTTAATTAAAACATGGAAGGGATGAACCTTTTTTTGGTCTCTCTAGAAAGTTGCAGCAGGAGACCATAGGAAATAGTATAAAATAGTTGAAAGCACTGTGGAGTGTGAGTCAGGATACCTTGATCTCATCTCTAATTTGATGTGTATCTTGAGCACATTTCTTAAACATTTGTCATCTGTTTCCCTGTATGCCATATAGGAATCATATGGTTACTGGGAAAACTGAATCAGAAAACAGATGCAAATCATGTTGGAGGGAACTTTCTCAACCTGATAAAAAGCATCTATGAAAAACCCACAGCTAACACCATACTTAAAGGTGAAAGACTGGAAGCCTTCTTCCGAAGATCAGTAACAAGACAAGGATGTCTGCTCTTACCACTGCTATTCAACATTCTACCGGAAGTTCTAGCCAGGTTCTAAGTAAGAAAATGAAATAAAAAGTATCAAGGTTGGAAATGAAGAAGTACTAAAACTATCTATTTTCAGATGACATGACCTTACTTAGAAAATGCTAAAGAATCCACCCCTACCCCCCGCCCCAACAAAACTACTAAAGCTAATAAGTGAATTCAGCAAGATTTCAGGATACAAGGTCAATAAGAAAAAAAAAGTTGTATTTCTATAAACTAACAATGGACAATCTGAAAATAAAATTAAAAAACAACACCATTTATGATAGCATTAAAAAGAAATTAAGGAATAAATTTAGCAAAGAAGTATAAGACTTGCACATGGAAAACAATAAAACATTGTTGAAAGAAATCAAAGACCTAAATAAAATTTTTAAAATCCTGCATTTGTGGGTTAGAACACTTAGTTTTGTTAAAATGGCAGTACTCCTCAATTTGAATTATTCACAGCAAATGCTACAAAAATCTCAGCTACCTTTTTTCCTGCAGAAATTGACAAGCTGAGTCTAAATTTTACATGGAAATGCAAGGAACCCAGAATATCCAAAACAATCTTGAAAAAGAGGAACAAAGTTGGAAGACTCATACTTCCTAATTTAAAAACTGACTACAAAGCTACAGTAATCAAGACTATGAGGTATTGGCATAAAGACAGACATATAAATCAATGGAATAGACTAAGAGTCCAGAAAAAATCCATGGTCAATTGATTTTTGATAAATGTGCCAAGACAATTCAATGGAAGAAAATAATCTTTTCAACAAATGGTGCTAAGACAACTGGATATCCACATGCAAAAGGATGAATTTTGAAACCCTACCTCACACCATATATAAAAATTAGCTTGAAATGGATCACAGATGTACAAATAAGAGTTACAACTATAAAACTTGAAGAAAACATAGGTGTAAATCTCCATGACCTTGGATTAAGCAATGTCTTCTTAAATACAACATCAAAGCACAAGCAACAAAAAAAAACAATTGGATTTCATCAAAATTGAAAACTTTTGTGAGCCTACCTGGTGGCTCAGGTGGTTGGAGCACCATGCTGGTTCGATTCCCATGTGGGCCAGTGCGCTGCACCCTCTACAGCTAAGACTGTGAACAATGGCTCTCCCTGGAGCTGGGCTGCCATGGGCTGCCAGGGGCTACCATGTGCTGCCAGGAGCGGCCGGTGGCCAGCGTGAGCGGCCGGTGGCCAGCGTGAGCGGCCGGCAGCTGGCGAGAACTGCCGTGAAGTGCTGTGAGTGGCCGACAGGTCCAACCAGCAACCGACTGCCTCAGCTGGGGGGAGCACAAGGCTCATAATACCAGCATGGGCCAGGGATCTGTGTCCTACATAGCTAGACTGAGAAACAATAGCTTAAACCGGAGTGTGGGGGTAGGCGGAAGGGGAAAATAACAACAACAACAACAACAAAAACTTGTGTTTCAAAGGACACTTACAAACTGAAACGGCAACCCATGGAACAGAAATATATGGAAATCATATATCTGATAAGAGACTTGCATCTAGAACAGATAAAGAACCATGAAAAGATAACCCAATTCTTAAAAAATCTGAATAAACGTATCTCCAAAGAAGATATAAAAATGGTCAATGAAGCACATGAAAGGATGCTCAGTATCATTAGCCATCAGCGAGATGCAAATGAAAACCACAATGATACTTCACACCCACTAGGAAGGTAATAATCAAAAAGGCAGATAGCAAGTGTTGTGGAGAATATTGAGAAATTGGAATCCTTATATACTACTGCTGGGAATGTAAAGTGGTGCAGTTGCTGTGGAAAATAGCCTGGCAGTTCTTCAAAAAGTTAAACATAGTTACCATGTGACCCAGTAATTCTACTCCTAGGTAATGCCCAAGAGAACTGAAAATATGTCTACAGAAAAACTTGTACCCAAGTGTTCATAGCAACTTTAATAATAGCCACAAAGTGGAAATAACCCAAATATCCATCAACTGATGAATTGATAAAATGGGGTGTATTATACAAAGGAATATTATTCAGTTGTAAAAAGGAATGAAGTACTGATACATGCTACAATATGGATAAACATTGAAAATATGCTAAATGAAAGAAGCCAGTCACAAAAGGCCACAAAATGTATGATTCCATTTACATGAAATGTCTACAATAGGCAGATTCACAGATACAGGAAAGTAGATTAATGGTTGTCAGGGGCTGGGAGGTAGTTGGTGGGGAATGGGGCGTGACTGCTAATATGTATGGGGTTACTTTTGGGGGTGATAAAAATATTGTAAAATTAATTGTGGTAATGGTTACACAACTCTGTGAATATACTATAAACCACTGAATTGTGCATTTTAAATGGGTAAATTGTATGGGGTGTGAATTATCTCAATAAAAATGCAAAACAAGAGAAAAAAAGCATGTTGGAAAAAGTTTTAAAATGTGTTTTGGTAACTGAAGTAGTGTACTGTTAGAAGACTGAGACTGAAGCTAGCCCACCATTTTGTGGACCAGAAGCCTGAAATATATCTCTGATTATTAATATTTTGAAGAGTTTGGAAATTCCTATTATTCCAATGCATTGCTTAGGTTCTTCATCTCAGATAAAACTAGTATTTATAATAAAAAGCTTGGGTTTTAATTATGCTGGCTTATTTAGTTTTTTAATTAAGCAGTGGGTCCATCTGTCGTTCTATGATACGTTGGTCAAGGTTCCAAGGCTGTTGCTACCACTGCCGCTTGCTATTTCATTTTTTAAAAATATGTTTACATTATTTATATAGGCAATCAAATCATATAAATATAGGTAATGATAACAATTCCATTGATAGACATGATGCAGTGGTGCAAGTGTTTACTAGGAAAATTTGCATGGAATTATTTTCTCTACGGGTTATCACTGTAGTGATAAACTAAGACTACCAGTGGTGACTTATTCATTTTACTATGTTCAAAGACTACCAAAACAATAGCTTCCAGGGGAAACTGGATTCAAGCTTAACTGCAAAATAATCAGTATAGCAGAAGTATATTCTCTGATGTGAATTAATTTGTGGAGGCCAAGTCACTTCATGAAATCAAACTGTATAAACAGCAATATATACCTAATATATACATTGTTTCAAAACACATTTACCATTCTCTAGTCTAGCCCACCTTGTTCTCTATAGCTTTCTGCTGTCACTCTGAAAGTTGGTGAAATAAATCTAGAGAAATTGTCCCATGACCTGGAGACGTCACTGGCCACAGGACACAAAATTATCTTTTCCCTTTTTCTTCATAGCCATCAGTAAGTCATGTCCAGTCTTTCCACATAGTATCTTTTTTGTTTTCATTTTTAGCTGTATTTTATTTAGCATTAGTAAATCTCAGTCTTACGTTTTCATTTGACACTACTGCAATACATATCCAGTTCAATGCTCAAATCACCTAATATCTCTTATATTTGTCCTTCTTCTCCATTCTCACTCACATGTAGGGTTTTGTGGATGCATAACTAGAATACTGCAGTAACTGATTGGTTTCCATATTTCCATCTCTCTGCCTCAAATACGTTTGGTAGCAATATAAAGGACTAAATCTCTAAAACTAACATTTAATCAAGTAATCTTTATTTAAAAACCTTGACTGGCTCCCCCATGTTTACTGAGTAAAGTCCAAATACTTAGCCTGGCATTCAAGGTCTTCCAAAATCTAGGGCCACGTTTTCTTTCTAGATTTATCCACCATTCCCTTGAACAACACTAGTTTTCTCACCATCCCCTGAACTTCTGCTAATTCTTTTTGTACCTTTGCTCATGATGTTCTTCCTGTGTGGAATCCCTTCTCATTTTGAAAGCCTGTTCAAGGCTTACTTTTGCCCATGAAACCATCCTTGAACATTGCAATTCACAGTGACCTCTCATTCCTTGAATGTGAGTAAGAGTTACGGACAGCGTTACTCATTTGGCAATGCTCATATGCAACTTTTCTTGTCTTATATTGTCAATTCTTGTACTATTTCATTTTGTGTATATCTTGCCTCCTCAACTAGATTGCAAGTTCCTTGAGGGCAGGGGCCATTTACTATACTTTAAATAATTACCCACAGTGTACAACACTATGCTTGGGGATATGACAGGGACTAATTATTGATAAAAGAGCACTACATTTTCCCCAAGATGCCTCATTTTCATATGGCAGCACTCACTCTATGTGATGGTTCCTTACACATCCATGCCAAATATAATCACTTTAAAGGTGAAACTAACTCTATAGGTTACTCCAAGATATTAAGGAATTACAAACTGCCTCTGAAATTTCTGAATCCCCTATTAAAAGACAAAATTAACCTTCAACAAATAATTTCACGCTCCCCTGAAAGCTCAAAGATGACATGCAAAGAAAAATGGCCAAGCCAGGAGTGTAATCTCTAAGATTTAGTTGATCACAAAGTATTTAAAAAGCCAGGGTTCCATGCAATCCATTTATATTTCAGTGTTTGTTTGGTTTTTTGTTTTTGTTTTTGGTCTGTAAAATAAGCTAAAATACATAAGAAAAATAAGTGAAACTTAAAAGTTTACATGAAAGGCAGCCAAAATTATCTGGATAATCCAAGCTAAAAAAGGTTTTCACATCTTGGGTTTCTCTTGAATTATTTAGGCAGTCTGAGATTTCTTCATTGTTAGAAATGTAATCCCTAGCTTGCAGTTGCTAAGCCTGTGGTGATTATCTATAGTGACCCAAGAAATACTGCAACCATCAAGTTCTATCAAAATGCTTGTTAACCTTGGAAACTGAAGAAAATAATCATTACGCATAGGCGCCTACCTCAGACTCTGTTCCTATAGCTTTCAAGTTGCATAGTATATACTGACTGCAAATTCTCAGAAACGTTCTGTTTGGCTTTATGGGTCGCCTCAGATGATAAAGCTCTGGCAATAGATGCTGCTTGCTAGGGAAACCTATGCCACATGTGAATCCTTTGTCTTGTATGTCAGAGGAGACCGACTTGATTACCTGACATCATCAGATCAAAACATGAAGGAACGGTAGGCTTGGTATTTCTACGTATAACCTTTCTTTGTGAAATTTTCCTTTTAAAATAATACTTTTGTTTCCTTTAGCCCAGCCTTGACTAAAGATTTCAAACTATCTCCTCAATCTGAAATATCCATGTTTTATGAAATTTGATCATTTTTACTCCAAGGATTAGTATGATAATGAATTGAGCTTTCTGTCAAGAAAAATGCTAAGTTCAAAGTATTATTTCCTTCACTTCTAATTACAAATAAGTTTTACCTTTTATTGTGTTCCATTAAACAATTTTACATAGTACCATTATTATTTTAAGCAATAATTAAGCAATGTTTTTTATCTCTACTTCTCAGTATATAGATTTACCTAAAAAAGTATAAACCAAGGACAGTGGTGCAATTTTACAGGCACTTCCAAGTTGCTTAAATATTTACAAATACATAAGCACCCTTTTTGAAAGCATTAAAATTTTGGTGTCAGGAGGAAACACTCCATGTATATCAAATCTTTGAATTTTAACATTTGCACAGCTCCAAATATTCCTGAGAAAGGTCAGTCTCGTCACTTCACATCTGCATGTCCTCATATTTCAGCAGAATATCTTGGGGAACCATAACCTCTGTCACTTGATGTACCACTAATTGCACAAAATACATGTAATGTGTTGCTCATCCAGGGAGAATGCATTGTGTCTTCTTGTAATATCTAAAACAAACAAATAGAAAATCTGCATGTTTATCATGAAGCAAAATAGCCACTGCCAAAAAAGTATGTGTATATGGAATTACAGGCATATTTCAATTCACCACTGACACTTAGCTATGTAAAATGACATAAAGCAGAAAGAGCAAAGAATAACATTACCGACTTAGGTCTTCAAAGCTGTATTACAAAGGCAGCATAGCAAAAAAGCAGAAAAGATCTGGTTACTCATTAAGAAAAATGAAAGACGGTAAAATGCAAAATTCAATAAAAAGTGACAGGTAATGCAATCTTTAAAATATTTTTTAACACTTTTTAACACATGGTCATAACAAGAGCTCTAAACAGTGGACTCTTTGAGTTTATGGACCATCTTCTAACACAGTGGTTCTCAGGATCACCTGTGGGGCTTTTCAAACATGCAGATACTTATGTGCCTTCTCTGGAGACTTGGGAAATAATATTAAATGAACAGAAAAGTCATAAGTGCATATTTCTAAAGATGCACTATAATTATATAAGCTAATTGATACAGAAGATTTTTATGGAAATGAAGAACTTCAAAAAATATATTTTATATCTCATAAGTATATAAACATATTAATACATTCATATTAGTATAGATATTTTTAAATTATCCATTTTGTGTGATCAAAAGCAACAGAGATCTTATGTTTGGATTAGATGGAAGAAAAGAACAGCATATAAATCACATCTAACCTCTTCATTATATAGTTCCAACTTAGGTCTCAAGCTTTCAATACTTGGTTCTCAAGTTAGCTCTGAAATTTCAGTATTAAGCCTGCGAATTGGTCTATGGTGGCAGTAATGCATCATATCATTTATGTTCCTATAAATCATGTTTTACATAAAGTACATAATAAATTTCCTCTTACAAAAACATCACTCATGCACGAATCTGAAAGCATACGATGTTTCCCCGAAAATAAGACCTAGCCAGGTAATCAGCTCTAATGCGTCTTTTGGAGCAAAAATTAATATAAGACTGGTATTATATTATATTTATTATTATATTATATTATATTATATTATATTATATTATATTATATTATATTATATTATATTATATTACATTACGTAAGGCCCATTCTTATATTATAGTAAAATAAGACCGGGTCTTATATTAATTTTTGCTCCAAAAGACGCATTAGAGCTGATTGTCTCGCTAGGTCTTATTTTCGGGGAAAACACAGTAGTAGGTTTAAGAGATGACTGATTGATTATTCACACCTGTCAGATGTGACAAATGAATAGGGTAAATCATTGTGAAGAAAATAAAACATATCAAAGAGACACAATGGCCACCACCAAATCTAAGAAACCTGTAATCAATAGTTGTAAGACAATATAAATCCCTGTTGAAAAGTCAAAAGCTTGTGCTCGCTTCGGCAGCACATATACTAAAATTAGAAGGATACAGAGAAGATTAGCATGGCCCCTGTACAAGAATGACACGCAAAAAGTCAAAAGCTTGAAGAAGTTTTAAAAAGGAGTGTATATTTTGGTATACTGTAACAGATTACATTGAAAAGAAATATCCAGGCCATATATTTTTGTTAAATAATCATTTATGGAGCTCAACAGAATAATCCATATTCTAGTACACACAGTTTATTTTATTTTGTATTATTATATTTTCCTTTGGGAAACAATGTGTCTCAATGTGTATGGCCACAAAAGCATTCTTTTTTATATGAGAATCTAATGGGAAATATTGATATATAAAAATTCACTATAAAGTCAACATTTGCCCAAAGTAAGGCACATCTGAAAATGATACATTATGACAGGAGAGGTTGCATAAATATAAACCAGTAGAAACTAATTTTTTTTGGTTAGCTAACAATATATAATACCAATGGTCTAAAATACTGGTCTCCACAACTAAATAAAATAGCCATGGTTTATGGGAATTAAATGAGACAGGTGGGATATATGAGAGCAGATTTGTAAAATCTATGCTTCAGAGAAAAAGAACTTTATAAAAATGACTGCTCTAAATATCCTAATCACAGTAATAGCAGTAAATTGAATAATCTGTTTTCAATTTGAATGATTTAGAGTTCATGCAGCTGGGTCATGCAGCTGCATGCAAATTAAATAATTTTAATATAGTACTCATTGGATTAAATGAAACGTGTAATTATTTTATATCTTTTGTGAAGGAGGAGCTTTTGCTGTTTTTTTCTATGGAAAAACAGAAACCCATAAACTTGCCAGTTTCTAGGAACGAATTATGTCATCTACTTGATAAAAGTATACCTCAGAACAGTGATGGTCCAGAAAGGTACACCCCACTGTACTAAGCTTGAGATAGACAATAAAGGAAGTGGAATGGTTCCCCACCTTCCTAGTCTCAACCACCTGACTGCTATGAGGAAACAAAAAGGGCCTCTGAAAACTGAGCAGCAAAGGGAGGCCTTGGAACAGTTTGAATGGGCTCACTCCTGAATGGGCTAATAGAAATAAAGACGGCAAAAAGAAGAAACAGAACTCTGATTCCAGACTCTTCAAGCCAACAAGAATCCCAGCCACAGAGAATGGGTGAGTAGGAGACTGGTCTGGCTGACTGGATTCTCCATACTAAGAGGACAACAGTTAGAAAATTTGACTCCTGATCACTCAATGCAGCCCTGAGCTAATTGTAACTAAATTTGCCATAGCTCTTTCTTAGAAAAAGCAGACAAAATAAATTCAGAGAGGTAGAATTTGATTCAAAGTCAACTAGTTCTTATTTCTCTAGAAAAACTCTTCACTTCTTTTCCCCATCATTACACTGCAGTTCTTTGGATGCTAACCACTGTTGACCTGTTTGTAAGTATACCCTTTGTGTGACAGCCTCACACAGGCAAGTGCCTTCAAGCAATCCCTGAAACACAGCAGGACAGATGAGGGTCTCATTTCTGGAGCCAGATTTAAGAATAAGAATGTGTTCTATAAAGGGTTGTAGTTATCCTCGTTTCTTTTAAGGAAACTTAATTTCTTAAAAATTGAGAGTTTGAAGAGTTTCTGAAGCAAATATTTATCTTATTGGGTATTTTCCTGAGTAAGGAAATGAAGGAGATTTTATCATAAGCTTAATACGCTCAGTCACTGAGGGACCTGACCATCATGCTGTGACTTTTACAAACGTGTTTAAGATGTTAAAATACTTAAGTGACACTCCATGTATAGCGTGGCTGTAAACACAAATTTCAAGACCACCAATATAGGAATGAAGTTTACCAGGATAATCCAGGAGTACAGCAGTTTTAAGGTAAGCAGGTATATAAAAGTCATAACTACTTAATAATGACATAATTTGGCCATAAGTGGTGAACAGGTCTTCAGTCTTCACTTCTATGTTTTTCAGGTTGTGTTTCACTAAGTTAGGTGTAATTGTTATTACCACTCAGTTATAGATTAAAATACTAAGGAGTTTTATGAGAATGGGAAGTTTTGCAGGCCGTATGGGTAGTAAAACAAGTCCCAAATTTTATAACTCACTCGGGATCTCACCAAAATGACAGTATCTAGTTTCTTAGGGATTTGGCTATTGAGCCAATCATTCCACTTCTTTAGGACCCTTCTTGAGATACTTTTATCCACGTTCACCGATCAACTCAGACTTGCTCAGCTAGTCTCTTCTAATGGCATTGTGGCACAAAGAGGATTATGATTTATTGCTGATAATTGCTTTAGCAATTGCCTCAGATGATTGCTTCAAATTTGATTTGCATTATGTCACTTAAATGATTAAAGATAATACAAACAAATTTTAAAATACAGACTGAATAATTTTAAGGTAATGCACTTCGAACTAATAGATTTTGCTAAGTGACACTTTAGGGACCCCAGATCAGATTTTCATTTTCAACCACCCTAATACTTGCCTGCTCATGGATAATGTCAGACAATTCTTTCACCATTTCTCTGAAGTTTGACTTTAGCCCTTCATGGTACTCAATTTGATCCTCTTTAATTAGTCGCTCATTTAGTTCAAGTGCAATGCTGCATGCTTGTATGAATTTCCTGTTGATGAAGATCAAAGATAAAGTTTCTGTTATTTACTCCCAGAAAGTCTCACTGACAATCAATTTGATATTCACTTTAACCATGGCTTACCTAGAAGGAAGATTAGAATCCTGTATTTTCTCACTGTGCCTTTGCTAATGCTACTCCGTAAGTCTGAAATACTTTTTCTTTTCTCTCATTTTCTTACCACCTTTAAAACCTGGCTCAAAACATACACCCCCTAGGAAGCCTACTTGCTCAGTCATTTACTTGATATTGTATCAGCTAAATTTGTGCTAACATTAATTTGTGCCTGTAGATAATGAGTCATTCATTCAAAAATAATTTATTTGGGGCTTACTATGTACCCAGCACAGTGAAGTATATGTCCTGGATTGGTAAGAGTAGGGACAGAAAGTTGATGACTTATCGTAAAAGTATTTTTTCCATTATTTCATGTGTTTATGTTTAATGTCCATAATTAGAATGTAGGTCTTAGGAGACAAAGTACCTCATGGCCCATTTGTTTTGTATCCCCATCATAGCAACTGGTAGAATCTTTTCGTACGTGCCAGGCCCTAATAAATATTGGTGAATGAATGACTACTGGTTACTCTGTAACCTGGAAGAGCTGATTAACACTTAGACAGGAAAAGTAAATGAAATAAGTCAGGAGCAAATGAGTGGATAAATTATAATCTTTCTCTTTAGTCTATTTTACTCGACTGTCTCTCATTCTGAATGTAAACTCTTTTTATATATTAAACAGATTTTTTTCTTTAATGCAAGACCATTCAGACGTGCCTTTAGTTACAGGGATGCTCACTCAAGACAAGCTGCCTAGGCTGGCAGAACCCAAGTGGAACTAAGGACACAGGACAGGAGCAAATCTCTCCAACCCTTCCAGTTCCACCTTTATTCCTACCCTAAACGGTCTGAAATGCTGTAACGTGAGGTCAGTTGGGCAAAGGAGGAAATCTCGTCACGAATTTAGGCTTGTGTTTGTGTCACAACATCCAAAGCAATGAAGTAAACTGGTATATTTCATCCCTTGGGTCACTAGGACATTGTCAATGAATGCCCTGCAGCAAGAAAGAGATTCGATGTTTCCTCACTAAAGTACTATTAGGAGGGCACTTAAATATTGTAAAAGAAAACAGAGAATATCCTTTTTTGGAGGGATATTTGGTGAATATTTTGGTTTCTTTTAAGAAAAAAATGGAGTGAAAGGACATACTCGGTCTGATCTGAAAATGACAAAGCACTTACCTGAACATGTCTTTCAACTCATTGACTTTTTTAGGTGGATACTTGCTAGCTTGACTGTCATTTAAGAAAGTCCTTGCATATGCCAATGGACCAGCATTTACCTAAATTACAAAAGGAGAAAAATGAGAGTTGGCAGAATATAATCAAAAAGTAATTTTTGCATTTCTCTTTAAAAAAAAAAACCAAATAGGTTAAAAATCTGCATCTGAGAAACATATTTACAATTCTTACTGTAAGTTTATTTGAAAAATGATTAACTAAAGCAAATAATCAGCAAAAATGATATTCTAATAACAATGATTTCTGATATGTAAATATGGAGCTTGGCTAGTCAGAGGGATTTATGTTCAAGTCCTCTGACATAACACAAAGTATATAGAAACTGAACAGAATTTCTTTATTGAGTTAATAAAAAATAATGCACAGGTTTTTGCAGTCAATAAGAGTATCACACAATTATAATTAATGCTGTGTCCTTAGGAAAGCAAGAGGAACATCAAGAAGCATTTAATACATGTACGGCAATCAACATACCTGCACTGAAACACAGCCCTGCAATTTAAGTTGGAGCTGAATCATGTCCACATCAGCAGAAGAGCAAAGCTTTTGCAGCTCTGCAGTTTTATCTTTTATTTCATCCGTAGCAACATCAATTGGCTTTAAATTAATCTGCTGTTCATAGTTTATAGGGATCCTCTTCTTCACATATGGAAACGAGTTCGAAGCTATTAAAATGTTAAGATTGATTTATTATCTTAAAAAATCATTTGTTCAAACAGCCAAATTAACAAAAAAAATCCATTGTGCTTAATTCTCCCCATGGTTTCTCTAGATAATAATTTAGGGCACCGTATTGCACCTTATGACTTCAGGATTGAAGGAGAAATTCTCTATGAAACATCTTGGAGCAATCACGAATTACATATGGGAAAACTATGGTTTATAACACAGCCATGTTTATGGAAGCTAGTGACTGAACAGCAGAACAATGAATGATTAAAATTTCAGTTACATTTTCGAGCTGGTCAGCTGCTATTTGTGTTTATCAAAAAAGATCAAGTCAAACAAGAAGTTATCATACAAAGTCCTACTTACTAGTCAAGATTGTACGGCGTTTGCACTGTTCTTCTATACAGCCTTGCTTTTTGCCTGATAATGTATAAGGAGCCTCAAAAACAAATTTGTTGATATTATGGTTTCTTTCAAACTCGGTCTTTCTTTCTGTGAGTTCTTTGTCATCAAAATAAGGCTTCACATATGTGACTTGGATATGAGCATATTTTGGATCAAGCTCTTTGGCATTTACCTATGAAGTAAGGAAGTTTTGTTTTTTATTCAGAGGAATGGAGAAGGGCGTACAAGTAAGCTGGTCTTTTGAGATCAACTGAGTAACACTGGCATCATGATTATGTTCCCAATGGAACAGAGACCGGAGGAGGTCTCTGTTCTTTTTTTTAAAAGGATCATTTCCTTCTATTATAAAGAAGTTATAGAAACTTATTTGGAGATTACAGAAAAGTAGGAATAAAAATCCTATTAAATGTAATCCTAACAGTCAGCAGTGATCATTACTCACATTTTCATATATTTCCTTCCAATCTTTTTTCTATGCACATATATTTACAAAACTGACATCATACTGAACACGGATTTGCAATCTGAATACTTAAAAATATATTAAATGAAAGGACAACAACTTGACTTGGAAAAGTCCCAGAAGTACACACTGTTCCCCAATAAAGTCCTGTTCCCCTTCCCCAATAAAAATCTTAATATATTAAAACGGTTAATTGTACATTTGAATTCCACCAAAATAGAGAGGATTCTGAGAAGATAGCAAGCACCAGAAATCTACCTTCCTACCTATACAACAGTTACACTGGCAGAATCTGTCTGATGTAACTATTTTGGAAGTGAAGAGTCTATTGAAGGCTTGCAACTTTCAGAGGAAGGCTTGGGCAGAAAATTGCACTTAATTTCCATTTTGGTCAGTTTTAGCCCTTGGCACAATGGCAGCTACCCATACCCTACCCTTCAGCCCCATATCAGGCAGCTGTGCACATGTACCCAGGAAAGCATTACTCACAATAGTGAAAACGTGGAAGCAACCAAAGTGCCCACTGACAGATGGATAAGCAAAATGTGGTGTATACATACAATGGGATATTACTCAGCCTTAGAAAGGAAGAATATTCTGCAGTGTGCTACAACATCAATGACCCCTGAAGACATTCTGCTAAGTGAAATAAGCCAGCCACAAAAAGACAAATCCTGTATGATTACATTTATATGAGTTATTTAGAGAAGTCAAAATCATAGAGACAAAGTAGAATGATGGTTGCCAGGGGATGAGGGGACGGGGGAATGAATTATTGTTTTCGTTTGTTTGTTTTAATAAACTTTATTGCGGTGACAATTGTTAGTAAAGTTACATAGATTTCAGGTGTACGATTCTGTATTACATCATCTATAAATCCCATTGTGTGTTCACCACCCAGAGTCAGTTCTCCTTCCATCACCATATATTCGATCTCCCCTACCCTCACCTCCCCCTCCCCTTACCCTCTGGCAACCACTAAACTATTGTCCGTGTCTATGAGTTTCTGTTTCTCATTTGTTTGTCTTGTTCTTTTGTTGTTTTTGGTTTATATACCACATATCAGTGAAATCACATGGTTCTCTGCTTTTTCTGTCTGACTTATTTCGCTTAGCATTATACTCTGAAGATCCATCCATGTTGTCACACATGTTCCTATATCATCTTTTCTTACCACCGAATAGTATTCCATTGTGTATATATACCACAACTTCTTCATCCATTCATCTATCGAAGGACATTTTGGTTGTTCCCATGTCTTGGCCACCATAAACAAAGCGGCAACGAACATTGGAGCACATGTGTCTATATGTATAAATGTTTTCAGATTTTTTGGGTACATACAAGGAGAGGGATTGCTGGGTCATATGGCAATTCTATTCGTAATTGTTTGACGAACCTCCACACTGCCTTCCATAACGGCTGCACCAGTCTGCATTCCCACCAACACTGTATGAGGGTTCCTTTTTCTCCACAGCCTCTCCAACACTCGTTACCATTTGTCTTGTTGACGATAGCCATTCTGACTGGGGTGAGGTGATATCTCATTGTGCTTTTTATTTGCATTTCTCTGATGATTAGTGATGTTGAGCATTTTTTCATATGTCTATTTGCCATTTGTATGTCCTCTTTGGAGAAATGTCTCTTCAGGTCCTCTGCCCATTTTTCAATGGGGTTGTTTGCTTTTTTGTTGTTGAGTTGCATGAGTTCCTTGTATATTTTGGATATCAGCCCCTTCTCTGAGGCACTGTTTGCAAAAATCTTCTCCCATTCAGTTGGTTGCCTCTTTATTTTGTCGATGGTTTCTTTTGCTGTGCAGAAGCTTTTAAGTTTCATATAGTCCCATTCATTTATTTTAGTTTTTACTTCCCTTGCCTTTGGGGTCAAATTCATGAAATGCTCTTCGAACCCAAGATCCATAAGTTTAGTACCTATGTTTTCTTCTATGAATTTGTGTCAGGTCTTTGATCCATTTTGAATTAACTTTGGTACATGGTGACAGATAGCAGTCCAGTTTCATTCTTTTGCACGTGGCTATCCAATTCTCCCAGCACCATTTATTGAAGGGGCTGTCTTTTCTCCATTGTATGTTTTTTGCTTCTTTGTCAAAAATTATCTGTCCATATTTATGTGGTTTTATTTCTGGTTCCCAATTCTATTCCATTGATCTATGTGTCTGTTTTTCTGCGAATACCATGCTGTTTTGATTATTGTTGCCCTGTAGTACAAGCTAGAGTCAGAGTGAGATACCTCCACCATTGTTCTTTTTTTTAAGATTGCTTTGGCCATTCGGGATCTTTTGTGGTTCCAAACAAATCTGATGATTTTTTGTTCTATTTCTTTAAAATATGCCATTGAGATTTTAATGGGGATTGCATCAAATCTGTATATTGCTTTGGGTAATATGGCCATTTTAACTATGTTGATTCTCCAATCCATGAGCACGGAATGTCTTTCCATTTCTTTGTGTCTTCTTCAATTTCTTTTTAAAATGTCTTATAGTTTTCAGCATATAGGTCTTTCACATACTTGGTTAAGTTTATTCCTAGGTATTTTATTCTTTTTGCTGCATTTGCAAAAGGAATTGTTTTTGTATTTCTTTTTCTGAGTTTTCATTGTTAGTATATAGGAATGCAATGGACTTTTGTACGTTGGTTTTGTAGCTGGCAACTTTACTGTATGCGTAAACTGTTTCTAATAGCTTTATGGTGAAGCCTTTAAGGTTTTCTATGGATAGCATCATGTCATCTGCAAAGAGTGACAATTTAATTTCTTCATTCCCAATTTGGATGCCTTTTATTTCTTTCTCTTGCCTGATTGCTCTGGCGAGGACTTCCAACACTGTGTTGAAAAGCAGAGGTGATAGGCTACAGCCATGTCATGTTCCCGAACATAGAGCAAAGGGCTTCAGTTTTTCACCAACAATTATGAGATTAGCTGAGGGTTTGTCATATATGGCCCTTATTATGTTAAGGTATTTTCCTTCTTAATGGCTATAAAGCTTCGATTTTACAAGACAAATAAGTTCTTAAGATGGGCATTGGTAATGACTGCACAACCATATGAAGTTAATATCACTGCAATGTACACTTAAAATAGTTAATATAGTAAATTTTTTATGTATTTTACCACCATAAAAATGTGGTTACTATAGTTCTATATTGTAGTCATCAACATGAATTTAATGGCTATGTGCATAAACATTATTTATTGGACCAATATCTCATTAATAGACTCAGGTTGTTTTCTAACTTTTTTTTAAATTAAAGTTTATTGGAGTGACAAGTGTTAGTAAAGTTACATAGATTTCAGATATACAATTCTGTATTACATCATCTATATATCACATTGTGTGTTCACCACCCAGAGTCAGTTCTCCTTCCATCACCATATTATTTGACCCCTTTTACCCTCATTTACCACCCCTCTCCCCGCCATCCTCTAGTAACCACTAAACTATTGTCTGTGTCTATATGTTTTTGTTTCTTCGTTTGTCTTGTTCCTTTGTTGTTTTCAGTTTTATATACCACATATCAGTGAGGTTATATGGTTCTTGACTTTTCCTGTCCTGTTTCCCTTAGCATTATAGTCTCAAGATCCATCATACGTATGAAAAAATGCTCAACATCACTAATCATCAGAGAAACGCAAATACAAACCACAGTGAGATATCACCTCACCCCAGTCAGAATGGCTATCATCAACAAGACAAATAATAACAAGTGTTGGAGAGGCTGTGGAGAAAGAGGAACCCTCATACACTGTTGGTGGGAATGCAGACTGGTGCAGCCGCTATGGTACACAGTGTGGAGGTGCCTCGAAAAATTTTCTAACTTTTTGCTCTTGCAAATAATGCTGCGATGAACATCCTTGCATTTAAAACTGTGCAATTTTTTTATGATTTATTTCTTAGGATAAATTGTTAGAAGTTTCTTAGTTAAGATATTTACATGGTCTTAAGGATTTTGATATATATTACCCAATTACTGTACAGAAAAGCTAACCAATTTGTATATCCACAAGCTGTGTTTGACACTGTAAGCGTGGGTACTCTTGACTGCATTATGGAGAAAGGGGACCTCATTACATGAAGAGCCTAAATTCCGTGTTAAGAAGCTATGCTGCTGGAGGGAAATCACAGAATTGTCCTTATTAGAGTTTCAGTTTGTGGGCTCTAACACATTCCTCTCCAGCAATCTGTCCATTAACTCCAGATGATGTCCAGGGCACTCTTTCACTGTTTAAGTCAACTAAAGTTGTACCTTGGATGTTGGTGACTTTGTCAGTATCTTTGCAACTTATGATAGTCAAACCCTTTTGTGTTTAGTGTAGGAAACAAAAAAAGTGAAAAAAACAAAACAAAACAAAATCTTCTTAAGAAACAGTCCCTGTATCCTTTATGTTTCTCCACGTATACAGGAAGACAGAAAGAGATAAAGTTTCTTAGCATCTTTTAATGTCTCCAAATCCATCCTATTTGTTCTTATATAAAAACCTAAAAGCCTATCTACAGAAACCTTAACCTTCTTTTCTCTCCCATCAGAAAAGCTAGATTTCTCCAGAGAGCACTCAGGAGATAGGAGGTAATTATCTGGCGAGATACATACGATAGAAAAATAAAAGTCAAGCCTGATTTTAGCTTTATAAACGTAAAATATGTATGTGGTAAATCATTCAAACAGTAGACAAGGGTATTTATGAAAAGTAAAAAGTTTCTTTTTTCCCATGTAAGTCCCTCTCATCAAGGGTAAGCATGGATAATAATTTTGTATGTATCATTCCAGGAATTTCCTACACATGTACAAGTGAGTATATGTGAATATCAGTTTTTACACAAATGTGATCATTCAGCCATACTGTCCCACACCTACTCTTTTTCTCTCAATACTATATCTTGTTAGATTTGTGTCAATATGTACCTATCTCAGTGTTTTTAACACCTAGGTTACTATATCCATTATAATATGAGTATGGGTAACATCACCATTTCTTTAGTCATATGGAAATTTAGACTGCTTTCAGGTTTTTGCTATATAAACTTTGCAACAATAAACACCTGTAAACATACATCTCTATGTGTGTACATGTACAAGATAAAATCTTAAATCTGAAACTGTTATGTCCAAGGACACACACAGTTTAAAATATTGGAATATATTATCGAAATGCTTTTTACATTGTCTGTGCCCTTAAGCAGATTTTGTTCTTTGGCAAGGTAAAAGACTGTTTTTATTTTTTACTTTCACACATTAAGAAATAAGGATGTGAAAAGTAGCAACTGCTTATTACATCTGTTGCGCCTGGGGAAAGACTAAAATATTGTGCACACAAATAATGTCAGGAGTCTAGCTGCCTGGTGGTGGTTTGTCACTAGTACATGTTGGCCAAGATTTCAGAGATAGAATAAAGTAGAAAACTGTATGTTGTTCAGCAAGCCTGGCTTTCCATTAAGTTTCCATTTACAGTATCAGTAGTGTGGCAGCAAGCCTAAGACTACCTGGGTACAAGGAGATAAAATCTTCTGGGGTCTTGATTCAATAAAAGAACACAAAATAGTAAAACTGGTAGTAGAAGTTAGGAAGGTTGTGCCAAAAATTGATAAATTTTGGACCGATCAGCAAATCTGTTTTTAAATGTCTAACATATACATACGTTCAAGATAAAACTATCTCCAAGAGACGTATGTCAGTCTACAATGAAGAGATCATTTTCACAGTAAACAACAGAGTCTTCACCATTGCCAGAAGCCTTTCCCTCGGGCAAAGCTGTTCAGTGCTTTGCACAGCACCATGCACATCATGGTGCACAGGAAATACTGCTGTGGCCTATAGATCGTAAGTGTATAGGTCCTTTCGACCTTAAAAATCAGTTCTCATCCTGGGTGCTTCCATGGCAACTAAGGATGGTCAGGCATTCCTACTGTGCTTTCCCCAAATTCTGCCTGTAGGGAATTATTTCCTAGCAAAGGGCCTCTCTTACTGGAAACTTTTTTATCCTGCCTTGGCAGGGCCTGGTGGGATAGATAACCTTTAGAGTAAGGCCCAAGGCATCTCTCCTACACCCACTTCATTGCAAATGTAAATACTGAACTAAGAATATCTTAGAATAAAATGTGTGCCCCAAGGTGATTTTAATCATACAGTATAAAACTGAGAATCGTGATGAACAACAGCATTCACAATAGCAGCTAACCTTTATTAAGCATGATGGCTTATATTATTATTAATGTTTTTTACGTACCAGGAACCCTATCACTTTCCATATATTAACTCATCTAATCCATATAAACTCCGTGAGGAAGGCACTATTATTATCTCCATTTAACTAATGAGAAAACAGGAGGCAGAGGGAGGTTCAGTAACTTCCCCCATGATCACAAAGCTAGCAAGTGACAGAGAATGGAGATGTGAATCCTACTCTCTCTGACTCCAAAGCCCCTGTCCTTTCTCTCACTATCTGGAAAAGCTCTATTTCCATGCTTCTCCTCCACGAGCTAATAAGGAAAAAATTCAGGAACAATGTACCATGCTTGGAACTAATAAGTAATGATTTCACAATGAAGGCTATAGTTACCTTGTCTGAATCCTGAATTATTTTGACATTCTCTGTACCAAATTTTTCACCATAAAGTTTAACAAGTCTCAGGGAAATCTCCGAGAGGCCGGTGAGCTTTGGCTCTTTGTAGATGTACTCCTTTCCATCCTCTTCTTCAAAAAAAGCCTATTGTAAAGTTAAACATACAATAATTTATAAATAGTATGACCAAATAGCATTTAAAGAAAATCTCAGTAGCTAGTAATAATGCATTTGAAATACATTTTAAATAATAGTACTAAGAGCCACATTTTAACTTCAGATAAATGAGAATTTTCAAATTCAGTCATATGAACATATTATTGGCCTGAAGATTTCCACACTAGATTTTTCTCATTCCCTACACACTTACCTGTTTTTTTTTATTTGAAAGCTTGGACTACTAGATATTAAATGTATACCTTTAGAAGTTTAACAGAAAGTGAAAGTGAGGGAAAATTTCAAATCTTCTATATTGTACTCTGACCTAATGGATTTAGATATGAGAATCAGTGAACTTTACACTTACAAAAGAGGCCTCCTGCTGTTGTGATAGGCACTCTAGACAGAATCTTAGAACCAGTAACTGCTGCTATAGTAATCTAATAATTCAAAGGTGAATGCTTAAAAAGAAAAATAACTTTATGAACTAAAGTATACTTACTTGGCCATAAAAAGCAACTCTGAAGAAAGTGCCTAAAAGTCTTTTTTTTGTGTGCATAACCTCCAGAATTTTTGTGTAAGCTCCATGAAGAGTTCTATAAACTTGAGTAAGTTTCTGAAAAATGAGAATATACAAATCAGCTTTGTCTATTAGCTCGTTATTAAATGTCTTTAAGGTAAAAGCACAGAGGAAAAAAAGCAACAATATTTCCTTTTCATAATGATTTTGGTGGGGGTCATTCACGCTCCCCTCCCGAAAAGTCCTCAACAACTTTAGGTCTAAGGATAGAGTTGAAATTGTTAAAAAATGCTGTACTTCTAAGTATCATGCTTTATTTCATGAATATCGCAATGGTAGTACAGACTTTGAAAATACTATATTATTGACTACTATTTTTGATATGCCTGAATTACTTTAACTGAACAGAAACAAAATGCTTTGCTTGAGCTCTTAGGTGGAGATGAGAATAAACAATTCATGCAAAAACTTTTGGAGATGAAAATAAAATGCAGATACAAAAGTAAGTAATAGTATGAGCCTCAGTGAGGACTGCTTTTATACAAGTTCACAGACGTGTTCAAAGAATAGATTCTTCTGCTCACCCAGAAAAGGAGAGGCACATTGTGCAAATAACATTATCAAGAATGTGAAATGGCAACATAAAGAATGGGAGAAAAATAATTGCAAATCACAGATCTGATAAAGGTTTCATATACAGAAAATACTTAGAACTTTCACAATTCAACAAAAAGACAAACGCCCAATTTTATTTTATTATTTAAAAAAATTATTAAAGTTTATTGGGGTAACAAATGTTCGTAAAGTTACATAGGTTTCAGGTGTACAATTCTGTAATACATCATCTATATATCACATTGTGTGTTCACCACCCAGAGTCAGTTCTCCTTCCATCACCATATATTTGACCCCTTTTGCCCTCTTCTACCATTCATTCCCCCTACTTCCTTACTCTCTGGTAACCACTAAACTATTGCTATGTCTATGAGTTTTTGTTTGTCTTGTTCCTTTGTTGTTTTCAGTTTTATATCCCACATGTAAGTGAAGTCATATGGTTCTTGACTTTTTCTGTCTGACTTATTTCACTTAGCATAACAATCTCAAGATCCATCCATGTTGTCGGAAATGGCACTATTTCATCTTTTCTTATGGTAGAGTAGTATTCCACTGTGTATATATACCACATCTTTTTTAATCTAATCATCTATCAAAGGTGACTTTGGTTGTGTCCATGTCTTGGCCACTATGAATAATGATGCAGTGAACACAGGGGTACATGTATCTTTACAGGTAAATGTTTTCAGATTTTTTGGGTAGATACCCAGGAGAGGGATTGCTAGGTCACGGAGCAATCCTATTGTTAGTATTTCAAGGAACCTCCATACTGTTTTCCATAGTGGGTATACCAATTTACATGCCTACCAACAGTGTATGAGTGTTCCTTGTCCTCCACAGCCTCTCCAACACCTGTTATTATCTATCGTGTTGATGACAGCCATTCTGACACGTGTGAGGTAATATCTTATTGTGGCTTGGGTTAGCATTTCCCTAATAGGTAGTGAAATTGAGTATCTTTTCATGTATCTGTTGGCCATTTGTACAAGTATGTCTTCTTGGGAGAGGTTTCTGTTCAAGTCCTCTGCCTATTTTTTAACTGGATTGTTTCTTTTGTTGTGGTTGTTGAGTTGTATGAGTTCTTTATATATTTTGGATAATTAGCCCTTAGCAGAGGTGTTCAAACAACCCAATTTGAAAAATGGGCAAATCAACAGGTACATGAAAAGATGCTCAACATCACTAATTATCAAGGAAATGCAAATCAAATCCACAATGAGATATCACCTCACACCTGTTAGAATGGCTATTATCAAAAAGACAGAAACACTGTTGGCAAGGATTTAGAGAAAGGGAACTCCTGTGCAGAAGTATAAATTGATGCAGTCACTATAGAAAACAGTATAGAGTCCTCAAAAAATTAAAAGTAGAACTACCAACTGATGCAGCAATTCCACTTCTTGGTATTTATCTGAAGAATACAAAAGAACACTAATTTGAAAAGTAATATGCACTCCCATGTTCACTGCAGCACCATTTACAATAGCCAAGACATGGAAACCTAAATGTCCATCGATGGATGAATGGATAAAGAGGTGGTACATATATACAATGGAATATTATTCAGCCATAAAAAAGAATGAAATCTTGCCATTTGTAACAACATGGATTGACCTTGAGGGCATTATGCTAAGTGAAATAAGTCAGAAAGATAAAGATAAATACCATATGGTCTCATTTACATGTGGAATCTAAAAAACAAAAAACCTGAGCTTATGGATATAGAGACCAGATTGGTGGTTGCCTGAAGCAGGGGGTGGGTGGTAGGCAAAATGGGTGAAGGGGTCAAAAGGTACAAATTCCAAGTTATAACATGAGTAAGTCATGGAGATGTAATGTACAGCAGGGTGACTATCATTAATACTGTATTGCATATTTGAAAGTAGCTAGAAGAGTGGATCTTGAAAATTCTTATGATAAGAAAAAGAATTTTGTAACTATGTATGATGATGGATGTTAACTGGACTTATTATGGTGATCATTTTCCAACACAAACATCGAATCATTATGTTGTACATCTGAAATTAACATGATGTTATGTCGATTTTACCTCAACAAATAAAAAATATATATAACAGAAAAAATATTGGCAAATATACAAATGGCCAACTAGTACATGACAAGATGTTCAAAATCATTGGTCATTAAGGAAATACAAGTCAAAACCACAATGTGATACCACTTCACATCCACTAGGATGGCTTCAATACGAAACCAAAAACAAGTGTTGGTCAGGATGTGGAATGTGTACATTGCTGGCAGGAAGCTAAAAGAAAAACAGTTTGGTGGTTACTCAAAAAGTTAAACACAGAGTTACCATATGGCCCAGCAATTCCACTCGTAGATATATCCCCAAGAGAAATGAATACATATGTCCACACAGAAACTTACACACAAATGCATACAACAGCACCATTCATAATAGCCAAAAGGTGAAAACAACCCAAATGTCTGTCACTGGATAAATGGATAAACAAATTGTGGCATATCCACACAATGGAATATCATTCAGCGACAAAAAGGAATGAAGTACTGATACATGCTACAACTTAGATGAACCTGTAAACATTATAATAATTGAAAAAAGCCAGACACAAAAGTTCACACCTTGTATTAATCCTTTTTTATGACATATCTAGAATAGACAAATCCATAGAGACAGAAAGCACATTAGTAGTTACTGGGAGATGGTGGGTGGGGTGGAGAGTGATTGCTTAATGGGTATGGGGTATTTTTACCAGTTGATAAAAACATTTTGAAACTAGAGAAAGGAGGTGGGTGCACAATGTCATGGATGCACTAAATGCCACTGAATTGTGCACTTTAAAATGGTTAACTGTATGTTATGTGAATTTCTCCTCAGTTCAAAAAGGGGGGGCATAGAGGAAGTTCTTTCACTAAAATCTTTCCGTATTATTTCCTGCAGTTGAACTGCATTTCAGGGAAATTTTCCTTACCTTTATGGCAGCCATTTCTGACACTTTTCAGCCCATCCGATAAAGATCCATTGAAAAATTATACATCGGCATCCTAGAAACAATTACTTCATCTCATGCAGAATGCTAGGAGATCTATGCAGACCCTACACCCCTATAAGGAAATAGGAGTAATTCCCCTATAGAAAATTTTGTTTCCTTTAATGTGTAGGGAAGATATATTTTCCTTTGTTCCCTAATAGTTGACTGAGTAGCAAAATGCTCCTTGGTTTATATACCACTTATCAGTGAAATCATATGGTTCTCTGCTTTTTCAGTCTGACTTATTTCACTTAGCACTATAATCTCAAGATCCATCCATGTTGTCACAAATGTTCCTGTATCATCTTTTTTTACCGCCAAATATTATTCCATTGTGTATATATACCACAACTTCTTTATCCTATATGTGGTATAAAAAACAAAAAAAACACAAGAACAAGACAAACAAATGAGAAACAAAAACTCATAGACACAATAGTTTCGTGGTTACCAGAGGGTAAGGGGGGCGGGGAGTGGGGGGTGGGAGATCGAATATATGGTGATGGAAAGAGAACTGACTCTGAGTGGTGAACACACAACGTGATTTATAGAGGATGTAACACAGAATTGTACACCTGAAATCTATGTAACTTTACTAACAATTGTCACCCCAATAAACTTTACTTAAAAAAATGCTCCTTGGGTTTCTAATAGCATGATCTGCAACCTAAGAGTAAGAAAGTGAAGGAGGAAAAATGGCAGCGTGAGGTGAGCCTCTGTAAAGCTCCCCTGGAATTTTTACCATGAATCAAACAACAAAAACTCCACAAAGGACTCCTTGCACAGCAGACAGGCAAGACGAAGAGGCCCACTACCGAAGTCACCTACAGGTGGGAGAATCGCACGACCAGGGGAGGAGGAGGGAAGGGAGAAGTGCGCGGAGACGGAGCCACGCAGGCGCAGGACGCAGACCTAGCTCAGTGCTCCGAGCTCGCTGCTTCCCGGAACTACCGCAGCTGCGGGAGAGGGAAGAACTCGAACTGCTAGGGCTCCGCTTATGGCCCACAGGGCTGAGGGGGCGCCATATACCACGGCTGAACCCAACGCTCACGCGGAGACCTCGGAGAAAGGACTGAGGGAAGAAGGCTGAAAATGATGGTTTAAGCCCTCACTGCCGAGCAGAGAACAGAAGCCTTAGGCACTGAGACTAGCCGCCCCCTCCCTCCCCTCCCAGAGCTCGCACTGCCCCCACCTGCCCGGTGCTAGAAGAGAAACAGTAGCAGTGTCAGATCAAAACAACAGAAAATTTGCTGTTCTGAGAACTGTGGGCCGCAGACACAGATTCGCAGCCCAACTAGTTCCGGCAAAGGGGAGGGAGCCGTGGAAGCAGGACCGGCTATGGTGGTGGTCACCGCCATTGCTCTGGGCCACCTCTCACAACTCACCTCGCCCCTGACCCCACCTATCTGGGCGTATCCCTGCAGGAGTAAACAGAACTGCTGAAACATAAGGGCTCTGAATCTGGAGCTGGAAGAGCTTTGGAACATCAAAAGCTCTCCGCATACCCACCGGGACACTGCGCCCTGTGACCTAGACGAACTACTAACAGAGGACAAACCCATCTCCCAGGGAATCCCCCCATTGGGTGAGAAGCTGGAACAGTGCAGAGAAAACATAGCATTACCATGTGGGAAAAGAAAAATAAGCTGCAGTTGGAGAAAAAATAAAACATTCTACCAACAAGTACTGCAAAACAAAAGAAAGACTGCTTCATATCAACCTGTTGCAGAAGCCACTCCTGTAGATGTCTAGGAAGAGAAATAGTAAATCAGTAATTGCCATGAATAACCAAGGAAACAAGATAGCTCAGAAAGAAAGTAAAAAATCTCCAGAGAAGGCAATTAAAGATACAGAAATATGTGACTTAAATGACAGAGAATTCAAGATTGCAGTTCTGAAAAAACTCAACGAGATACAAGAAAACACAGATAGGCAGTTAAATGAACTCAGAAACTCAATCAAAGAACAGCAGGAGCATTTTATGAAAGAGATTGAAATTTTAAAAAAGAACCAAACAGAATTTCTGGAGATTAAGAAGTCAATAGAAGAAATTAAGAATGAAATGACCACCTTAGGTAGTAGAGTTGACCAGATGGAGGAAACAATCAGTGACATTGAAGATAGAAACCTGGAAATGACACAGATGGAAGAAGAAAGAGACTTGAGACTTAAAAGAAATGAAAGAACTCTACAAGAACTTTCTGACTCCATCTGAAAGAGCAATATAAGAATAATGGGCATACCAGAAGGAGAAGAAAGAGACAAGGGAACAGAGAATATATTCAAACAAATTGTCGATGAGAACTTCCCAAATTTGTGGACAGAACTGGACCCTCGAATCCAAGAAGCAAATAGAACACCTAGTTACCTCAATCCCAACAGGCCTTCTCCAAGGCACATTGTATTGAAGCTGTCTAAAATCAACGACAAAGAAAGAATCCTCAAGGCAGCCAGGGAAAAGAAGACGGTAACTTACAAAGGAAAGCCCATTAGATTATCATCAGATTTTTCAGCAGAAACTCTACAAGCCAGGAGGGAGTGGAACCAAATATTCAAACTATTGAAAGAGAGAAATCATGAGCCAAGAATAATATATCCAGCAAAGATATCCTTTAGATATGAAGGAGGAATAAAGACCTTTCCAGACATACAGAAGCTGAGGGAATTTTCTAATACACGACCTGCACTACAAGAAATACTAAAGGAGGCTATTCGACCACCATCAACAGGGACAATTTGTGGCAACCAAAACATAAAAAGGGGGAGAGTAAAGGCCTGAACCGGAATATGGGAATGGAGAAAGTAAGCGTGCTGAAGAAAATGGAATACTCTAAATATCAAACTTTCTTTTACATAAACTTAAGGGTAACCACTCAAAAAAATCCAGAACTGAAATATATACTGAAATAAAAGAAGAAACAGAGGGAAACATCATAGAATACCACCACACAGAAATAATACACAACAACAAAAAGGCAAAGAAACAGTGGAGACAGCCTTACCAGACAACTAAAGATAGAATGACAGGAAATTCTCACATATCAATAATCACCCTAAATGTAAATGGACTGAACTCACCAATAAAAAGGCACAGAGTAGCAGATTGGATAAAAACTAAACCCAACCATATGCTGACTCCAAGAGACACATCTCAGCTACAAGGACAAGCATACACTCAAAGTGAAAGGGTGGAAATTGACACTCCAAGCAAATGGTACCCAGAGAAAATCAGGTGTAGCCATAATGATATCAGATGAAACAGACTTCAAGGTGAAAAAGATAACAAGAGACAAAGATGGACATTTCATAATGGTGAAAGGGACTGTACAACAAGAAGACATAACAGTCATCAACATTTATGCCCCCAATCAGGGAGCACCAAAATATACCAAGCAACTACTAACAGAACTAAAGGGAGAAATTGACCAAAACACAATTATACTAGGGTACTTAAATACATCATTGACAGCTATGGATTGATCATCCAAACAGAAAATAAATAACGAAATAGAAGCCCTAAATGACACGTTAAATGAAATGGACATAATTGACATTTATAGAGCACTTCATCCTAAAACATCAGACTATACATTCTTTTCTAGTGTACATGTAACATTCTCAAGGATAGACCATATATTGGGACATAAAATCAGTCTCAACAAATTTAAGAAGATTCAAATCATACCAAGCATATTCTCTGATCAAAAGGCTTTGAAATTGGATATCAACTGCAAAAAGAAAGCGGGAAAAAACACAAATACATGGAGATTAAACAACATACTTTTAAAGAAGGACTGGGTCAAAGAAGAAATTAGAGGAGAGATCAAAAGATACATAGAAACAAATGACAATGAAAATACATCCTACCAAAATTTTTGGGATGCAGCGAAAGCAGTTTTAAGAGGGAAATTTATCTCATTACAGGCCTATCTCAAGAAACAAGAAAACTCCCAAATAAATAACCTCATGTTACACCTTAAAGAACTAGAAAAAGAAGAACAAGTAAAACCCAAGGTCAGCAGAAGAAAGGAAATAACAAAAATTAGAGCAGAACTAAATGAAATAGAGAACAAAAAGACAATAGAAAAAATTAATGTGACAAAGAGCTGGTTCTTTGAAAAGATTAACAAAATTGACAAACCCTTGGCTAGACTCACTAAGATAAAAAGAGAGAAGACACTAATTAACAAAATCAGAAACGAAAAAGGGGAAGTTATCACGACACCACAGAAATACAAAGGATCATCCAAGAATACTATGAAGGACTATATGCCACCAAATTCAACAACCTAGAAGAAATGGACAAGTTCTTAGAAACATATAGCCTTCCAAGGCTGAACCATGAAGAACTGGAAAATCTAAACAGACCGATCACCAGTAACGAAATTGAATCAGTCATCCAAAACCTTCCCAAAAGCAAAAGTCCGGGACCAGATGGCTTCACTAGTGAATTCTACCAAACCTTCAAAGAGGATCTAATACCAATCCTGCACAAACTCTTCCAAAAAATTGAAGAAGAGACAGTACTCCCTAACTCATTTTATGAGGCCAACATTACCCTGATACCAAAACCTGGTAAGGACAGCACAAAAAAGAAAACTACAGACCAATATCTCTGATGAATACCGATGCAAAAATCCTAAATAAAATTCTAGCAAATCGAATACAACAATGCATTAAAAAGATTATTCATCACGACCAAGTGGGGTTCATCCCGGGGCACAAGGATGGTTCAACATCCGCAAATCCATCAATGTGATACATCACATAAACAAAATAAAGGACAAAAATCATATGATTATATCAATTGATGCAGAAAAAGCATTTGACAAGATACAACATCCATTTATGATAAAAACACTTAATAAAATAGATATAGAAGGAAAATACCTTAACATAATAAAGGCGATATGTGACAAGCCCTCTGCTAATCTCATAATTAATGGTGAAAAACTGAAGCCCTTTGCTCTACGTTCAGGAACACGACAGGGCTGTCCCCTATCTCCTCTGCTTTTCAACATAGTGTCGGAAGTCCTTGCCAGAGCAATCAGGCAAGAGAAAGAAATAAAAGGCATCCAAATTGGGAATGAAGAAGTTAAATTATCACTCTTTGCAGATGACATGATGCTATATATAGAAAACCCTAAAGACTCCACCAAAAAGCTATTAGAAACAATCAACGAATACAGTAAAGTTGCTGGCTACAAAATCAACGCACAAAAGTCCATTGCCTTCCTATATACTAACAATGAAATCTCAGAAAAGAAATACAAAAACAATTCCTTTTGCAATTGCAGCAAAAAGAATAAAATACCTAGGAATAAACTTAACCAAGGATGTGAAAGACCTATATGCTGAAAACTATAAGACATTTTTGAAAGAAATTGAAGAAGACACAAAGAAATGGAAAGACATTCCGTGCTCATGGATTGGAAGAATCAACATAGTTAAAATGGCCATATTACCCAAAGCAATATACAGATTCAATGCAATCCCCATCAAAATCCCAATGGCATATTTTAAAGAAATAGAACAAAAAATCATCAGATTTGTTTGGAACCACAAAAGACCCCCAATAGCCAAAGCAATCTTAAGAAAAAAGAACAATAATGGAGGTATCACACTTCCTGACTTTGGCTTGTACTACAGAGCTACAATAATCAAAACAGCATGGTATTGGCAGAAAAACAGACACATAGACCAATGGAATAGAATTGAGAACCCAGAAATAAAACCACATAAATATGGACAGATGATTTTTGACAAAGAAGCTAAAAACATACAATGGAGGAAAGACAGCCTCTTCAATAAATGGTGCTGGGAGAATTGGATAGCCTCGTGCAAAACATGAAACTGGACTGCTATTTGTCACCATGTACCAAAGTTAATTCAAAATGGATCAAAGACTTAAGCATAAGACCTGACACAATAAACTGCATAGAAGAAAACATAGGTACTAAACTTATGGACCTTGGGTTCAAAGAGCATTTTATGAATTTGACTCCAAAGGCAATGGAAGTAAAAGCTAAAATTAATGAATGGGACTATATGAAACTTAAAAGCTTCTGCACAGCATAGAAACCATCGACAAAATAAAGAGGCCACCAACTGAATGGGAGAAGATTTTTGCAAACAGTGCCTCCAAAAAGGAGCTAATATCCAGAAAATACAAGGAACTCATGCAACTCAACAACAAAAAAACAAACAACCCAATTGAAAAATGGGCAGAGGACTTGAAGAGACATTTCTCCAAAGAGGACATACAAATGGCAAATAGACATGAAAAAATGCTCAACATCGCTAATCATCAGAGAAACGCAAAGCAAACCCACAATGAGATATCACCTCACCCCAGTCAGAATGGCTGTCATCAACAAGACAAACAGTAACAAATGTTGGAGAGGCTGTGGAGATAAAGGAACCCTCATCCACTGTTGGTGGGAATGCAGACGGGTGCAGCCGTTATGGAAGGCAGTGTGGAGGTTCCTCAAAAAATTACGAATAGAATTGCCATATGACCCAGCAATCCTTCTCCTGGGTATCTACCCCCAAAATCTGAAAACATTTAGAGATAAAGACACATGTGCTCCAATGTTCATTGCAGCTTTGTTTACAGTGGCCAAGACATGGAAACAACCAAAATGTCCTTCGATAGATGAATGGATGAAGAAGTTGTGGTATATATACACAATGGAATACTATTCGGTGGTAAGAAAAGATGATATAGGAACATGTGTGACAACATGGATGGATCTTGAGAGTGTAATGCTGAGCGAAATAAGTCAGACAGAAAAAGCACAGAACCATGTGATTTCACTGATACGTGGTATATAAACCAAAAACAGTAAAAGAACAAGACAAAAAAATGAGAAACAGAAACTCATAGACACAGACAATAGTTTAGTGGTTACCAGAGGGTAAGGTGAGTGGGGGGTGGGAGATGAGGTTAAGGGGGATCAAATATATGGTGATGGAAGCAGAACTGACTCTGGGTGGTGAACCCACAATGGGATTTATAGATGATGTAATACAGAATTGTACACCTGAAATCTATGTAATTTTACTAACAATTGTCACCGCAATAAATTTAAAAAATAAATTTAAAGAGAAAAGAGTAAGAAAGTGGATATTTTGAAATCTTTTACAAAGGTTCTTCGAATATAGTGCTTTACTAGGAGGGGTAATGCCCATTCTTGGCTCACAGGCTATTCTTTGCCATCTATATGACCTAGAGTTATGTATTTAACTCTTGCTTATTAATATAATCACTTAAACTCCACTATGATTTTTCAGGCATGCCCTATATACACCAAAATTATGGCAAAGAGAGAAAGACCCAGAACGTAGGAAGGAAAAGTGAGTGATCTGAGCCAGTTTGGAGCAGAGATTAGAATACATCCAGATGATTTTAAGTACCTGTGTTTTCACTCTTGGAAACTTCTTCAACAATGAAAGACTACGTGCCATTTATTTTTCCTAACTATCCGCTATATTTAAGTATAAATTGCTTTGCTTTTTTTAAAAAAAATGGCTTAAAGCCTAAATCAACCCTTCCCAGCACAGTAGGGGTAGAAATTATAACATGGACTCAGAGACTCAAATATAAAAAATTCATGTTCAGTGCTTTTGACAACTGTTCATTATACTATCATTATTATTTATTAACTACCTTTTATCAACAGTTTTCTCTGGCAAACTAAACTGGAAAACCTCATAATAGGGCTATTACTAGTGCCTTATTACTTCCCCCACTGTCAGCTGCCAGCACTTTTAGTCTCCCACATCGAACTGCAAAGAATAGAATGAAGTCTATACCTCTTCTACATGGAAATTCAATAGCATTTTTTAGGGAAGGTTTAAAGAAGACAGCATTGATTTTTTTCTGTGTGCCCTGAGGGAAACTGAGGACATGACTAGACTAGAGAAAACCACTGGTATGATCTAAATTTCAATTTATATTTTGGATGTTTCACCCTTAATTTCTATTGAGAAATTATATGAATATAAAGTAGGATTCTAAGGATTGAACAGCATTTTTAAGGATTGTAACTTTCCAACTGGACAAATGTGTCAAAATGATATATGAGGTATTTATATTATATGATAAAATACCAATGTCATATAATTAACCATCTATTCTTCAGAGGTCACACAGTAGAGTGATAGTAACATAACCATATTACTACTTTTACTAAGACAAAAATAAAGTATTAAATCACAGATATGATAAAGGCTTAGTATCCAGAAAATATAAAGAACTCTCACAATTCAACAACAAATAGGCAATGATACAAATGTTTAAATTACCTACCTCAAACTCACGACGTTTCTCGTAAATTGGAATGATCAACTTGGAAATCTCAGAAATTACTTCGTAACGTTCTGCTTTCCATAAGCCATCCACACATTGTTCTAGCAACTCCAGCAAAACTTCCTGCATTAAGAGAAAAATGCAACCAGCAATTAGAAATCATTTTAGAGCTCTGGGCAAATAAATTGTGAACCATTTCAAACTAATAAAGAATAAACAGAATGTACTAATTTTAAAGAAATGCACAGGAGTATTCTTGTGTAACTACAGTTTCTAAATCAAATACTTGAAATATTTGAAACGGAAACCATTCTTAAAAATATGAAATTAGGGCAGTCAGTTGGTTCAATGGTTGGAGCGCAGTGCTCATAACACCAAGGTCACTGGTTCGAGTCCCACATGGGCCCAGTGAGCTGCGCCCTCCACAACTAGATTGAAAACAAAGACTTGACATGGAGCGGATGGATCCTGGAAAAACACACTTCCCCAATATTCCCCAATAAAGAAATTTAAAAAAATATATGAAATTAATGCTCACAATAATAAACTACATCCATTTATTTTGTTTATTCATATAATGAGGATGTTAACTATACTTACAAATGGTAATATATCGAGGATTACCTTTAAAAGGGAATAAGTTGTTTGTTCCAAACTGAGAATGTTTGAATGTCTACCAGTAAATTTCACTAAGCCCATAAATGTTCATTATTTTTTCTTTACATTGAAATTATAGTATATACATAATAAGAATCTTAAGAACATTTGACAACTTTTAAGCTGTTGCATTAGTGATTAGGTGTTTATTAAATGGATGTGATTTTGGTAAATAATGCTTCCTTCCTGACTGTTGGTTCTAAAATTAGTGACAATGATAGGATAATAGCTCAAGATAGAGATCTCTGACCTTGCCAGAATGATTAACAGCTGCTATAAAACAAACTATGTTGTGAACCATCATCTCATATTCTCAACAATGAAAAGATGAAGCCAATTACTAATGCAATCTGTAAGTCTTAAGAGTTTATTTCTACCTTAAAGAGAAACACTTCTGAGCTGTAGAACTGATTGTTAAATGGCTCTTCCTATATGTTCTGTAGGCAATTTTGAACTCATCTTCTTTCTAAACTAGCTCTTTCTTATGTTTCCTATCTGGCCAGTGGCAATACCCTACAAATCCTTAGCTAGAAAACTAAGAACAATTTTGACTCTCTTATGGGTTGAACTGTCCCTCAAAAAGTTGAAGCCTAACCCCCAGGACCTCAGAATGTGACCTTATTTGGAAATAGGGTCATTGCAGATGTAATTAGTTAAAGTGAAGTCATACTGGAGTAGAGTGGGTTCGTAATCCACCAAGACTGGTATCCTTAGAAGACAGAGTCATACAGGGATAATACCATGTGACTACAGAAGCAGAGATGGGAATAATGCAACTACAAGCCAAGGAATGCCAAAGAGCAACAGCCACAATCATCAGAAGAAAGGAAGAGGCAAGGAAGGATTCCACCCAGAGTCTCAGAGAGAGCATGGTCCTGATGACACCTTGATTTCAGGCCTCTAGACTGTAAAACTGTGAGATAATAAATTTCTATTGTTTTATGCCACCCAATTTGTGTACTTTGTTATGGCAGCCATAGGAAACTAACACACTCTCTTTCTTTACTCATCCTTTAATCAGTTCATCACCAAGTTCTAACAGTTTTACTTCTTAAAATTTCTTAAGTCTGGGCCTTCCTCTCCATCTCTACTCACATTGCTAAAGTTCAAGACCTTGTTATTTTTCCTAATTGATCTTCCTGCCTCCAGCCTTGGCACTTTCCAATCTATTCTCCACAAAGCTGCCAAAGAGTTCTGATTAAAATGCAAACCAGACCATGTCCCTCTCCCTCTCTTAAAATCTCACGATGGCTGCCCATCATTCATAGAACAAATGACAGGTTCTTTCATTTGGCATGTGAAGCTTGCAATAATCTGGTCAATACTTCTGTCTCATCACACCCAGCCTTTCACTTTATGCTCCAATAGCAGTGAATGACTAGCATTAATAGGTCCCCTGAAGCACCATGATGTTGTGTTAACTTGTGCCTTTGTTCATGCTGTACCCTCTTGTCTTTTAATCCCTTTCATTTGGTTAACCCCTTTTAAACAGCTTAGGTATCACCTCTTCCAGGCTCCTTCTCCTGATCAGCACAGAGCAGCAAAATACTAGACACCTTATTTCCTACTCTGATAATTCACTGAATGGATGTTTATCACTATACTTGCCCATTATGTATCTGACTTTCTAAATAAGGTGTAACTTCAAGAGTAGGGAACAATATCTTTATATTGGTGTCTTCACTTGTGCAGTGGCAGTGCATAGTAGATATTGATTACATGTTGCTACTTGAACAAATGATCTTATATTAATGTTTAATAGCTAAATTAAAATTTCCACCAACAGTGAGAAGAAAGAACTTCCAAGGAATTAAAAATCTGTTACAAAATAGTGAGGTTTGTCCCAGGAATATAAACTTGGTTTACAATTGGGAAAAATTCAATGTAATACACCACATAAATAGAATAAAAGAGAAAAATGATATCTCCAGCTATAGATGCAGAAAAAGCATTTGAAAAAACTCAACATCCCTTCATAATATTAAAAAAGAATTCTCAGGAAACAAGGAATAGAAGAGACCTTCCTCAATCTGATAAAGGTCATCTACTAAAAACCTACAGGCTGAATGAACACTCTTCTCCTAAGTTTGGAAAAAAGTCAAGAATGTCTGCTTTTACCAGTTCTATTCAATTTTTGTTGAAGGTCCTAGCAAGTGCAATACGGCAAGACAAAGACAGAAAAGGCATACAGATTGGCAAACACAAAACTGTCTTTCTGTGCGGATGACATGATTGTGTCATCCGCACAGAAAGACTAATAAGCAGATTTAGCAAGGTTGCAGATTATAAGATCAACATACACAAATCAATTGTATTTGTATACACTAGTAACAACAAACTTAAAAATAAAATAATAAATCAAGCAGTACTTTTTACAGTAGCATCAAAACATCAATTATCTAACAATAAATACAGCAAAAGACTTATATCCTGAAAATCTCGAAATATGACTGGGAGAAATTAAAGAAGACCCCAATAAATGTTCATTTATTGAAAGGCTCAAGGATGTTAAGTGCTTCATTCTCCATATAGTGATATATAAATTTAACAAAATCCCTAAAAAACTTCCAGCAGGCTATTTTGAGGAAATAGAAAAGATGACTAAAATTATATGGAAATTCAAAGGATGTAGAATAGCCAAAATGACTTTGAGAAAAACAAAGTTGGAGGGCTAACACTACCTGATTTTAAGACTTATAAAGAGGAAAAAAAAAAAAGACTTATAAAGATATAGTAATTAAGACAATGTAGTACTGGCATCCAGATGGACAAATAAATCAGTAGCACAGAACTGAGTCCAGAAATAGCCCACACATATATGAAGAACTGACATTTGAAGCCAAGGTGCCAAAGTAAGTCATTGGGGCAAAAGGAAAGTCAGATTTTTCACCAAATGGTATGGATCATCTAAATATCTGTCAGAAAAACATAAACCTTGACCTCTATCACATTCCATGCTCACAAATTAATTTTAATAGATTATAAAACTAAACGTAAAACTCAGAAACAAAGTTTATAGAAGAAAATATAAGACGATAGCTTCACCATTGTGAGGTAAGCAAAAAGTTCTTGGACCAGACACAAAAAAGAACAAACTATTAAATGGTAAATTGGACTTCATCAAAACCAAAACTTTCTTCTCAATCAGACTCAATTAAGAAAATGAATAAACAAATCAAAGACTGGTAAATAAATTTGCAGCACATTTATCTGACAAAGGACATTTATCCACAATATAGGAAGAACTTCCACAAATTAACAATTAAGAAAAATAAACAATGCAATTTTTAAAAATGGGCAAAAGACTTGAACAAACATTTCATAAAGGAAGATACATGAAAGGCAAAGGAGCACATAAAAAAGTACTCAACGTCATTAGTGAAATATAAATAAAAAACACAATGGGATACTAATTCATACCTAACAGAATGGCAAAAATTTAAAAAGACTAGCAACATCATATGTTGGTGAAGATGTGGAGCAACTGAAACTCATCCACTGCTGGTGGGAGTATAAAATGGTCCAACCACATTGAAAAATTCTTTGACAATTTCTTATAAAGTTAAATATATAACTTCCCTAGGATCCAGCAATGTCACTCCTAGGGATTTACCCAAGAAAAATAAAAGCATATGTCTACAAAAGGTCATAGATAAGAATGTATAAAGCAGCCTTATTCATAACAGCCCCAAACTGGAAACAATTCAAAATCCATCAACAGGAAAATGAATTAAAAATCATATATCAATACAATGGAATATTATCTAATAATTAAAAAGAACAAACTTTTGATATACTCAACATAGATGTATCTCAAAAACATTGGGTTAAGGAAAAGAAGCCAGACACAAAAGGGTACGTAATGAATGATTCCATTTTTATGACACCAAAATACAGGCAAAACCAATCTGTGATGATAGAAATCAGATAGTAGGGGTGTAGAGACTGACTGGCAATGGTCACAAGGAAACCTTCTGGGGGAATGGACGTGTTCTATTTCTTGTTTCTAGTGGTAAGTTACATGGGAGCATACAATTGTCAAACGTCATCAAATTGTTTCAGTTAAGATGTGTGCATATTATTGTATGTTAATTTTACTTTTAAAAACTCCTACAAATCAAAAGTCAAAAATACAGTTTTAAAAACAAACTAAATTTCATTATTGGTTTAACTAATGTATTTAAATACAATCACTAAATGGCCAACCATTTGTATTGTTCATTTCAATAAACTTTGGAAATCAATGTCATTTATTTTACCATTAGTTAGGGCATAAGGAAGAAGCCTTATTAAGTAAACTAAAACATAAAATGGTACTTTGTAGAACATGACTCCATCTGTATATGTCAAATAAAAAGGATGTATGAATTATTACTGTGGAACACAAAAGAGTTCTAACAAATGTGTTTACAAAGAACACTGCTTACAGTTCTTGACTAATAAGAAACATTACCACTCTCCCTGAGAATCTTAATAAGGGTCAGGCTTAAGGCCATTTCTATGAATGAGTTGAAGTGGCTTTTTGGAAGGCAAGATGTAACTTCGGTTGTGCTGATCCATTTATCTCCCATGAACTCCCATGAATCTTTCCACTGCCAAACATAAAAACTGGAAGTCAATGGGAAATCATCTAAGATCCAAAACGTGAATTAATGAAGATTTCACAAACAATGAATTGGGATTAAAATTCAAATACCTTGATTCTCTGTTATGATTAACTCAGCAAACATGTTTTAAATATCTACTCTTCTAGGTTCTAGGGCTAAAAGAAAACCTTACTGTCAAGTAGGTCTGTGATAAAGCCTGACATTTATGTAGTACTGAATGACTGATAAAGAGCCTTTTTATATTTATTGTGAAGTGACCAGGACAGTATGTCTTCATTTTACTGATGAGGAGAGAGACCCATATAGAAATAGTAGGTAAAGCTTCGAGGCATGTATCATGTTAGCTAAATGAACTAGAGCTAACTTGAGATTTGCTTGTATTTTAAAAAAACAATTCATAAAGTATTTATAAAGTGTGTCTCTATCTTTTTTAAAAAATTTATTGGGGTGACAATTGTTAGTAAAATTACATAGATTTCAGGTGTACAATTCTGTATTACATCATCTATAAATCCCATTGTGTGTTCTCCACCCAGAGTCAGTTCTCCTTCCATCACCATATATTTGATCCCCCTTACCCTCATCTCCCACCCCCCACCCCCCGCCCCCCTTACCCTCTGGTAACCACTAAACTATTGTCTGTGTCTATGAGTTTCTGTTTCTCATTTGTTTGTCTTGTTCTTTTGTTGTTTTTGGTTTATATCTGACTGATTCTTGTGTTTTTTAATACAACTTTAAAAGAACGTATTTCTGTGGGACCCCTTAAATCTCTCTGCTTTTGATGTTTGTTTGTTTCTTTTTTTCATCTTCCCATTCTTTAATTGGGAATTTCTCTATGGTTCAGTCCTTGGTTTTCACTTGCTGTATTATCTCCCATCCTCACTCTGCCTTGATTCTCACACAGATATGACTTCCAGATGTGGCATCTCCAACACTGATCTCTCTGCTTAGGTTCAGTTCTGAATTTCTAATGGCCTGATAGTTATTTCCATTTCAATAACCTTTTACTTCAAATTCAACACACATTAAAAACTGAATTCATTATCTTCCCTGTAAAATCATCTGTCATTTTTCTGTAATATCCACACCCCAAATCTCAAGAGTTCCTTTTGACTCTTCCCCTCTCATAGCCAGCAAGTCTTCCTCTTTTCTTCATAACGTTTCCTGAATCTGTTACTATCTGGGTTTTAGGCCCGGACTGCCTCATATCTGGACTCTTAGGGAAGCCCCCTCTCTAGAATCTGCCTACAGCCCCTATCCATCTACCTCCAATAAATATCCTACATTACCACCAAATTAACCTGTCCTCTTCCTTGCTTTCATCTTGTCATTATTCTGCTCAAAAACCTTTGACAGCAAATCAACATTCTACTGAATAAAGCCCAAACATTCATAGTTTCTCAAAATCAGACCTCAACTACTACTCTTCTCTATGTGAACTCACTGGTCTAGTCAAAAGGATCCACTCACTTGTGCCCCAAATGTGCCTTATTACTTTCCCACCTCTTAACTTTTGTCCCTGCTATTCTCCTTCTGTTAGAATGCGTTCAGGGTGTCCTCATTCTTCAAATCTCTCTCTAATCATACCTTCTCTGTTCTACCTCAGCTCAAAGGCATCTCTGTCACCTTTGACTTTACATGGAACATACTGTCTATATTATTGACATGGCACTGCCTTGCTTATTTCCATTTCGTGTAGGTATCTTATCTCTTCAGGTAGACATTGGAGGTCAGAGATCAGCTATATCTATTTGATAGCTCCTATATCACCACTTGTTCATAAGTCAGTGCTCAGTAAATATTTGTTGACTGAGTGACAACTGAAGCTGTTCGCTATCCATATGAAGTTTAGAGTAGAAATTTTCCATTTTTAAAATATTTGTATGCATACTCTGCTTAGCTGTTACTTGTTAACTGTATTTTTTATGGATATTTTCCCAAATTATGTTGACCCTAATCTGATTACTGGGATGATGATTTGAGAATGATAAATGTTGCATTTCTAAAATCATACAACAGTTCCAGAGATAGGGTTCCACATTCCAAATAGGAACATCTTTACCCAAGGTAGCTTTAATGCTTACATATCATCAACCCATAAGTTACCTTCCAAATTAGGTTAGCTGTAATATATTTTTTAATATAAATAAATTTTAAGAAGTTAAATTTATGTAACTGGCAATGGAGGCCCTGGAATCTTACTTCACTATAATGGACATCCATCATTCCAGCATCTTCTTTCATTGCTCCTTCTTCATCTATATTGGGAGTAATTTTCTTGAAGGCTGAACATCCATTAGGGAATAATTCTGTGTGAATAAAAAGCAGTGATGTAAATTTATTTTTTTTAAGTGTTTCGTATACAACAGATAGCCTTACAGGGATAGGTTACTTATAAAAATAAACACATATATTTGTAAGAATCAAAGTCATAAATTGCAGTTATAAAAAAAGAATTTAACAAATTATTTCCATCTACTAGATATTCTACCCGTCTTTTTCCCCCAAAATGAGCTCAACTTATTTACAAATAAGTCTCATTCTCATTCAAATAAGCATCATCTTTAATAGCTAGTACAGTAAATGTTTCCCTAGTGTGATCTAAAAATTGTTACAAACACTTTGATCCTACGTATGTTTATGGTCTCTCACCTAGACAAGGGGGGCACATACTTTTCAGGTAACCACTGAATGAGCTTTTGTTACCATCTCTAGTTCCTGAAGAATTAGGGTGAAAAAGTGGGTTGTTGGGGTAAGCATAGCCTAGGACTTGTAAGACAGGCAAAAAAATAAAACAGATGGTAGGCATGTAGCACCCTTGGAGAAACAGGATGGGGCACTGGAGGAACCAGAGCTTTTGGAGTTAGATGTACCCAGCTCTATCACTTATTATGTGATTTTTAGACATGTTTATCTCTCTAGCACTGTAAAAATCTTCATTATCTGTAAAATGGAGATAATAGCTACCTTATGAGAATTAAATGAAATGTAAACTCTTTACAGAACCTAGCACATAATAAGTGTGCAATGAATTATTATTACCAAACAAAGCTACCAATAAATAAACTAGCTTTCCCAAGATAGACTAAGATAATTGCTGCTAGCTGGTGCAGTAAGTGACTCTGAAGCTGGACCCCTGGGAGGTAGGAAGTGAACTCAAGCTGAGAACGGCTGCTGTAGGACTCTGGACCAAATTGTTACCGTGAAGCAAGAGACTGGGTATAGAAGACCACATAGCTGCCCTACAGGTTCTGGACAGGGGAACATGTCCAACTACTTCTGTTGTAGCTACCTTTACCCTTATGTAAGTAGGCTATAATTTTAGAGTTAAGGAAAATTCAGCCTCCTTATAAGAATCTGCTAGTCAGCGAAAGTGGCTGGTTACAAGGGAACAAATAGCTTTTGCAATCTATTGTTCTACAGTATCTCTAATAGTGATGCTTACAAATAATGACCTACTCACAACTAAATATCTGGTAAGCTCCCTGGAGTTAGAAGGTGGGGAAGGAAGAAGAAAAGTTCAAGAAAGCCAAACTGCATATTGAGGAGATTTCTCAGAATTCTGGTGGAAAAAGTTCATGTATCAGGGCTTAGATTTTGCCAATTCTTCTTGTCTAAATGAAAGCTAACTAGAAATTCATATTCTGGTAAGACGCTTGACAGAACATGAGTTATCAAATAAGCACCACATTTTAATAAGAGAGATTGAATTGTGGTGAGGAAAGACGGGGTTATTTTGAAGTATTTTGTCAAGAACAGAGAAACACATAGGGAGTGGTCAATGGATTTCCCTTAAGGCAGAAGGAGAGGCAGAAATGCAAATGAGATTCACATTGACCCACTGGACTTTAGAACTGTTTTTGATCAAGGAAATTAGGTAATAAAGAACACTGAAGAGAGAGCATGACACACTTCATTTCCAAAGATAAACATGCCTAAAAGGGTCTGTTATAGACTTCTGACAGTTCTATTCAAAGTACTGGGCCATGATAAGATAAGGAAGCTGCACCAGAATGTAAATCAATTCGTCAGTTCCTTCTTCAACAAAGTTTTTTTTTTTTTTTTTTTTTTAAAGTCAGCTGAACAAAACATTGTGCTCAGTGACACAGTTGATTTACATTCAGGATAATACTCCTTATCTTGTGGACAAGTAAACAGTTCTCCGATTGGCAGCTGATACACGGGCCACTCTTGAGTAATAGTGCATTAGGAGAACTTTTCAAAAATTAGTAGAAAACATCTCTATGAAGTCAAGAGCTAACTTGAGTGAAGAGATAAAGAATGTATCCCTTAACAGAGAAAAGGATCAATTCCTGAAGGCCTAGGCCTCTAGGTAAATGACTGGGGAAACAAATTCCTGTCTGCTGTGAGGAATTTTAAGTGATTCCCAAATCTAGGATTTTTCATTATTCTTTATTCAGTGATGTATGCAGATTGCTGTGATTTAGGGGAGGACAAAAAGAGGCACCTACGCTCCTATGCCTGTGATCAGATGAGGCTAAAGCATCTTGGGAGTCTTCTGGGGGGCATTTTAAGTAGAAGTAGGGTAACTATGTTTCTTCTCAGAAAGGTCAACACCTACTTTCGGAAGTTGTATCTGCATCACCTGGTACTGACTTCTAGTGTGGACTTTCAGCTTCAGAGTCCACTATTTTTGCTGCAGTATGTTATCTTGGTTCCTATGCCTGATGACATCTCTTTACCTGAGAAGTCTATATCCTCTTGTTTATCAACACCCACCAAACTATCCAATGATATGAGGAACATTTTGTTTGTTGGAGTCTTTAAAATACTTTGGGGAAAATTCTGATTCCCCTTTGTCCTGGAAAGATTTTCAAATGAAACAAGTTACTGAATCTAGAAGTGGCAAGTGTATATATCCCAACAGAGGGAGACATATATTTGAGGGGTCTCACATAATCCTATGTAACATTACATAAGGTGGTCTTGAGAGTCTGCTATCAACCTTTCTGGTATGTGACCTGGATTCCTGACCTCACCTTTCATAGCTGTAGCTTCTGTATTCCTGACTGCTGTCCTAGGGAAAGCAACATGCAAACTGTCTAAGTAGAGATCACTACGTTGAGCACAAATTATCCCATGAGAAAAGTGGGGAGGACTTTGGAGTATGGGGAAGCAATCCAACCTTCATAAAATAACACTGCTAGTCAGAAGAAGGGTTAAGAGGTAAGAATCCTGAGGGGAGGGCAAAAAGGAAGCAAGGTGTGATTGGAAAGGAACTGGGGGATAAAAATCTTTGTAGAACTTAAGCTATCAGATCCTGAGTACAAAGACTAGGGAATGGGATCATCATTACCCTACAAGGAATGAAAAGAACGAACTCTCTGAGAAAGGAAATTTCTTTTTCAGGGTTGATGAGGGCGCCCTACAGGCCTGAAGCTTTGCTGAACCTCAGGCGCTGTGTGGTGGTAGAAGAATGCAAAAAGTGACTCGTGTCATCCCTGGGGGAAAACAGCTGTGCCCTCTCTCAGGAAGAGAAGAGGGAGAGGTACATAAAGTGTAGCCTCCGGAGAATGAGATCTAGAACACTGTGAGGTTCTCAGACAAAAGATAAATACAGAAAATTTAGATGTTTATTTTATAATTTGGGGGGTGGGAGTAACTAACACCCAGTATCAGCACTTCGAGGTAACTTAGGTAGAAGGAAGAGAATAATAATCCTTTAAGGTCTCTCTGGTAGAAATAGCAAGAGCTCTGACTGCTTGATAGAAGTTTGAGGCTAGGGTAGAGGGCAGGGAGAACTGTACACCTCACTCCCCTTTCCCTTTCAGTTCAGTGCCTGAAACACGATAAAAGGGATCTAGAAATGGCCCCTCACTGGTGTTCTATAGCCACCCTTGGGGGCAGAGGACCAAACCCCCACCCAATGGAACTAACCATTTTTTTTCTTAAAAACTGCACACAAAAGAACAGCTGTCTCCGATGTGTGAACTAGTAAGTCAGTCATATTTCATTACATCATGATTTTTTAAAATGCTATATTATAGCTTTAAGAGAAATGGCATAGGACTTTAAGAAAACAAAATTTTTGGCAATTGATATGCAAGAGATTTATAACATATCTTAATTAACTCTTCTTCCCTTTTGTATTCATTACCAAAGGACACTTAATAATAGAAAACAAAGGGTTCCAGAATTGAATTATTTTTGTTAAATAAGTTTGTCTTGTGTTAAATAAGTTTTTCAGTTCTGCACTCAAATGTACCTAAAAAAAATTTTTCTCATTCTTTTCTTTTTAATTTTTTAAATTAGTTTCAGGTGTACAAAAACAATGTAATAGTTAGACATTTACACCCCTCACAAAGTGATAATCCCCTCCCCAATGTTCTACCCCTCTGACATTGTATATAGCTGTTACAGTTCCACTGACTCTATTCCCTATGCTGTACTCCACATCCTGTGACTATATATATATATATATATAGACAAAATTATAGTTGATATTCAATATTATTCAGCTTCAGCTTCAGGTGTACAGCACAATAGTCAGGCATCAAAGGTATTTCTATTTACTCTGTGAATATTGTCTTATCTAGATCATGGAGTTCTCAGATTGGATGACAGGTTAACAGATTGAGTTTTTAACTTGTTTTAAATTAGTAGTCTACTTTAGTATAACAATTATAGTTTAATCAGCTAATTAACAAAAGAAGGTATTTTGATAGAAATATTATTTAATCAAAACAAGTTTACATGTTGAAACTTACGGCTTAACTAGAATAACTGTCCAAATTTTAATTGTATTAAAGACCAAACAGAAACAACAGCAAGAGTTCCCTCAAAATAGTGAGTCCTATACCACATAAAAAAAAAACAAAGCAAAACAAAGAAATAGTGGGTCCTAGGTTCAATTATAAGGCCTTTCAAAAGCAAAACTCCAGTTATTTAAATCATTCGAACTTTTCATCTATAGATGAAAACAATTACCTGAGAGGTCACGACATATACGCATACTACACATCACATGCAAACACTGAAGTATTAAAATCCTTTTTCCCATATTCATAGTTTCAAAACATGACAAGTACCTTCTAGCTACTAAAAACTACCAACTGACCTAATCAAAATATCTTAGAAATGGTATCTGTTAAGGTACTCTTAAATTTTGTGTTAACCTTGGTTCACCCTAATTTAGTCCATATACATGAACATACAGACTATCAAAAAGTACTTCTTTACTTTGTCGACTGCCTCAGAGCACTGTTTCCACTTTTTATAATCCTGTCATGTGTGTGATACAGAAATATAAATTCCTTTCTAATACAGCCATATTTTCAAATAGACTAATTTCCTTACATAGCATTTTCTTTTATTTACTGCATAAGCATAATGGATTGTTTTCCAATTTTAAAAAAATACTATTTAGTGACTTTCTTAATGGGTGTGACTTTTTAAAATTTTCAGAAATGTCTCAAAAATAAGCTTTTATCATTTTCAGTTTCAGCTACTAGTGTCTGTAAAGGATCTTAGATAGCTGAACCCTAAAGACAGATCATTTCTATATACACCCATTCTGCTCTCTGCACTGAATTCCCAGCCACAAAATTAAATTACCTTCAAAAGTTAACATGAGTTTCGTACCTTGTAGAATTGTTATTAATAGTTCAGTGGCAGTTGGACATCTATGCCATACAAAAAGGCATACAGACCACACATTGTTGCAAATCAGTAGGACAATGTAGCACAATATAGACTGTGAGAGTGACTTTACATAGAAGGAGCGAATACTTGTATAGAAGTAACATTTTACCTACTGTAAAAATGCTAACTTCCACAAAACCTAAAAACAGTGAAAAGACAGTCTGGTAAATCCAAGATTTGTAAAAACTATGCATAAAACCCATGGTATTTGGGAAAAGAGGAAACGTTTGTACACGTAACAGTTCTAAAAATGTAACTTTTTTCCTAGAATCAATTACGCATTAATATACACACACTAATCGAAAATATATTGCAACCAATGTCTGCAAAAGCAGTTGAACATTTCCTAAATGGATATTCTTTCATATTTACTGTATAATATAGTTGTTAATACTGCATAAGCACTGTTTAATTACTTTTAAACAAAAATAAAGGAATTTTCTCCCACAAAACAAGTTTTAAATATCAAAACTTATGCTTATAAAATTTAAAACTTGCAAATGAAAACCATTACAAACTTCTCAAATGTTCCTTATATTCCAGGTATGTCAACCTACTCATCTAGCATAGAGTCCTTCAGAGATCCTTCAGTCTCTCTCTTCACTGGATGGCTTTTTCTTACCACTGGCCTCACCTGTGCTTTCCTCACTGCCATCTCCATTATGTTGTGGTTGATTACTGTCTTGAGCATCAGGTCCTCCATTTAGAGTCTTTGAACCTGTCTGTTCCTTTTTCAGCTTTTTGTTTGACCCTCTCTTCCCTTAATCTTTGGTTTTATTTGCTTTGTCATGCCATGCCATCTTTGTTCCATAAGATATTTATTTAGCATTTATGTGATTACAGAAATTTCCTTCACCAACCAAAAACATGTTCTTAAACTTGTTATACAACATTGTAGACTTCTCCATGATAATCTGACTCACTTTGAATTGCTGTATTTTTTTCAGTGTTGTAATCATCTCTGTGTGTTTCTGAGCTTGTTACCATGTGACCTGAAGTGAAGCAAGTTCATCCAACGCCTCAATACATCTGTTCACATCAAGATTATCAATTTTAAGTGAATTTTTAATTTCAGCATGTATTCGAGAATCCATTGATGTTTCTCGCTTCTTTTTTTTTTTTTTCTCTCTCTCGCTTCTTTACTTTCTTAACTTCTGGCTTCCTTCCATCATCTTATTCTGCTGCTCAGTTTCCATTTGTCCCTCTCGCTTCCATTTTCTATCTGCTGCTTCTTTCTCATGTTGGCCTCTTAGTATAGTCCTTCTATAAACAGTCTGAACATTTCTTCCACTTTTTCTTTTCTTTTCAACTTCTTGACCATCTCCTTCCTCTTCAGAATCAGAGGGTGATGTAACGCTTGTTTTAGCTAAAAAAAATTTTCAGTTCAACCTCTTTCTTCCCCTTTTTTGTCTGGCTCTTTTCTTGGCTTATCTTCTTCCTTCTGGCCTTCTTCATCATTTTTAAGCTGTTTTTTTTTTTTTTTTTTCCAGTTTTTTCCCCCCTCTTGCCCCTTTTTCTTACCTTTTGTCTTCCTCAGTTACTGTGTCACTCTCTGAAGGACAAGTCTGTTTTACCATTTGGAGTCTGTCTCTTGATTTTGGAATCCTTACTTCTGTAGTTGCCGGTCAGCCTCTTTTAGGACTCACTTTTAGATTAACAGATGCTGTTGCTGTCACACTACTCCTGCCTCTTCGGTTTCTACTTTCTGCCTTTCTCTTTCTCCTTCTCAAAAGAAGGTATTTTGGATTATCTGAATGATTGAATCCAAGGGGGAAAAACCCTGAGGATTTTCCTACTGCCACCAGTTTAGAATAAGGTTTTCTACTTTAACCAAGTACAATTTTCCAGGTTTAAAAATAAATGGAACTTATAAATAAATATGTAAACTTCTCTTAAATTTAACATTAATTTTTGTTTAAAATGCAAAATGTCAATTTTTCCTAACCAGAGAAAGCCTCTTTGATTTCTATGAAGGATAAAGTCTAAAAAATCTCAAAGGCATTATGAGATAAATATGTAAATAATTAGTTTAAATCACTATTTCCACTTGTTGAAACACGTTACATTATTTGGTGTTCAGGCTAGCTGCCTCAAGCTAACATCCAAAAAACCACAGCAATATGTAAATTCTATTTTAGTTGTTATTTTGTCTAATCCTGTAGTCATATATCTAAAGCTTAAAGATTGATAATGGAGATAAATAATTCTTGACTTTTGCTTAGCTTTAGGGTCTTTGCACTTGTGGAAAAATTCTAGGGAAATATTTTAATATTTTTAACTAAGTTCAATATCTAAAGGGTACTGTGGACATAAAACTCATATTTCAGATTTCCATTAATTAATTAGATTAGAAAATATTAACCTAATTTATCTGAAAGATAACAGTAAAAATTTATTTAACCGTATTTTGGGTTCTGGTATTTTTCAGTTTATTTGGAATTGCAGGTGTTCAATATTTAGTTTTACTGTAATATCAGAGGCAAGCCAGTAACGTACAAAAAAACCTCAAATGGGGCCTTCTTTTGATAATTAATCTTTTTCTCCCTTTTAAAACCACATAAGTACTAAAAGGAGAAAACTAGAGTATACCAATTTCAAACAAATGGATGGTTCAAAAGAATTTCAGTATCAAACAGAAAGTGTTAATTTAAAATATAAGTAAAATGAATCTACATTTTAGTCATGATACCATGTTTGGGTTAGAAAAAGATTCTTCACATGGGTGGAATTATACGAGGCAATCAGACACTGGGTCTTAGATGTGAAATAAAAGATATAACTTAATTGTAGGAATTCTGGAATTAAAAAACAAAATAATACAAACAGGGTTGTGTTCTCATAGCCAAAACCAGAGTGATATGACTCCTACTAGATGGCTTCATTTTGACCTAACATTACTCATTCAACCACCTTAAAGGAAGTAACTTGGCCATTATGATAGATAGTGGGAGATTTCCTTGCAATGTCCATTGCCAATCAATTTTTGATATATAACACTATAAGTTTAAGGTGTTGATTTGAACATATATATATGTATGTATATATATATATATATATATATATATATATATATATATATATACACACACACACACACACACACACATACATACATATATATATATTTATATTTATATATGGCAAAATTAATATAGTAGTGTTTCTCACTACACATGATTACCATTTGGGGGGGTTGAGAACATTTAAGATCTACTCTCCTAGCAACTTTCAAGTATGTAATACAGTATTGTTAACTATAATCACTGTGCTATATATTACGTCTCTAGAACTTTTTAATCTTTTAAGTGGAAGTTTGTGCCCTTTGAATAACATCTTATTTCCCCCAGCCCCTGGTAACCACCGTTCTACTTTGTTTTTACATGTTTTGCTTTCTTCAATTCCAAACATGTAAGTGAGATCATACAGTATGTGTCCTTCTCTGTCTGACTTACTTAGCATAATGCCCTCAAGGTCCATTCATATTGTCACAAATGGCAGATTTCCTCCTTTTTCGTGGCTGAATGATATTCTGTTGTATATATGCACCATGTCTTCTTTATCCAGTCATACAGATCATTTTCACATGTTCTCATGTTACTAATTAGCATCCTCTTATCTCAGCTTGAAGAACTTTTTTCAGCATTTCCTATGAGGCAGATCTAGTGGTAATGAACTCCTTCAGCTTTTTTTTGGGGGGGGAGGGGCTGGGAAAATTTTTATCTGTCCTTCATTTCTGGATAGAGTATTCTTGGCTGGCAGTTTTTTTTTTTTCTTTCAGCTCTTTGAATGCATCATCCCACTCTCTCCTGGCCTATAAGGTTTCTGCTGAGAAATCTGCTGATAGCCTTACGGGGTTTGCTTGTAAGTTACAGCTTCTTTTCTCTTACTGCCCTTAGGATTCTTTGTCTTTGATTGTTGACAGTTTCATTATAATGTGTCTTAGAGGAGATCTCTTTATGTTGAGTCTGTTTGGGGATCTCTGAGCTTCATGAACTTGGATATCCAAACCATTCCCCAGATTTGGGAGGTTCACAAGCCATTATTTATTTAAATATGCTTTCTGTTTCTCTCACTCTCTTTTGGGACTAGAATAATTTGTACATTGTTTCAATAGCATCACATAAGTCACATACGGGGTCGGACAATTAAATTTGCAAACTCATCCTAGAAAAAGTGCTACATACCTCATTGCTGAATATTACTATGGTCACCTTTGAAGTACTCCCCTTGGGAAGCTATGCACCGATGCCAGCACCTAGACCACCCTTCAAAGCAATTTTGGAACTCTTTTTCTGGAATGGCCATCAGAGCTGTCGTCATATTACCCTTGATGTCCTGAATGTCATCAAAATGTCTTCCTTTCAATATTTCCTTTATCTTTGGGTAAAGAAAGAAGTCATTGGGGGCTAGATCAGGTGAGTAGGGAGGGTGTTCCAATAGTTATTTGTTTACTGGCTAAAAACTCCCTCACAGACAGTGACATGTGAGCTAGTGCATTGTTGTGATGCAAGAGCCATGAATTGTTGGCGAAAAGTTTAGGTCATTTTCGTCTAACTTTTTCACGCAGCCCTTTCAGCACTTCCAAATAGTAAAGCTGGTTAACTATTTGTCCAGTTGGTACAAATTCATAATGAATAATCCCTCCGATATCAAAAAATGTTAGCAACATCATTGCAACAAGTTCGCAAATTTAATTGTCATACCTCGTAGGCATTCTTCACTCTTTTTCAGTCTTTTCTGTGTTCTCTGGATAATTTCAAAGGTCCTTTCTTCTAATGCACAGATGATCTCTTCTGCTTGATCCATTCTGCTGGTAATGCCCTCCATTGCAATTTTCACTTATTCATTGTATTCTTCAGCTCAAGTATTTGTTTTTTTCTATGATTTCTTTTTCTTTAACTTCATTTTGCTCGTGTATAGCTTCCCTGGTTTCATTAAATTGTCTTTCTATTTTATTGTAACTCATTGAACTTCCTTAAAAATAGTTATTTTGAATTCTTTATTAGGTAAATTACAGATCTCCATGTGTCTGAGGTTGATTACTGGAAGGTTATTGTGATCCTTTGGTGGTGTCAGGTTGCCTTCATTTTTCACATTCCTTGAAGTCTTGCATTGCTGTCTTCACATTTGAAGTAGCAATCTCTTCCAACCATCCCTACTCACTGACTTTGGGAGAAAAATACCTTCCATGTGCCCTGTTAGGGATTCTGAAGCTTTCATAGGCCTTCCAGGGATACATCTGCTCCACACTTCTTGTTCTCTCTTGTGGCAGAATTCTTACGCCTCTATGCCTTCTCTCTATTATGCAACACACCAGACCATAAGCTAACAGCCTCCCTTTCTTGCTTTCCCAAGGGTGATGCTAAAGCTCAAGTTTGTGTTCTCTTCCTGGCCCACAGATTCTGGCAGGTGAATTTCTGCACATGCTCACTAACCATCTAACAAAGCTTGCTCTCACAACCATCAGGAACATGCACAGGAAGCCAGCTACAGGATGGGGGAGTGTGGCTGAGGTGTGTGGAGCACTAGGGGTGTTTATGGGCCAGTTGGAGGGATCTGTGGGCTAAGTGTCCCTAGCACCTCGTTGGCAGGCTTCTTGACGGAGTCTACAATGCCATTAATAGTAGGATCCATGTCTGTTTAATGCCTTCTGAGAGTCCTACCTGCCACTTTCCCAGCCTCTTTCCGCCCCCCAGTCAGGAAGCTCACGACTCAGTACTCTGGATGGGGCAAGAGAGCAATGGGCCTTTTTGGCAACATCCTGTACAGCTGGGGAAGCCAGGTGCCCATTCATATGGTCTCACTTTCCTTGCAGAAGAAATCATGAGTGAGAAATTCTCTCTTGGCTCTGAGCTATGTATGCCACCTTGGGGAAGAGGTGACATGAGTAAAGTCAAACGGTTCCTCTTGCCCTCTCCAATGCATCTAAACTTGTATTTTTTTCTGCATCAGCATTCTGGAATTTCTCCACTGGACTCCTGGACTCCCATCAAGGTTCTCTTGCCCACAGGTGATTATCTAAGACTGTTCTTCAGGGATTCCTGGACTGCAGCTGAGAGGGGCTGGAGCCAGTTCATAGGCCACTGCAGAGTCCACAGCCAGGACCGAGGTCTGTCTGCCTCTTATCTGATGCACAGGTGGATGACATTCCTCCCAGGTCCCTTGGAATGTGGTGCTGGATTTCACAGCCCCCAAAAAGGTATTTTTGTCCATGGATAGATGCCAAATTGTTGTTGGGGGTGGGATACGAACAAGGGCTGTCTTATTTGGCCACCTTCCTGATGTGCTGACTCCCTTTAATACCAAGGTACCATTGCACTAAAATGGCTGTGGAGATATAATCTGTGGGCAGCTGCTGGTGAACTTGAGGCAGATGACAGGAAAGTAAGTGACTGGTATTATCCAGAACTTCTCATGAGCTCTGAGAAGAATTTAATCTGTGGCAGTCTTCCAGGGAGACAGTCTTGGAAAATAAACACTGGACATCAGGCCTGGCCCTGTGCTATTTAAATTATTCTTGTACTCTTAACGAAAGCAGAAGGCAAAATGAACTATCCAGTTTTTTTAGTAACAGCTTCTGTTTAACACTGAATGCGGCTAAAGGTGAACATATTTTTCAAAGCTCAATTATATCACATTTGCAGTTGCATACTACAAAGATAAAAACTATTGTGCTAACTGAAATTCTCCCCATCTCTAACAACAGAAATATCTTACTTTTTCGATGAAGAAACTCGGCAACCAAAGCTGCTACATGGACATAACACATTGCCACCTGAAAAAGGATGACAAAGAACTATAAGGATGTGTTCCAGCAGTTTGGTAGGGTTGTATTTAGAACAAAGCTTTAAGTAATCACCTCTGAAAAATCTCCATTTTTTACATGAATCTTGGCCATGCTATCAAGCCAGGTTTTCCTGAGCTCTGGGGTACTTGCATAGGACTTGGCTAAGCTATACTGGAGATCAATTAGCATCTCAGGGTCTTTCTCATGCTCCTTCATTTGTGCAGTGGCCATAAGAACGGTACGGATTCTCTTGGTCAAGTCTTTGACTTCTGTGGGAAAAGCAGTTGCCTAATTTCAAAACAAACAAAAGACATATTTATCAGTATCATCAAAGTGCTCTAAGCCTTGGCATTCAATCCTGGGAATACCCTGTTTCCCCCGAAAATAAGACCTAGCTGGACAATCAGCTCTAATCTGTCTTTTGGAGCAAAAATTAATATAAGCCCCAGTATTATGTTATATTATACTATACTACATATTATGTTCTATTATTTAAGTCCCAGTCTTATAGCAAAATAAGACTGGATATTATATTATATTATATTATATTACATTATATTATATAAGACCCAGTTCTATATTATAGTAAAATAAGACCGGGTCTTGTATTAATTTTTGCTCCAAAAGACGCATTAGAGCTGATTGTCTGGCTAGGTCTTATTTTCAGGGAAACACGGTAACATATGATTTTTTCCTCCTTGTTACTGTTCTTGGTATTTGGTTCTTAGTTCTTGGAATGTGGCATGTCTAAAGAGATTTAATTGTTTTTAAAATATACTACTAGCTCAGACTTCAAAGGCTCTAAACTTGATGGCAGTATATTCACAATATAGATAAGCACAGACTCTGGAGCCAGACTACCTGGCTTTGAGCCTCAGCTCCTCCACTGTGAATTCTATAGCCATGAGAGTCATCTATATTCACCTTATTGTGTAACTTTAGTTACAACAGTAACTAAAAATTGACAGCATAATATGTACCAAGCAGTGGTCTGGGTGCTTTACATGTTTTAATTTTTACAACAACCCTGTGAATTAAGTATATCATAATTCATTTTACCAACGGAATAGTGAGGCACATAGCAGTTAAGTAGCTTGGCCAAAGTCTCACAGTTGGTAAGTGGGAGAGACAGGATTTATGCACAGGTAGTATGGCTCCAGAGCTAATGATCTTAGCCACTCTTCCATACCGACAAGCAGACCTATCCCACCCACTGACTACCATATACAGAAGTGAAAACCATACTGCAAAAGTGTCCACTTATACAAATAAAAGAGGTTATGAATCACAGAACACTCTAAAGAGGTTATTAACCTCTCCCAAAGTGTTGGTTTATGTCCTCCAAAATCCCTAAGTTACAGTTTCCTCTTTATTCTGGCCATTAAGATAGTCCTATCACTTCCTCTTAACCCCACTGGAGTAATCACAATTACCTGTATGATTCAAAGAAGGTGAATAAGAGACAAGTGTAGGGGTTGACAGAGCTTTTCAATGTGACTATAACCAAATGTGGAGAAAATGGTTTACAGAAGTGCCTTCTTGATCCCTTTAAAAAGAATAATTATATACATAAAGCCCCTTCTTATACATTGAGAGATTCTGTTTATTGAGGGAAAGGCATATGTTGTAGCAGGGTTTATTGGTAGTAACTGCCTTGTCAGAATAAAACTGTCATTTCAGAAATGAGTCATGAAAATGATTTTCTTATCAAGGAGAGCCAAAACAGACTCCATTTATTTTGAAAAAGTTACTACTCCAACTTTTATATAACATGGGATTAAGGATGATAATAACTGGCAAAATAAACTCTTAGAATATGAATAAAAGATCCTAAATGACAGAGGTTGCTTTTGTACTCATGGGATTAGTTGGAACATATACTGATCTCCTGGGGAACCAGCAGAACTGGCTGGAAAGCAAACTTTCCCAGCCTGAGGACGGCTGGCACTACTCATGTTTTTTTCAGTCCAAGCAATGTTCCTGTGGGAATTTCTTTGTTTTTGTTTTTGCTACATGGAGTCTACACATTCCAAACATCAAGTATGCTATGACTGTGAGCTTTTTTTTCAGATTTTATACAATATTGTCAAATTATGCTGGAAGTTGACCTTTCCCAAGAATGGGGATAATTCCTCTGGGAGGAAAAGTCCACTATTGGCAAAGGATTCCTCTTCTTTTGTACACATGTAGCACTGAAGATCAGAACCTGCTCTCCATGCAACAAAACAACAAATGAATTTTGACAATGTTAGAGGTTTTAAGCAGAGAGGTAAGAAAGAAGAATGGTGATCTTTGGGTGTGCCAGTAAGTATCTAGAGCAGGGGTGTCCAAACTTTTTTCAACGTTTTTCACCAAGGGCCATATGCGGTAAAATACACAAACAGCCGGGCCACTCACTCAAGGTGAAGTACGTATTGCCTCACCTGGTTTATTTAAGTAAACTAAATATATTTTTGGAATTTGCTGCGGGCCAATTAGAAATGGATTGCGGGCCGCAGTTGGCCCATGGGCCGCAGTTTGAACACCCCTGATCTATGGCAACCCACAATTAGTTAACAGATGATTCTTCAAACTCAGAAAGCCATCAAATAATGAATCCCTTCTGGACCATTCCTCATCTGTTGGCAATAGAGCAGGCAGCTCTTAGCTGCTCTAAGAAGTGAAATTTTGTGAAATTTCAAATTCAGTGCTTAATTAACCAATATTATAAAATGGTAACAACTGCTAAGAAAGGATCCATTTATTTTCTGAGTAAGTTTAGAAATCAAGCCCAGAAAAAAACTTCAAATCCTACTAGCCATAACTGTGGATACACAGTAGAGTCAATCATCTAATATTAAATATCTGCTATGTACCAGGGCAGTGCTCTAGGTGCTAAGAGATACAGTGCTCTATAATAAGACAAAGTCTTGGCTCATGAAGCTTACATTCTATACACGCTATTCTATCAAAAGTTGTGAATCCAATGATAGTTTAATTTTAGGAGTGTAAACTTCCCTGACAGTGGAGGTAGTTGTAGTTTATTATTTGAAGTGAAAACATACCTTCATAGGTCTGTCACTATTTGCAAAATTATTGATAATGAATAAAGACTCCTGAAATCTCGAGCCTCCACTCAGCGCTACATCAGCGATTAGCTGGCTTACAGCAATTATTATCTGTGGAAAGAAGCAAACATTGTTTTTCAAATGTCTTTTGAACAAATGCTGTTCGTTTTCATCATTGTATAACCCCATAAGCACTCACATGAAATGAGTCTTTTAAAGATTCTACAGAGTTCAATCATAATCTATTTTCTTCAGACATGAGGGGTTTAAATTATTCTACTGAAATAACTTCTAAGGTCCCAATTTCAAATTTCATTGGGACATTTCCTGGATAGATGTGGAAGTTTTTTCAAAACTCACAGTACAGCTAGATCCAAAACTGTCTCATAATAATGAACTGAAACAACAGTGGTCAGCTCTCCATTCTGAATATGCTGCTAGGTAGTAGCTATAGTAATGTTGGGAACAAATGACATTTTCTTTGATGGTTTCTCATTCCTTTTCACTAGTCTACTTCAGTGTGCCAGACTCCCAACTCTAGTACCTCAGCTCCCTTCTTTGTTTCTGACTAGGACCTACCGGTTTAGACAGTATACATAATGGACTTTGACAGTTCTTTTTCATCTCTCAGGATCCCTTGGAGGAATGCCTAAATGATTCATGCTAAGGTGCTAATGGTTGGATGCTTTACCAGAGTCCTTGGGAAGCAGGATACTGTAGGAGCTATAAGTACAGGCTCTAGAATCAAACTGCCTCAGATTCAAATCTTGATTTTATCAATTCCTCACTGTGTGGCTTTGGAAAAGTTATTTCATTGACCCTTCTGTACTTCATTGTTATATGGGAATGATAATACCTGTTTTATAGAGCTGTGCTGAGGATCAAAGAGATTATAATCATAGCAATACTAGTTAATCCTTTATCAAGCTCTTACTATGTGCCAGACATGGTTCTAAGTCTTCACATTTATTAATTCATTTATATTTTAATAAAGGACTTGAGAGAACTGACCCTAATAGGAAATCTCAGGCATACTGGCACAATTGCAGAAATGTTTTGGAGGAAGATGGTAGTCAAGCGACACCTCATGTAAAGGTGAAGTGATATAAAAGCCCTAACATGTAATGCTGGCCCTCACATCCGAAGTAATTATATTGCAGATTTTTACAGGAAGAATATACTTTTATCGGAATTCCACATTACTGTTGACATTTCTAAAAATCTGCTTATGGCTGTTTCCTCATTTATAATCCAATCTCCAATAAACAACTCCAATGGGACAGACCATGGCAGTGAAGATATAAATATGACCAAGGATTTCCCATATTACAAAGAGGTCTTTTGAGCCAAGAGGTCCCAACTATGGTTCAGAGATATTTCATCAAATAAGCAGAAAAATATGCAGATGCTGAATAACAACTGTCATGTACTAAGTGTCTATTATGTGCTAGGCATTTTGCCTCACACTGCACACACTTTATTTTTATCCCTCATGATAACGCTGCAAGGTAAAATATGCTTGGCCTCATTTTACAGATGAGGCAAATGGTTAAGACAGATTTAGGGTTTTGCCTAGAGTCACACAGTAAATAACTAGCTGAGCTATAATTCAGCTTAAGCATGTCTGATTCTAAAGTTCATGCTTTCCACTACACCTTGAGGCTTCTCTCATTTTTCACTTACTGGGCATGCTAGAACACGAGAAACACAAACTGTATTATTACCTGTTATGGAATATTTAACAAGGGTTTTATTTGTTATTTAATCATCTCATTTAATCCTCGCAACAATCCTATGAAGTAGGTACAAATATTTACCACTATTTTACATATAAATGTAAACTATTTTACATATAAATAAACTGAATCACTGACAGACTAAGGAAGTAACTTGCTCAAGGTCACACACTGTGCGGTACTTCTGGAATCTGAACTAGAGTCTATGTTCTTAATACCTATATGCTAGAGCAGCACTGTCCAATAGAAATATGATGTGAGCCATGTATGTAATTTTAAATTGTCTAGTAGCCACATTAAAAAGACACAGGTGAATTTTAATATATTTTACTTAACCCAATATATCCAAAATGTCATTTCAACATATAGTCAACATAACACAATTGAGATATTTTACTTTTTTTGGTACTTAGGCTTTAAAAGCCAATGTGTATTCCATATTTATGGCATATCTCAATTTAGACTAGCTACATACATTTCAAGTGCTAAATGGCCACATGTGGCTAATAGCTATTGTATTGGACTGAGTAGTTCTGAATCTTGAACTAGAGGCTAAAGATTGAGTAGAAGAAAGGAGAGCTTTGATTTTCACTGACCTGCAGATGTGTCCTCAAAAAGGTTTTCCTTTTGGTATATTCAAAGTTGTTTCTCATCAGAAGATACAAAAGTGCAGATGCTTCATTCCTGGTTGAGCTAATCTTCGAGGTGCAGCACTTTAAAACCTCATAGCAAAATGCAGCACACATGTTTACCCTTCCTTTGAAAAAGGCTGAAGGAAACTAAAGAACAGGAAAAACATAAATAAGTATCTGAAAACCCAATCATAAAAATCAATCAACTATCAAATGCCTACTACATTCTCACCTAAACTATACTAGGTGCTTTGAGGATACGTAATGAACATAAGACTAGGGCTCTGCTCTACAGAATCTGAACTAGTTAAAAATGTAAAGGCAAGCATGTGTCAATGACAGAACAATTCAAGTCAGTATACAAATCACTACAAAAATGTGAGGTACTGACTATAAAAGCCATAGATCTGAGAAGAACTGATGATGGTCTGGAAAAGATGATAAGTAGGTTCTCCATAATATATATTAAGTTAATGAATGGCTGAAATGATAAATGATAAGACAGGTCTCAATTTGGGCCTTAAAAATGGGAAGGATAATCTGCATTACTTACTCTTCTGCTTTATATTTAAACAGTTCCTTATATTATTAACTTACAAATTCTGATTAAAAAATTATAATGGGAATCTATTAAGCAAGTAAACTTGATCTTTTAACAAAATGGGGTATAGATGAAGTGCACAGACACAAACATACACACCTGCATCCTCATAAAATAGTATTAAGATATATTTGATATGGGGGAAATAGTCAATATTATCGTGATAACTTTGTATGGTAACAGATAATTAATAGACTTACTGTGGTGATCATACCTAAGGAATGTAAATATCAAACACCATGTTGCACACCTGAAACTAATATAATATTGTATGTCAACTGTAATTTTTTTTTAAAGACACATTTTGGCATAGAAAAACAATACAAAGTGACTACCTAATCCTCAAAACAGCTAAGTAGCTGTTACTTTCAAAATGTATTCAGCTTTACTACAATGTCCCATGCATTGCTTGCTTGTCTAGGCAAGCAAGTAGTAAGCTGCTTCGGGGTACACAATAGATTTTTTTCCCCCCAGGGAGTGTGAAGCTAGAGGGCCAACCTTTTCAAAATAATTTCTTGGGAATCTTGAATTTAAACACATGTTATAGGAAGCTATCTTCCTTTTATCATCTTAACACCAGTGCAATGTTATACAGATAATGAATGTTTACTAAATGTGTTCTGATTGGCAATCAGGAAATTTCATCAACAGTTTCTCCGGATTAAACCAAATCTTGCTGGGCAAGATGTTCTAGTATGAAAGTAAAAGTACGTGGGAGGACATAGCTGTAATGTAGTTAATCCACTATAATAAGTCTTCTACCTACATCACTTCTCTGTGTGGGCAATGGCCAAAATCATCAATGACCTCCTGTCAATTCCAATGGACTCCCTTTCCCCCTTATCTTATTCGACTACTCTGTATCTCATAATGTTGACACTCTTTTCTCCTTTGGTGTCCATGATATCCTTCTTTTTTGTCTTTCTTCCTACTTCTGTGACTGTTCTCTCTCATCTCTACAGATTCCTCTTCCAACCCCATCCACGTTGTTTTCCTCCAACATACTGCTCTTGACCTTTTTGTTGTTATTGTTCTTCCTCTACATACTCTGCAGGGAAAATTAAACCACTTTCACGGCTTCAACTACCACTCATGTGCTGATGATCTCCCTAGTTCACTATGCTCCAGCTAGACTGGGCCTTTTAGTCCCCAGAATTTCAAGCTCTCTCCCACTCCAGGTCTTTCCATATGCCTGTGCTTCTTCTCCCCAGAGTGTTTGTCCTTGGGCTTTTCAAATGGCTGGCCCCTTTTCATATTTCAGGTTCTCATTTTAAAATTGACAAACCTATCTAAAGTAAGGAATCTCCCACAAATCATTCTCTATCTTAGCACCTTGGTTTCTTCCTAGAACTTGTCATAATTACTGTTTTATTTACTTGTTTATTTTCTCTCTCCCCCCTACTAGACTGAAAGCTTCATGAGGGCAGAAACTATGCTTTTTTTGTAGCTGTACCATTGTATCTCTAGGACAGTACTGGACAGAGAAGGTGTTCAATGAATGTAGTATGTATGAATGGATAGATGATGACTCCACATCTAGTTCTCTAAACCTGATCTCAAATCTAGCTCTATAACCCCTATCTCTCTCCAGAGCAAAGATCTCTATATTGAACTGCTAATCCCAGCAGCTCTAACTGGATGTCCTTTAGGCACCTTAAATTCAACAGAGCCACAAAACAGAACTCATTGATGTCTTTTTCCTACATTTCTCATCAGCCACCATACCCCACCATCCAATCAGTGAATTGATGAACAAAACATCTTGGTTTATTAAACGTTTTATTATGTTTAAAAGTTATCAAAAGCAGACCAGAAAGAAATCTTTGCTATCTGTTTTAGTCATATTTATTCCTAGAAGTCTAGCCTGAGGTGTTTGATTAGATGAGGTAAGTGCCCTGAAAATTTACAGCCCACAGATACAATTAGCATTGAAAGAAAGGGTTCATTTACTTGACTCTCTATTGAGTGTCTACCATTTGCAAGATATTACACAAGACTCTGGAATTATAAAACTTGGTCTCTTCTTTCAAAGTACTTATACATGAGTGCACTAACAGATTACGTATCTCCAAAATGATAGTACTTTAAAAAGAAGCAAAACAGAAGAAAAACTGGCAACGTTGGTAATTTGAAAATGGGACTCTTCAAAGGAGCCAACTGAAAAAGGAAGGAACGACAAGGTGAAATAAAAAGCACGTTCTGATTTTAGGGGATGCTTGGTCAGATCCTCTTTATGTATTTGGATATTCTGTATGTCTATTTCAAAAGTAGTACTAACTTAATGGCATCAATATCTGAGGTTTGTAGATATCATCACAATGATCCTCCTTCCCATCTTTACTTCTTGCCATGAAGTGAGCCCACTAGCAGTTATACAGCTTTTTTCCTTACCTTACTAATGAAAGCTCTCAGTGAGGCAAATACATGTTTCAGCGACACTTCAGATTGTCCATTCTTAAGAAAAGCAAGATGAATGTCGAATACTTTTTTCATTAATGGGTTGTGGCCATCGTTATTTAAAAGTTGGCTCTACAAAACGTGGAAAAAAAAAACATTTTATAGAAATAGTTTATGCCACCCATCCCCCAGAATGAGAGAACTGAATTTACCAATGCCTGTTTGTCAAACCTACTGTTTGAAAGTTTCATAAAAATAAAAAGTTTAATTTTAAAACATCTGTGCCATCTTTCAACTTGGAAATCTCAAAATGCTACATAAACTACATCTATACATCATTATATCATTTTAAACACATGAAAAAAATTATTTTTCCAATGTAACATACCAATATAGAACTAGTATGGAAAGAGTATTTTCTTCTAATCTAACCATATTACTTCTCTACTAAGAAATCAGTACATTTAAAATGGATACAAGGTAACCAGACTTTGTATTTACCTGAGGGAGACTAAATAATGTAAGAATTAAGGAAAATCCAATCCTATATTAAAAGGCTATTATCTAATTTACTTTTTAAAGTATGTTTAGTTAGTGTATGTTTAGCCACTGGGGACAAATTAAACCCACTATGAGTAGACACAATAACAGTTATCACAATTGAACAGACCATATAAATTATTTAAATGCTTCTTGTAAAGATAGACATAAAAGATTTCCAGTCAAGATGGCAGAGTAGGTAAATGCTGTGCTCACCTCTTCTCACAACCACATCAAAATTACAACTAAACTACAGAAAACTCATCATTGAGAATTACCTTAAGTCTGGCTGAACAGAAGTCCTACAACTAATGGCATACAGAAGAAGCAACGTCAAGACTGGTAGGAGGGGCAGAGACGTGGAATGGGCTGGTCCCGCACCCACGTGTGACCATTAAAAATTGGCAGGGTTATCTCAGCTGTGGAGGTTCCCCCCAGACGAGCGAGGGGTCCCAGCCCCACACCAGGGTCCCCAGCCCAGGTTTCCAGTGCTGGGAAGAGAAGTCTCCACAGCTTCTGGTCGTGCAAACCAGCAAAGATTGTGGCTGAGTGAGATGAGGGGACTGCAGTCCCAGCTGTTCATCTTAAAGGGACCACGCACAGGCATACTCACTGATGGACTCACTTGCTCTGAGCTCCAGTGCTGGGGCAGCAGCTTGAAAGATGCCAGGGTCTTACAGGGACTCTCTGAATTGTCTGAGTTATTTGGCTTCAGAGTGAGGGCTGGAGGGGCAGCTTTCTCCCAGACAGAAATGTTTGCAGAATCCATTGTTTCTTTGTTGAGCCCTCCCCCTTCCAGGTGTGCAGAAACAAGTGGCCACCATATCTGAGTCTCCATCAACCTGACTAACTTCAGGTTCATTCACGTTGCCATGGTAATTCCCCAACCCACCCAACTTGTGGTCTGACCAGTGTCGCTTCCAGTGGCCTTGGGCAGGACACAGGCTGCGGCTGAACTTGGCTTGCTGTGGGGCCCCTCCCAGGAGTAAGGTGGAGCATCACCCAGCTGCCTCCAAGGACAACATACCCAAAGGGCAGACTGGGCAGGCACCAGAACCTGCTAAAGCATACAATGCCCAAGATGTGGAGGCAGCCTGGCTGTCCATCAATGGATGACTGTATAAAAAAGAGGTGGTACATATGTACAATGCAATATTACTCAGCCTTTAAAAAAAATGAAATCTTGCCACCTGCAATAACATGGATGGACCTAGAGGGTACTGTGCCGAGTGGATTAAGTTGGACAGAGAAAGACAAACGTCATGCGATTTCACTTACATGTGGAATCTAAAGAACAAAATTAATGAACAAACAAAACAGAAACAAACTCACAGATACAGAGAACATTTTGATGGTTCCCAAATGTGAGCAAGGTTGGGGGATGGGTGAAAAAGAGGGAAGGGATTAAGGAGTACAAACTGGTTGTTACAAAGTAGTTGTGGGGATGTAGGGTATAGGTAAGGAATACAGTCAATAATATTGTAATAAAACTATGTATGGTGTCAGACTAGCCTGAGGTTTTTGATTAGATGAGGTAAATGGCCTGAAAATTTACAGCCCACAGATAACAATTAGCATTGAAAGGGTTCATTTATTTGACTCTGTATTGAGTGTCTATCATTTGCAAGATATTACACAAGACCCTGGAATTATAAAACTTGGTCTCTTCTTTCAAAGTGCTTATGCATTAGTACACTAACAGATTATATATCCTCGACATGATACCGTGTTTCCCTGAAAATAACACCTAGCTGGACAATCAACTATGGTGCGTCTTATATTAATTTTTGCTCCAAAAGACACATTAAAGCTGATTGTCCGGCTAGGTCTTATTTTTGGGGAAACACGGCAGTATTTTAAAAAGAAGCAAAACAGAAGAAAAACTGACAAAGTTGGTAATTTGAAAATGGTACTCTTCATAGGAGCCAACTGAAAAAGGAAGGAATGACAAGGTGAAATAAAAAGCATGTTCTGATTTTAGGGGATTCTTGGTATAACAACTATGTATGGTACTAGATTTATTGGGGTGATTAGTTCGTAAGTTATATAAACCTCTAATCACTATGTTGTACACCTGAAACTAATATAACATTGTATGTCAACTGTAATTGAAAAATTAAAAAAAAATATTTTAGAGAAGAAAACATTATCCGTCAGGAAAAGCTGTTTAAATAAACTTTAGACTGACATTTAAAAAGAGTCAGTTCTCCTTCCATTACCATATATTTGATTCCCCTTGCCCTCTTCTACCATCTCCCCTTCCCCCTTTCCCCGCTGGTAACCACTAAATTGTGGTCTGTGTCCATGAGTTTTTGTTCTTTATCTGCTTGTCTTGTTCCTTTGTTGCCTTCAGTTTTATATCCCACATATGAGTGAAGTCATATGGTTCTCGACTTTTTGTCTGACTTACTTTGCTCGGCACAATAATCTCAAGATCCATCCATGTTGTCACAAATGTTCCTATATCATCCTTTCTTACCACCGAATAGTATTCCATTGTGTATATATACCACATCTCCTTTATACAATCATCTATTGAAGGACACTTTGGTTGTTTCCATGTCTTGGCCACCATAAATAAAGCTGCAATGAAGAACTGACTCTGGGTGGTGAACACACAATGTGATATATAGATGATATAATACAGAATTGTACACTTGAAATCTATGTAGTTTTGTTGACCATTGTCATCCCAATAAATTTTAATTAAAAAATAATAAAAATAATAAAAAGAGAGAGAGACATAACAGAAATAACAAATTGTAGAGAAATATCTATTGGTTTGTCAACCTTTTTTTTAAAGCACTGGTTAACTTTTCCTATCCCTCAAGACACTAGCAGGTTACCACTGCTTAACCAAAACCAACAACAAAAAATACCCCAAAATAATATGCAAAGTTGTAACAGATCTAATAGTAACATCAACAACCAGAATCCCTGAATGGTTTCAGATTTTTATGGCTCTTTCCTTAGTCTACTTCCAAGCATGGTGCAGTGGTTAGAAGCATGGACTCTTGTGATAACTGGCCTAGATCTGAATCCTGATTCTGCACTGACCAGCTATGTGACATTAACCTCCCTGTTTCCTCATGTTAAAATGGGAATAATAGGACTAAAACTGAGTTCATATTTGTATTTTTAAGTTTACTGAGGTATAATTAACATGCCATAAATTTTACCTATTTTAAGTGTACTATTCAATATTTTTAAAATAAATTTACAGAGTTGTGCAATCATCACAATCCAATTTTAGAGCATTTCCATTACCTCAAAAACATCCTTGGTGCCCATTTGCAGTCACTTCCGTTTCTCTCCCTCACCCCAACAATGAAAAAACTGAGTTAATATTTGTAAAGTACTAAGGATAGTGCCTGACATCTACCGATAGGTATGTTTGTTAAATAAATAAGAAGTATCTGAATAGAAGGAAGAAATACGATGCAAGCCTTGAGAACAAATATCCTTCTTATTTATTGGCACAATGAGAAATGAATTTGGGTTACATTTTAATGAGAACTTAATACTTCATAAAGGAATTCTGAAGCCTATTTCTTATTAGTATCTAATTCAGTTTTCCCTTGTGAGCCTCTCTGAAAAAGCACAAAGGGAGGAGATTATGTGTGTAACTCAGGTGAAAGCAAGCAAGATTTTTCACTTTTGAGCTGTCCCACTAATGTTACACTACAGTGATACAGTTTGTACTTTTCAAAGCACTCTTAGGTCCATTACCCAGTTACTCTCTCAGCAACCCTGCAAGATCACTGCTTTTTGCCTTATCCTTTTTAATAACAGCAATGATGATTTGTACTGAGAAGCAAACATCTAAGGAAAAAACACTAAGTGCCTGACTGGGGAAGACAGCCAGCCTGTCTGGACTTCATCCAGCCTGAAAAGACACCTCATCATAACAGCCATTTGGGAACAATGATTCAATCATAATTTGGGCTAAAAATTTCTGGATATTTTAATAAAAGTATGAAAGAGAACTGTTTTTAAACACAAAAATAAAACAACAGAATGTAAGAGGTAGAAGGGAGCTTAAGGGAAAATTAGTCCAATCCCCTCACTTCCTGGTTATCGCAAGTGAGGCTCAGTAAATTCCCAAGGACACACAGTAGCCAAACTCAGTCCACCATCCAAGCTTCCTCACTGCTAATTTGGGGCTTTTTCACTACACTAAGCTTCATCTGATTAGTTACCTTTTGTATAATATTTTCTTTGCAATGAGGTCAAGTGAATTCTAAGTGTTCATTTTTACCTTGAAGCACTGGGTGAAAAACGATATGGTATCTAGTACTGTTAGAGAAACTTCAGTAGCAATATTGCCTTCAAGCAGTGCCTGATGGAAAATGTCTGCTTCAGTTGTTGTAGAACCTAGGATTTTAAAAAAAGGTAAATTAAAACTGCCTAACACAGCAATTCATGTAAGTTTTGAATGATTTTTCCCCAAAAAATCCAGAGACAAGCAAGAAGCAAGGAGGCTCTCAATACTTGCAGACCTAGTGAATTTCACTGTACTTATTCCTTAATCAACTATGGTCTTGGTTAATGAAGTCTACTAATTTTTACTTCAACTCTGTATCAACAGCTCTACAACACATAATTAGGTGCCCACCTCTTTAGAGACAAGATTTCAGTGATGGAATATGGTAATGTAACTAGGAAATAACATGTGAGGCATTTTAGGCCGTGCTACTAATTACGTGTGCAAAAATGAGAAACTCCTAGAAATTCGGCTACATTATACAAGGTGGTGCCCTATGGCCAGATATTTTCAATGATGCCAATGATATACGACTTGTTTCTAAATCAGAAGGAAAACAAAGCATGAGTCAACTGAAGGAAGTAGGTTTATTAAATTTTTACAAGTGAGAAGAGCAACGCTGAAGGCTGTTAAGATTTGCATATTTTTTAAAGGTCTTGAGTATATATGCTCAGAGCCCATCTGCTCAAGACGTGTTTTTATTATTACTTCTTATCACAAGGCCACTTTTGCTGGCCCTCTCCTGTGCAACCTCCAGAGGACTGCATGGAAATGAAAGTTTTCTTACTCTTTGACTTTTTATTAATATTTGCTTTTTAGAGGATAGCTTCCATTTATATAACTCTAGGTTCCCTAGCTGGGCAAGATTTCTCTCCTTGTCCTATTTGCCTTGTTAATACTTCAACCTGTGTGAAATATACCTTTGTCAAAATAGTATTGACAGTTCTTTATTTTTTGCAGTCAGTTCAGCATGTGTCAGTCCTTAAAATCACTGAATAATAACTCTAAACAAATGTATACAGTTTTATTAAGATGCTGTTATTTGCATTAAAGTTTAACAGTAGCAATGAAGGATATCTAACATAAATATGATGAGAACAATTCAGTGGGAAAAATTAATTTCTTTAATACTGAACTAAGAAAAAACCACCATTACCTGAAATTGCTGAAAAATCCATGCATGTTATATGATAATGTATGATGAAATGATTGTATACAAACACAGACACATATATAGATCTATGTATGCAAAATCATTTTCAATCGTTTTGCTTATTTTAGCCAGGTCTTTTAGCTTAGCATTACATATCTGTTTCAAATGGGTACCCTACACACATTTTTCACTTACTGTGATTAAGGGTAAACGAACTTTCCAGGCTACTAAGATGTTGAAGCCGGGCCTGCATTACTCCTGATCTGTTTCGAAGAGCTGGCATGGTTTGCGATTTTCGGTCTACTCCAAAGTGTTTTGACAGCCAGACATCATGTACCCTAAAATAAATTTTAAAGTTAGGAATTGGAGTGCTCTAATAACATCTCAATGTTAGATGTTTTTTCACTAAAAAAATGATTAGGTTTGCACATAAACACTATACTATGCTCAAGATTCTTCCAACTATTACTTGGCTTAAATGAGACATCACTGGATATTACATAGAGTTTTAATGTGTATTTTAAAAAGCTGATGCTATAAGAATATAATTAAGGAATATAGAGTTTATTTCCCTCCTTTTCCTCAAAAACATCAGAGTAAAGTGAACAACACTCTAATAAATATTCAGTCTTTTCTCAGGAGGTGAGGAAAGGCAAGACTCAGAAAACAGTGAGAGGGCTAATCAGAGTTGAAATGGGGTTGGGGGAGAATTCCCAGATGTTCAAGAATGAGTGCCAATCAAATGTTTCTGGACTTGAGCTAAACTTGGGACCATAAATTTTTACTCTGTAAACATGTCTATGTTAGGATTTACAAATTTTTCTTTGTTTTCATTTAATTTTAAGGTTCCACTAAAAAAAATTACAACTGGGTCATACAGGAACAAAGGAAGAAAAAGAGTCTTGTCTATTCTCTAGGAAACATAGTGGGAGGGTCAGCAGAATCTTAAGAGGTTAAGGATCATAGTGGCAGTTACCATGCCAGCTTCAAGTCATGGGGAAAGACAGTGTAAATCGTCACCTGAATTACCTAATATTAGGGATGTTCCTGAGACTCAGCAATTATAAACACCTTCTGAACAAGCCTCTTTAGTTTTTGGAAGTGACATGGAATTTAACTTTTAAAAAAGAGAACTCTATTTGAGTTCCTTTAATGACTAACTCTACCCCTAAAATATATCTCATTGAAATAAGCAAGTAATCTTTTCCTTAGGAACCCGCAAACATTTTTTAAAGTATTTATTTCACTAAGATTTAAATAGCAAAAAGAAAAGACAGATAATATATAATACATATCCCAATCACTGTTGGGGACTTCTGTTTACCTTAATAACTGAGATGTGTATTGGCAGGTTATAGATAAAAGTACAGACCTTATCGTTATCCTCACTTTATGGTTTCCTGCCTTCACCTGGATCTAGCCCTTTCTCACATCCTTCAGAAAAGATAGCATCTGTTCTAGGATTGGAACAGAAGCTCTGTGTATCAGGCTAACCATCACCCTTTCGAAAACTTAAATATATCAATTCACATTAGTTTAAACTTTGAGGTGAGACATAATAAATCATGGGTTGTCTTAACGTTAATTCAAAATGAATAATCTAGATTTTACATGGCATGATCAAGACTGCCCTCTGTTGGAGGAAAAGGGAAAAAGTGGAAATTGCAGTGCTATGGGAATTACCTTGCTATGTTTCTTTTCCCCATATATCTAAAGTGAAACAAACATACTCTAGAAAAAAAAACAAAAAACAGAACAACAGCATGTTAGTAAAGTATTGCCATTCTCTGCAATTTCACAAGTGATTTTGAAAAGTCATGTTTTACAAAGAATACCTATTTAAATCATATTACAACATACGTTTTGGTAGACAGAAATAAATATACACACAACTACTTGCAGGCTTATCATGTACCTTTCTATGTCTGCTACAATTACATCAACATCAAAAAGCCCCGTGTCTTCATATACAATTTTAACATGTTAAAATAAAACATGTCAATGAAAATCATCCTTTGTGCTCTTTAATTTATCATAGGAAAGGTCTCTAGTTTAGACATTAATACCTAAAAAAGGTTCTTAAGCCTAAAAATTGGGACACATACAAAAGTAGATAGGATAGCATACTAAACTCCCACGGACCCAGCACACACCAGCTTCAACAATTATCAACTCGTGGCCATTCTTGTTTAACCGCTTCCCTGAACAGGTCCCCTTCTCTCCCTCCACCTCCCATACCTCCTATATTTTTCGAAGTAAATCCCCAACATACGTAATACATTTTCATTAGTAAATATTTCAATATAATTAGTTTACTTTCTTTTTAATCTTAACTGTTGTTTTGTTTGCAGACACTTTCTGCAAAGTTTTGAAAGACTTTAATATTTATGCATTGATTATCCTCTGTGTTTTGGTAGACATGCACATACAATATCATATATATATACAATTTATTTGAAATTTTCGTAGATTTCATTCTAATTTTTCTTTGTTTTTAATAATGTAAAAATAGTTCAGCATACAATATAGAACTTCCCACCTCTACTTAGGAAAACAGACAAGATTTTCCCCCCAGTGCCTTGGACATTATCTATTATCTGTATCTCTATCTATATACCTGTATCTGTATACCTGTATCTGTATCTATTAGATACAGATACAGGTATATAGATATATATGCACTTAAGTGGGTAGAATTAGCTCTGCATAAGAGCTAATTCTAAGTTCCAATAATTTAAGCTGTCCCATTAAGCCAGCATCTGATCAAAATGAATGATTTAGGATAGCTGATGCTACTTCTCGTTTTCCAGGATCATAGAAAGACTCCTGCTGGGCTGTAAAGATGGTCTATTATTACCGTGTTTCCGTGAAAACAAGACCTAGCCGGACCATCAGCTCTAATGCATCTTTTGGAGCAAACATTAATATAAGACCCGATATTATATTACATTAGAGCCAGTATTATATTATATTATATTATATTATATTATATTATATTATATTATACCCGGTCTTATAGTAAAATATTAAGACTGGGTCATATATTAATTTTTGCTCCAAAAGACACATTAGAGCTGATGGTCTGGCTAGGTCTTATTTTCATGGAAACATGGTAGCTAGTGTTTTCACAAGTATTCCATCTCCATGTTTTCCTTGTATGTGTGAAGAACCTGTATTTCAGCCTCTACATTACCAAAAGAGTTTAACATTTCCTACATTATTAGCAAATAAGCTGTTGAAACCAGGACAAAAGGTAATATTTTATTATGTATAAAAATTAAGCTCCCCCAAATAAGGGGACAATTAAAAAAATAAATTAATATAACTTACTCCAGAAGTATGAGAATGTTTATGAGCTCCTGAGGAGAAACTTTATTCCAGTAAGTTAAGAGAGTATCTGAAAATAGAAAAATAAAGTGTTAGATCTTGAAAATAATTATAGCAAATAGCACTGTGAACTTTAAGCACAAATAACTTAGCTTCAACAATCATCAACTCATATCCAATTCTGTTTCATTTATATTCTCCTCTCCCCTCTCACTGCCCAGTACACACATTGTATTCTTCTGAATTAATCCCAAACATATCCTTCAATCTGTAATTATTTCAACTTCAACAATTATTTTTATTTATTTTGTAAATGTTCTTCTGTATAGCTTATCCCAATTTCATATCATCCCTGAAGATGAAGGAAGGGAAGCAGACCTGGAGTTTTTAATGAAATTCCTTTTTTTTTAATTTTTGCAGATATTTATTCAAATATAGCTCACATAAAATGCTGTATTAGCTTCAGGTGTACACCATAGTTATTCAACACTTATATACCTAAAGAAGTGATCACCATAGTCCAGCAACGATCTGACACAATACCACACTATTACAATATTATTGACTTTATTCCTCATGCTGTACATTATATCACCATGACTCATTTGTTTTATACCTGGAAATTTGAACCTTTATTCCCCTTTACCTTTTCCCCCTCTTTTTTAATTTTTCAATTACAGTTGACATTCAACATTGCATTAGTTTTAGGTGTACAGCATACTGGTTAGACATTTATATAATTTAAGAAGTGATCTCCCTGACTAGTCTAGTACCCACCTGGCACTACATAGTTATCACCATGTACACCAAGTCTGCCTTACTACACATTCAATGCAATACCCGCGAAGTCCATCCATGTTGTTGCAGATGGCAAGATTTCATTCTTTTTCTATGACTGGGTAATATTCCATTGCATATATGTAGTACCTCTTCTTTATCCATTCATCCATTCAGGGACAGCAGGGACACTTTCATATCTTGGCTATTGTAAATAATTCTGCAATGAACATATGGATGCATATGTCCCCTTGAAGTAGCGTTTTGGGGTTTTTTTAAGATAAATACACAGAAGTGGAATTAGTAGGTCCTTCTTTGTCTCTTGTTAAAGCCTTTGTTTTGATGTCTATTTTGTATGGTATAAATATTTTTTTTTGCTTGTTTCTATTTTCATGAAATATCTTTTTCCATCCCTTTCCTGTCGGTCTAAGTGTCTTTCAATCTGAAGTGAGTCTCTTGTAGGCAACATATGTGAGTCTTGTTTTCTTATCCATTCAGCCACCCTATGTCTTTTGATTGGAGCATTTAATCCATTTATACTTAAAATAATTGTTGACAGATATGTACTTATTGCCACTTTATTATTCATATTTTTATCTTTTTTTAATCTTAAAGCAGTCTGTCTTAAGATTTTTTTTTTTACTATTGGATTGGTGGCAATGAACTCCTTTAGGTTTTTCTTGTGTGGGAAGCTCTTTATCTGTCCTTCTATTCTAAATGATAGCTTTGCTGGGTTGAATAACCTTGGCTGTAGGTCCTTTCTTTTCATCACTTTGAATATTTCATGCCAACCCCTTCTTGCTTTCAAAGTTTCTGTTGAGAAATCAGCTCACAGTCTTATGGGAGCTCCCTTGTAGGTAACTGCTTCTCTCTTGCTGCTTTTAAGGTTGTCTTTGTCTTTAACCTTTGGCATTTTCATTATGATGTGTCTTGGTGTGGGGCCTCTTTGGGTGCATCTTGTTTGGGACTCTCTGTGTTTCCTGGGCTTGAATATAGGGAAGTTTTCTGTCATTATTTCTTCAAATAGGTTTTCAATTCCTTGCTCTCTCTCCTCTTCTAGTACCCCTATGATGTAAATGTTGATACACCTGATGTTGTCCTAGAGGACCCTTAATCTGTCCTCATTCTTTTGGATTCTTTCTTTTTGCTGTTCTAACTGGGTGTTTTCTGCTACCGTATCTTCTAAATGGCTGATTCAGTCTTCTGCTTCATCTAATCTACTGTTGATTCCCTCTAATGTATTCTTCATTTCAGTTATTGTATTCTTCATTTCTGACTGGTTCTTTTTTTTTAATGTTTTCTCTCTCCATTTTTATGTTTCATATCTCTTTGCTGAAGTTCTCCCTGAAATTACTGAGCATCCTTATAACCAGTGTTGGAACTCTGAGGCTGGTAGATTGCTTGTCTCCCTTTTGTTCACTTCTCTGGAGCTTTGTTTTCTTCTTTTATTTGGGACCTTTATCTTTGTCTCCATATTTTGGCTGTGTCCCTGAGTTTGTTTCTCTGTATTATGTAGGGCTGCTATGCCTCCCAGTCTTAGTAGAGCGGACTTATGTAGTAGGTGTGCTGTGGGGCCCAGTGGCATAGTCTCCCTGGTCACCTGAGCTGGGTGCTCCAAGTGAGTCCTTCTGTTGTAGCTGAGCCGTGGTTGCTGTTTGCATGTCAATGGGAGTGACTGACCCTTAGGCTGATTGGTTGTGAGGAGTGGCTGTGACTAAAGTGGAGTAGCAGGATTTCCTTTAGCAGGGCTCTGGTGCCTGCCCAGTTTGCCCTTTGGGTGTGATGTCCTTGGAGGCAGCCGGGTGATGCTCCAGCTTGGTCCAAAACTGGCCACCAGGCGTGCCAGCTCTAGGGCATCCTGGGAACGTACCTGCTGCAGGGCAAGTTCAGCCCCAGCCTGTCCCCTGCCCAGGGCCACTAGTATGAGCCACAAAGCAATCTGCAGATGGCCACCACCCACGCTGGACTTGGAGGTGACTCAAAGAAGCCAAGCTGCGAACCAAGGCTGGGTGCTGCTAGTGCCGGGTTTACAGCTGCTCAGCCAGAGGTATGGGACATGCTGGAGCCAGATGCTGCTTGTTTCAGCTTTGTGAACCTTTGAGAGATTGTAGGCAAGTCTGCAGCAGGAGCCAAGGCAGACAATTTTTATGGAAAAGCCAGGGGGAGCAGCTTGCGTGTGCCCAAAAGTTGGGTGGGGTCTCAGGGAGTCAGGGCCAAAGAACAGTGTTACACAGGTTGTTGGAGACTCAGATATGGCTCCCGCATGTGTCTCCACGCTAGGTGGGGGGAGGGCTCAACAAAGGAACAATGGTGCCTGCCAGCACTTCTGTTTGGAAAAAAGCTGCCCCTTCAGCCTTTACGCTGAAGCCAGACAATTCTGTTCCTCTCCTTACGGTCCTGGCACTTTCCAAGTTGCTGCCCCCGTGCTAGAGCTCAGCACAAGTGAGTCCATCAATGAGTAAGTCCATGTGCGGGCCCTGTAAGAGGAGCGCCTGGGACTCTAGCAGCCCTTTGTCTCACTCAGCCACAATCTCCACTGGTTTTCACAGACATAAATTTCTGGGGACTTCTCTCCAAGGCACTGAAACCCTGGTGTGAGACTGGGACCCCTCGCTCCACGGGGGTTAGGGGATCTCCACATCTGAGATATCCCTCCTGATTTTCAATTGTCACATGTGGGTGTGGGAACAACCCATTCCACATCTCTGCCCCTCCCACCAGTCTTGATGTGGCTTCTGTATGTCCTTAGTTGTAGGGTTTTGGTTCACCTAGACTTCAGGTGATTCTCAATGATGGCTGTTTTGTAATTCAGTTGTAATTTTGATGTGGTTGTGAGAGAAGGTAAGCATAGCATTTACCTACTCTGCCATCATGACCGGGAATCTGAACTTCCTAAAATTTTATGCAAGATGATGCATTTATGTGATTTTTTGGGGGGCTCAAGTGCCTTTACCTGCTACTCAAAGGGCTCTCTGAACCAAAAAGTTTGAGAACTGTAAACTTTAGCGGAAGAAACAAATAATTTTTTCCACTCTTTATATTTGGATTGTAAACTCTGACGTCCTGGTAACACACACACACACATGCACACACACCATTTCAGATACAAAAGTCCTTTAAATCTATCACATGTACTTCTCTTTCTACCTATTTCTTTCTTTCTTGTAAAATATATGTGCCTTATTTTAAAGAAGTTTTATTTTTACAAGAAACAATGACAACAAAGCTAAAGAAATCACATATAAAAAACTACATATAAGGGAACTATACAAATAGCCTCTATACCAGGGGTGTCCAAACTTTTTTCAATGTTTTTCACCAAGGGCCATATGTGGTAAAATACACAAACAGCCGGGCCAGTCGCTTGAGGTGAAGTACGTATCGCCTCATCTGGTTTGTTTAAGTAAACTAAATATATTTTTGGAATTTGCTGCGGGCCAATTAAAAATGGATTGCGGGCCACAGTTGGCCCGTGGGCCGCAGTTTGGACACCCCTACTCTATACCCTACTGTTGGCTGGTTCAAAAGCTCCCAAGGGCCTCAGATCATAATGTATCGGGTGAGTCCTCCTCCTTGGATCTCTGACAGCCTCCTGCAGTGTCACAAGATACTCAGTATCACATGAAACCTCTTGTCAACTTTCAAAAGTGTGAACTCCTTTATGTCAGCTTCCACTAAAAATTAATGAGCTTTGGTGTCCTTTGTTTCTTCATCAATAAATCTGTGATAGAGATTTCTGGCCACAGAACTTGTAATAGACTTTTTTGGTTCATGTAGTAGGATCTAATAATTACTAAGTACTGCCTTGTAGATTTCTTTAATAACATCATCAATTTGACAATAGGTTAAGTGAAATTTCATGTATGCAGGAATGCCATTAAACTTATCTGAAGTTATAAAATGCATTTCTTTAATATTTCTTTGTTTTTTAGCAGGCTTCTTTGTGCACACAGGTTCCTCAGCTTTGACTGTGTCTTCAGGGTCAAGAGCTGATACATTAACAAAGTTCTGGTTACTGTTACTTGAGGCAAATGGGGAGAAGTATTTTGAAATGTTCCACATCTTTACAATCTCCAAGACATTCACAGAATTCCAAGAATTATTTGGGAAATCCTTATTTTTAGTAAGGTTCAATTCTATTGCTCACCAGCATGTACAAAGAAATACCTGAGGAGCTCTGGAGTCCTTTATACTTGAGTGAACTGGTAGTTAGTTTGTTTATTTCAGTTACAGGTGAGATTTAGTATTATTTTATATTAGTGTTAGGTGTACAGCATAGTGTTTAGACCTTTATATAATTTATGCAGTGAGTCTCCCTGGATTATTCTAGTACACCCTTCACGGGATACCTAGTTGTTGCAACATTGAATGTATTCCCTATGCTGTACTTTACACCCCCATGACTATTTTGTAACTACCAATTTGTATTTCTTAATTAGTTCACCTTTTTCACCCTGCCCCAACCCCCTTCCCTCTTTGTTAGTTTGTTCTATATACTAAATTTCCAATTCCTAGTTTGTTCTTGATACTGAATTTCCAATTCCAATTTATTTAGAAGTTCATTTACTACAGTGATCTCATCTCCTCTTTTATTCAACATAGTATTCAGGGTAGGTTCCTGACCTTGTGAAGGTCTGGGAGCAAACAGCCCATTCAGAGCTGAGTTGCAAGCCACACAAACCCTGGAAGCCCTCCATGTGAGACGCGACTCCGGGAGCGAGATTCAAATTGCCTGGCAGGACTCACACCGCACAGGCACATTCTTTTTTACCTATTTCTTTATTTCCAACATACCTACCTATGAAGATTAAAGGGGAAAAAAAGGATATTGCGACCACTTAACTTTGTAGGTATCACGTAAGTAGGAAAATTCCCAAATTGCTAGCCTAGTGAGAACCTCCTGAAGATACCAATGGAGGACAAGGCAATGTGGCCCACATGGAGGGGGTCCGTAGGAGGGGTGTGTGTGAGAGTTTCGACTTTACTTCCAATTGTTTTTAAGACTATGAGTATGATGGTTTACAATGATTATAAAATACTGATCATCAAGAATAGAAAACGCTAGAATTGAGTCAAATTAAATTTGTTTAAACAAAAATAAAGCTAGCAGTGACTTCTGGTCTCCCCCCGCCTTCGGGTGCTTTTCTACTTAGAGAGGCCGGGTCTCCCAGAAGTCAGTGGGTTTCCGGCCTCTCGTCAAACGGGAGCTTGAAGGTGCCATCTTCCCTCCCGCACATGGGCTCCTCCTGCCAAAAGGTTGGAGCCTCCTTTCCACCCCAAATCCAGTATCTTCTATCCATTCGTCAGCCATCTGTGAGCCGTCCAACACCAGCCCAGTGCCGTGAGGCAGCTTCACAGAAGTCTGTAAAAGGGCTAAAGGGCACATCCCTGCCGCAGCACAATTCTAGTCAGCAGTTCTTCTGACTTTTTCACGGCAGTGGTGTTGTCAAGCCGCTGGCCTCACTCAACCTTGTCCAAATCTCCAGTGAGACATGATGCACGCAGGGAGCGTTGGTGGAGACAAGGGAGGTGATAAGAAACCTCCAAGAAGAGATAAACTGCAGTTAAGTGCATGTGACACACCCACTAATGATTTTCAAAATGCCTGGCTAACACTAAAGGAGCTCCACGACAAAGAGCTACACCATTTACAGGCAAAATTAACCAGTTTGAGGAAACAGCGATTGGCAGATGGAAGGTGGACAGGCTCCACAGCCAAAATTAAAGAGTTGACTGAGCAACTAAAAGTCCTCAGTGCCACCATTACTGAATTGCAAGATAAGTTACGCTCAAAAACATGTGAGCAGTGTACAGTGAATAAAACATACAGGAGTACACTACAGCAAGAATTTTATGATATTCAACAACAAAATCTTAAGTTAATTGCCGAGCTCACTGCAGAAAGGAATAAATTAAAAGAAGAAAATAAAATGCTTTCTGCAAAACTGAAATTGAATCAGCAACAGTTTCATCATTTTTCTGATAGTGATGATGTCTTCATTCCTTGTTCTCAAAGGACTATGCCAGTTTTTTCAATCATGGAGCCCGAGCAAGGATATCCGGCATATCTGCCTGTGCAATTGACAAAGCAATCAAATACTGAACAGATGAAATCTGGAGGAGAAAAGGAACAGCAAGAAAGTCCAAAGTTTCCAATTCCATTTCACAGTCAGGACCTCTTTGATGTGCCGCAGACCTCTTTTGAGAAGATTTCTCCTAATAGCAGTAAGCCTACCCCAGGAGGCATTTCCGACACAAAGGCATCTGCAAGTTTTCCCTTAATATCTGCACAAAGTCCTCAAAGGGAGCATGAATTTCAAGTTGTATCAAACCTTTCAGAAGACAAGCCTGGCCAGCCAAAAAGGAAACAGACCATCACACAGAAGACCTCCTCACAAAAGTCCGGAAGTCAGAAGGACTTCTCCTGGAGCCTTTCCAGTATTTCTACAGGAAAAAACCCAACTATTCAAGTAGTATCTGAAACTTCAGAGGAAAATATGCCTGATTATACTAGCTCATTTCCCTTTCATACAGAGAGAAAGGAAACACTCTCTTCAAATGTATTTCCTTTTGACTATACTTTAAGTGGGAAAAGAAGATCTTCAATTGGTATTCCTCGTTACAACACTGGGTTGAGAGATGGCAATATCCAGATACCTTCCAATGAACAATCGACTCTGAGGAAGACTACTAATGAATATACAGGTGCAGCAGGGTATGGTACTGATAAGCCTCAAGGTGATCCCCACCAGAGTCCTGTTTTTGGGTGTAGGATAAAGAGAAAAGCCAGGATGCAGTCAGAAAGAAGGAGGAAGTAGCTTTCCCTCACCCTCTTTCTTAAGGAAACTGCTTTTCTTCCACAAGAGGGCAGCCTTCCTGCCAACTGACACTATGTTTTGACACTACGTAACTGATAACCCCTGACTGATTCCATTTCACTGGACATGATAAACAAGATGCTAAGACCTTAAAAAAAAAAAGCTTGGCACGTGTATAAGACTTTGAAACAGTGAACTACTGCCAGTTAATAAAACACAGCTATAAAGAGAAAAGGAAATTCATTCTTCAAAATCCCTCTACTTCCAAATAAAAGTGTAGAGGTCTACCATCTTTTTGCTGAAATTAAGTTGCTACTGTTTTTGAACCAATAAAAAAGAAAGCCAAGATAAGACCTGAAAGGGGTGAACTTGTAAGAGTTCAACATTTAAATGCATATACAGTGACTAAAATAAAATATTTACTGGACAAGACAATTAGAATACATCCATTGACAAGGATCCAGAAGCCGACATTCTTCAGAATAAAATGAATATGACTTTACAGATACCATACAGCATGACTTTATATGTACAAAAGATAAAAAAGAGATGTGACATAGACTGTATACTAGTTATTTAAAATGTGCTTTTAAAAAGCAAAAGCAAAAGAAAGAAAAACCTAATTAACAAAGACCAAATATTTAACAACCAAGGTCAACGTTTAGAAGACAAGGAGGAACTATGAAGATTACAAGAAACAAAGCAGTCATGGTTTTACCCGTGACATTAAAGAAGCAGCCAGAGGTCACTGGTTATCACAGGATATGGTATGTGTGTGTGTGCTTGTGTGTGTGTACACATATATTTACGTGTACTGGAGTGGAAGACAGAACTAGTCAGCAATGCATCTCCCCTTCCTCCTTTCTTCTCTCCCTCCCACCCCAATCTTACTTTCCCTGGCAGCCAGAGGCTTGCCATTGGTTATCACAGTATAAGGAAGGTTGTGTGTGTGTGTGTGTACACACATGTATGCATGTGTACTGGAGTGGAAGACCGGAGAACCTGTCAGCAATGCATCTCCCCTTCCTACTTTCTTCTCTTCCCACACCTCAATCTTACTTTCTCTGAGCTGTGGTAGTATTCAACTATTTTATTTTCATGTGGCTATTGAGGCTTCTTTGTTTTAAACAAATTTATTGAGAAAATGTATGTACCATAAAACTCACCCATTTAAACGGTACAACAGTTTGTAGTATATTCAAAGAGTTGTAAAACCATCACCACAGTTTTAGAGTATCTTCATCACCCTAAGAAGAAACCCCATACCCATTAGCAGTCACTTTCCACTTTCCCCACTTTTCACCTTGTGGGAAGACAAAAACAGTGAGTTGCGGCTATAGTTGCTAACTAATCCATTATCTCCTGGAACAAAATACCACTGAGCTGAAAATAATCTCCCCTTTACTCATTTCTTTCCCAAAACTTGGAGGCCCATCACATAGCCTTAGTATACTCTTTGACTTTTGCTCTAAATCATACATTCTTAGAACTTAAAGATTATACTTATTTTGTTACTGTTTATTAATGTGCTTTAGAATTTATTCCTATCTAGCTATTGATTTGTCTTAATGTCTCTCTAGCTAGCAACTTGTTTTTATATCTTGCATTATTACAAAAAAGATTTAAAGTAATATTCACTAAAAATAGAAAATAAGTAAAAGATAACGATCAGAACCCAGGTGCTTTTATGTTCTTCATTCCTGCATATATATATATATATATTTTTTTTTTTTGAGTGAAAATATTCAGAAAAGGAGGAAAAGGGAGGGAATTGTGTAAGTAAATGTGGTATTTGGGAATAAGATAACTTTCTGATTTTACTTCCAGAGGACATGTAGTTTATGAAATCCTTTGGTTTTATTCTATCATATACTGTGAAGAGGAACTGGTAATACTAGTACGGTTATATTCTATCATATAATGTAAAGAGGGACTGGTAATACTACTAGTAAATATAATCACATACCAAGGGAAAAGAGCTTGAAGAAGAACCTGACGCCATACAGTGGTACAGCGAAGATAACAACGACATTCCTTACCCTCAAAGAACTCTTCCTGTCTTTTTGTTTGCTTCTGTTTTTCCAAATCCTGGGTTAAATAAAAGCTAAAGTATTAAATATTACTTCTGGTTATTGTTATTTCTTTCTGTTTACATTGGTCATTTAATGCATTATATGCTCTGCTCGAAAAAATGTTTAGCACTTCTAAAACTATTGGCTCATTTTGGGAATTAACTTTTAAATTTTTTAAAAAAGGTTATTTCAAAAAATCAAACCTATATGACCAAAATGAACCCATTTTAAGTTAAAATACAGGAACATTTTTAAGGTCAGATTCTTCAAAGATCTATTTCTAATGAGTATGTGTTCTATATACAGACGATGGTGAAATATTTATTGCATGAACATATGAGCCTGTGAGGGTGGATATCTAGTAGAGTCCAGGCTTAATGTGCTGGTAACTCACCTTCAGAAATCATTTTTACTATATACAGGTAGCACATCAAGAGGCTTCTGATTTCATACTGATCCAATCGGTTATACTGGGATATACTGCTCCTTGTAGAACTCTGTCGGGTCTGTAATATAAATACAGAAGTTTTGTAAACAATATTATCACTGTAGTTTCCCATAGCCTTTAACTCAATAACTATTTTTATGATTAGTCCTGTTTGGGAAAATTCTAAGCATAAATCCAAACTTTATATTACACTTCTAAGGCAATTTGTTGCTACGGAACCTAGTAATATTACTGGAAATTACCTTGGGTCTTCATCAAGATATAGCCATGAATACTGTGTTTCATTCCCATACGTCCTGTATTTTTGTAGTAAAAATTTTAACTAACATATGACTATTCCAGGGAAAAAATGTTTGAGGAGGAACTTAACTAAATTACGTGGAAGCATAAGAAACATTTTAAACTCTTTAATTTGAATCTTTCCTTGGAGTTTATTAAAATCCAAACTCCAAATAACAGGTCAGAAAATCTATCCTTAAAAAGGCTAAGGAAGGAGGGGGGCGTGGTAGAGGAGGGTAAAGAGAATCAAATATACAGTGATGGAAACAGAACTAACTCTGGGTGGTGAACACACAATGTGATATATAGATGATGTAACACAGAATTGTGCACCTGAAATCTATGTAACTTTACTAACAATTGTCACCCCAATAATCTTTAATAAAAAAAAAGGCTAAGGCTATTACAAGATCATTACACTAAGGAGGAACTAGTAACACTTCATGACTAGAGCGTGTACAAGTAGTGATGTTCCTATTATTTGATTATTTTTGTTAATCAGTTGTTAAGCATGACAAGATCTGACCTATTTGGGGATTTATATGAATAGAAGAATAACCTCCTAAAGAATTCACGCTTGTTAAAAACTAGTCCTCTGAGTTGAGCTAAACTGGGCTGGGGATCTACGTTTACTAAAGTAGTATTTACTAAGAAAGAACTTTCACTTGGAGCAAAACATGTAGGTTTTGAATGCCTGCTAGCTGTGTGACTACCGTATTTCCCTGAAAATAAGACCTACCCCGAAAATAAGCCCCAGTTAAGATCGTCAGCCAAACGGACGCATTTAGTACATTATGATGATGTTCCAGAAGAAGATGACATGACTGCATTTGAATAAATGTAGATTGTTGTACATGAAAAAATAAGACATCCCCTGAAAATATGCCCTAATGTGTCTTTTCAAGCAAAAATTAATATAAGACCCGGTCTTATTTCCGGGGAAACAAGGTACTAGCAAGTCATTTAACCTCTGTCCTTTACTTGTGTCACCTATGAATGTCTGTTGTCTTAATTCTAAATGGTGTGAAACAGAAACCTTTGTGAATAAATTACTATTTATCCAAAGGCTCAAGGATGTATAGTCCAGGGGTTCGCAAGGGGTGGTTCCCAACCAGCAGCATCAACATCACCTGGGACCTTAGAAATACAAATTAGCAGGCCTCATTCCAGACTCACTGAATCAGAAACTTGGGGGCCGAGGCCCAGTGTCTATTTTTATTAAGACCCCCAGGTGACTCGGATGCATACTAAGAGTACCATAATATTGGAGGAATAGTGCTGGAATTAGAAAATCTGGGTTCAGGTCTGGCCCCGCCAGAGCTGTGTGATTCTCCTAAGTCACAATCTTAGTTTCATTTGGAAACTGAGAGTTGAAATTTATTATTTTTATGTACCCTTCTAACTAATTTTATATGACTCTATGATTTTACTTGTACGTAGCAGCATGACAAGGCTTTACTGGTCTAAAATGAGGTTTCTCTGACTCAAGGCAGGCCTATCCCACAAACTTTAATGTTAGGCTTGAAAAAATGATGGAAGAGTTGAAGAATATATTCTGATGAAGTGATGCTGAGATCCTCAATTTGAGGACCTAAGTTTCTTTCTCCCAAGTTAATGTCATTACTTTATTACAAAAGAATGAAAGGCTGAATCAGTCCTCCCAGAAAGTTATGTGTTTTAAGTGAAAAGGTACATCAGATATTTAAAACTTTTCCTCTCTAGAATAGGTTGCAGTGCAGTGTGCTAGGGTTAAAGGAGGTATTGAGTTAGAGCTCTTACAGATGAATGTCTTTTGCCCTATAAACAGTTTAAGACATTCAGGTAGCAGTTGCCAGGATAGGAAGCAACTGCTAAAATATCCAAAAATTATGGAATGGTCTTTACAAATCCAGAGCAGAGAGCCTCTTATTTACATGAACAGAAAGAGTGTGGTAGCCTAACACATCCCTAGGGTTATCATATTTACTTAGGTTCTCACATTTTCACCAGTGCTGCCCTGATCTGGAAATCCTGTTGCTCCTTCTGGGATGAGGGAACCTCTTGAATCTTCTCTTTTAATTCCATGATGTCCATTTTGAAAAGACCCATAAGCTGGGGAAAAAAAGCCAAGTCCTTGTTAGCAATAGGAGGAACTGTCAAAAGTATCTTTTAAATAAGTACTGGGTCAACTGAAGTGAAGCTATATTTTAGGGATTAAATCTTGGTCATCTAAAATTGTGAAGTTTATATATTATATCAAAACATGTATAAGAAACCAAATGAAGAGTAAGCATTTTTTTTTTATTTTTTTTATTTTCTTTTTACCTCTTGAAACACTTTGTATGACACTACAAGAAATCTCTGGAAAGTCATCAAATAAAGCCACACAATTTGAGAGGTAACTTTACAGATAAGCAAACTTTGGCCCAGAAAAGGGAGGTGTCTTGTCCAAGACTGGAGACAGATAAAAGGATTACAAGCCAGTGTTTGTCTCATTATCCTCTACAATCTTAGTATACTAAACTACATTTTTAACAAGCTTAGACAAGAAAACCTAAGCAAAGAAATGTGGCTGTAAGTGTGAGTTAGATTTTAATTGGACTTTAGTAGAGATCATGCTATGTAGTTTCTATTATGAAATATTTCAAAAACTACAGAGGAAAGGGTACATTTCTAAACAGCCATGCAACATATCTTCACAGGACTTAATTACCTGTGTCTTTGTCAGTGCTCAGACTCCCTCTATTTGTAGGTGAAGTGAAGCCACATGCAAATTCATCCCTGGATGCCTGTAACACAATGTGATACCTCTGTGATTTAAACGAACTTGTGCACTAGGGTAAGAAATTGGAATTAACAGAATAAGATGTTATTCTGACTTTACACAAAGTTCACTGTGAAAGTCTAAATCAGGTATTAGTACTGGTATTTAGGTGACAAATTGTTAGGCACAGCCGGAGGAATGAATCGCAGGAGACCAAAAATTGGTCAATTAGAATTTATTTGGCATGTTTGAGCTGCGGGAGGTCAGACTAGAAAAGACCATAACCTCCCCGAGCAAAAAGGGATATGGAATTTTATAGGAGGGGGTAAACGAGGTTGTTCCCCCTTCAATGTTTCAGGGGGTTCTCGTTGCATTGTCTCTAGCAACCAAGGGTTTCAGGGCATGACCAAGCCCTCCGGCTCCACACCCTGACCCCCAGGCCTCCTTCCGGATGCCAAGGCTTGCCCAGACCCACTGATCACAAGCCCCTAGGAGACAAAGTACAAAGCAAGACAGGATACGATGGTTTCTACATTCCAGGTGGCTTCTCCAGGCCTAAGGCAAACACAAGCCAGCAGGTACAAAGCAAGACAAGATTGCTTTTAAGATAAGAAGATCCCTGTTCCTGGCCTAAGTATGGCCTAACACAAATCTTTATAAAATAGGTACTAGCAAAGCCTTGTAACCATGACCTCTGGCTAAGACATATAACTCTAGATGGCTGGTGAAAGCTGCAACTGGTGCAGTCTGGTTCAGTTCTCCTGCTTGGAACCAGGGGCAATGCTAGAAGGAGGGGTGTGACCAGAAGCCCTAGGTGAACTTGAGCTGCAAAAGAAAAACCAGAGAAGCAAAATATTTCCAAATATCACTGTCAAATGTCGTGGAACAAGTATATGCATGAGTTACTGTGTGAAGAAAGATCAGCCTGATACCCAAGCAGGTGATATAATCAGGAGCTACAGGCAGTCAAGTCATCAGGGAGGCTTAAAAGTATCTTTCTCAGGAACCTGAGAAAACATAAATCGGGGTAGGCTTGACAAATCGAGATGGGGGGATTTCCAAAGAAAGTTGTAAGGAACACAGTTTAACCTGCCACCCAACGAGGTGACATGGCTATTTAAAGTGTGAAGGTGGTTCTGGGCCATACAGAATGGAGGGGAGGTGGGGCAAATGTTAATAGTCCCACTGGGCAGACTATAAAGTGTACAGTTCTGAGCACCACATTTTAATATGGTGACTGGGAAAATGGAGCCAATCCAGAAGAGTAAAACCAAGAATGGAAAGGGTTTGGAATGACAAATGATGAAGAGGACATGGCTGGTCTGGAGAAAAATTTAGATGGCACATGTGTAAGGGGTATCATGTGGACGTGGGAATAGATTGTTCTGTGTACCCTCTCTAGAAGGCAAAACTAGGACAAGTAGATAGAAAACCTTTTAGGTCTAATGTGAGAAGGAACGTTTTCATTATTACAATGGCAAAAGCTTTTTGTTTTGTTTTGTTTTGTTTTGTTTGTTTGTTTGTTTGTTTTGCCAAATGGGAGACTGATCACCTACAAAGTTCCTCTCAACTCTAAGATTCTAAGCGGAGAAGAAGGCACAGACTGCTTGTGATGTGCTAAAAGCAAGTCATCAAGAAGTCTGAAAGGAGGTTGCCAAGGGAGGGGAGAAGCAGAGGCATACAGTTCAATCCCTGGTGCCTAACATTTTGGAGGTGAAGAATCTGTTGTTCAGTTTCCAAGTTAAATAAATATATGAAGACACAGAACAACAGCAAATCTTAAAACACTGGGTGCAAAGGACTCTGGGTCTTCTCTTGGACTTTGTCATTCAAAGTGTGGTCCTTGGACCAGAAGCAGCTCAGAGCTTGTCAGAAACGCATCATCTTAAGCTCCACCCAGGCCTGCTGAATTAGCATCTTTGTTTTAAAAATTTCCCCAGAGGATTCATATGTACATTAAAGTCTGAGAAGCACTGTTCTAGGAAAAAGTGTAAATGTACTCGTAAAAAGAAAGAAGAAAAAAAAAAAGAGTGAACCATTAAGATTGAGACCATACAGCATATGATCCCAATTTCAAATACATTTGATAAAACGCCCATAGAAATACATGACTACTTACAGAATTAGGTATGGCTGCACAAGAATACAAGTTATCACGTCCTGCTAATCGCTGTATATTTTCCAAAAGCAGTCCAACAAATGGGAGGTACAATTGTGCTATCTTGGCTTGCTGGTTCTGAAAAATAATTATCAAAAGCTTAATAGGTATAAAATATGTATCTATTACAAATCAAGTTGGCTCCATCTATCAGTTTAAAGACTAAAAGCGAGCAAATACCCATAACAAATTAGTGAAACATGAGTCTATTTATACTTATATTCTCAAAACTAATTACCACAGAACGTTCTTGGTATTTGGATTTATATACAATATGGAGTCAAATCCCATCCCTCAAACATAACTACATCAAGGAAAAAGCAAAAGTTTAGTTTTTTAAATAGCAGTAGACCTATAAAGCAGATCACATTAGTCCCATTCTTTAACTCCAGTGAGGGTTAAGTTTCATGACAGTGGGGATAGTGTCTATCTTAGTCACTGCTTCATCCCCAGTGCCACGACACAGAGCAGATGGCCAATATACATTAGCTGAATGAATGGAAGAAGTGAAAAAACAATAAATTACTCTATTCATTCAAAACCATTTTTTGCTTTGATTAAAGCTTCAATTAAAATAATGTGATCTTGGCCCCCTAAATCAATTATAAGACTTGGGAGACTTATAGGGAGATTGATATATTTATAAATATGTAAATAAAGCCAGCCACTAGCAGTCTTAACTAATGTGGTAACATGTAATTTATTTCTTGCGTTTAAGTCAATATCAACATTCATCTAAAAAGGCACATAAAAAACTACACTAAGTGGGAGTATGTTATTATAGTTATAATGTGACAAAAGCAATGCAAATTGCAGAAAGTAATAAATACATCTGAAAGCTAAGGAGTTTAGCAAAATTTGTAAGAAAAAATTGTAATTAAAGAAATATAACTAGATGTAGCTGGTACACATTTTCTATTTATTAAAGACAAGTGGGAATACTAAGAAAAATAATAAGATCCGTCTTCAAGTCAGCTTTCCAAGTGATTAGTATAAACAGCATAATTTTATTTAATTTGAATGTAAAAATAAAGGGATGAATTATTAATTATAAAACAATATGTTACTATATGTTAGAGATGCCCAAACAGCAACTAAAACTGTGGTCTTCACACACAGACCATGTGTAATATATGTAAGGTTTACAATCACACCTAACCTTTTCTCAACAAGAAGCAAAACTTCATATTACATATATTTTTATTAGTTTCAGGTGCACAAGACAAAGTAACACTTGGACGTTTATCATTTATATCCCTCACACTGTGTGAACCCCCCTCCCCCCATTCATAATCCCTCTGATATCGCACAGAGCCATTACATTTCCACTGTCTCTATTCCTAATACTGTACTCTGCTTCTTGTAAGTATATACATACATATATATACATATATATACATACATACATATATATGTATATATACATATAAAATTATATTTGGCATTCATTATTGTTCAGCTTCAGCTTCAGGTGTACACTGCAGTGATCAGGCATCTACATCATCCCTGAGGTGGTCTCCCTAATGAGACATGTATCCATCGGATACCCTACAAAATCTTTACAACATTATTGATTACATTCCCCAAATTAATTTTCAAAACCCCGTGGCCATCTTGTGGTTACTGACTGTTTTCTAATCCCCTCACCTTCCCCTTATCCCCAACCCGCCTCCCATCTAGCAACCCTCAGGTTTTCCTCTATGTCTCCAAACTGTTTCTGATTAGTTCATTCACTTATTCTTTTCTTTAGATTCCACATATAAGTGAGATCATATGGTATTTGTCTTTCTCTGTCTGACTTATTTCACTTAACATAATGTTCTCTAGGTCCATCCATGTTGTTGCAAATGGTAAGATTTCTTTCTTCTTTATGGCTGCGTAATACTCCATTGTATAAATGTACCACAGTTTCTTAATCCAGTCTTCTACCGATGGGCATTTCAGTTGTTTCCATGTCTTGGCTATTGTGTATAGTGCTGCAATAAACATAGGAGTGCATAAATTTTTTTGAAGTAGAGTTTTGGATTTCTCGGATAGATATCTAGGAGTGGAATTGCTGGATCATAAGGTAGTTCGATTTTCAGAATTTTGAGATACCTCCTTACTGTTTTCCATAGTGGCTGCACCAATCTGCAATCCCACCAACAGTGCACAAGCGTTCCCTTTTCTCCACATCCTCGCCAGCACTTGTTGTTTGTTGATTTATTGATGATAGCCATTTTGACTGGGGTGAGGTGGTATCTCATTGTGGTTTTTATTTGCATTTCTCTGATGGTTAGTGAGGTTGAGCATTTCTTCATATGTCTGTTTGCCATCTGTATGTCCTTTTTAGAAAAATGTCTCTTCATGTCCTCTGCCCATTTTTTAATTGGGTTGTTTGTTTTTTTGGAGTTGAGTTGAGTGAGTTTTTTTAATAAATTTGTGATATTAACCCTTATCAGATATATCATTGGCAAATATCTTTTCCCATTCAGTAGGATCCCTTTTTGTTTTATTGATGGTTTCCTTTGCTGTGAAAAAACTTTTTAGTTTGATGTAATCCCACATGTTTATTTTTTCTCTTACTTCCCTCGCGTGAGGGGATATATCAGTAAAAATCTTACTCCGGGTAATGTCTGTGAAGTTTCTTCCTATATTTTCTTCTAGGAATTTTATGGTTTCAGATCTTACATTTAAGTCTTTAAGCCATTTTGAATTTATTTTTGTATATGGTGTAAGGAGGTGGTCCAGCTTCATTTTTTTGCATGTGTCTGTCCAGGTTTCCCAGCACCATTTATTGAATAGACTGTCTTTACCCCACCGTACATTCTTGCTTCCATTGTCATAGATTAAATGGCCATATAGGCATGGATTTATTTCTGGACTCTCTATTCTGTTCCATTGATCTATGTGTCTGTTTTTATGCCAGTACCATGCTGTTTTGATTACTGTAGCCTTGTAGTATAATTTGATGTCAGGTATTGTTATACCTCCCACTTTGTTCTTATTTCTCAAGATTGCTGAGGCTATCCGGGGTCTTTTATGGTCCCATATAAATTTTAGGATTATATGTTCTATTTCTGTGAAAAACATCGTTGGTAGTTTGATAGGAATTGCATTGAATATGTATATTGCCTTAGGCAGTATGGACATTTTAACTATATTAATTCTTCCTATCCATGAACATGGTATGTGTTTCCATCTATTTGTATCTTCTTTCATTTCTTTCTTCAGTGTCTTATAATTTTCTGAGTACAGATCTTTTACTTCTTTGGTTAAATTTATTCCCAGGTATTTTATAGTCTTTGAAGCAATTGTAAATGGGATTGTTTTTTAATTTCTCCTTCTGATGTTTTATTATTGGTATATACAAATGCAACTGATTTCTGAATATTAATTTTGTATCCTGCTACTTTACTAAATTCATCTATCAGCTCTAATAGTTTCTTGGTGGAGTCTTTAGGGTTCTCTATATATAGTATCATGTCATCTGCATATAATGACAATTTTACTTCCTCCTTACCGATTTGGATGCCTTTTATTTCTTTTTCTTGTCTGATTGCTGTGGCTAGAACTTCCAGCACTATGTTGAATAGAAGTGGAGAAAGTGGGCAACCTTGCCTTGTTCCTGATCTTAAGGGAATGGTTTTAGCTTTTCCCCATTGAGTATGATGTTAGCTGTGGGTTTATCATATATGGCCTTTATTATGTTGAGATATGATCCTCTATTCCCACTTTCTTAAGGGTTTTTATCATAAATGGCTGCTGGATTTTATCAAATGCTTTTTCTGCATCTATTGATATGATCATGTGATTTTTATTTTTCATTTTGTTAATGTGGTGTATCACATTAATTGATTTTGGATGTTGAACCACCCTTGCATACCAGGGATGAATCCCACTTGATCATGGTGTATGATCTTTTTAATGTATTGCTGAATTCTGTTCGCTAATATTTTGTTGAGGATTTTTGCATCTATGTTCATTAGAGATATCGGCCTGTAGTTTTCTTTTTTGTGGTGTCTTTGTCTGATTTTGGGATCAGGGTGATAGTGGCTTCATAAAAAGTGTTTGGGAGTCTTCCTCCTTCTGGATTTTTGGAAGAGCTTGAGGAGAATAGGTGATAATTCTTTTTGAACGTTTTGTAAAATTCACCTGTAAAGCCATCTGGTCCAGGGCTTTTGTTTGTTGGGAGATTGTTGATTACTGATTCAATTTCCTGGTGGTAATCAGTCTATTCAGGTTTTCTGTTTCTTCTTGAGTTAGCCTTGGAAGGTTGTATGCCTCTAGAAAATTGTCCATTTCTTCCAGATTGTCAAATTTGTTGGCATATAGTTGCTCATAGTAATTTCTTAAAATTTTTTGTATTTCTGTGTCTGTTGTCACTTCTCTTTCATTTCTGATTTTATTAATTTGGGTCCTCTCTCTTTTTTTAATGAGTCTGGCTAAAGGTTTGTCAATTTTGTTTATCTTCTCTAAGAACCAACTCTTGGATTCATTGATCTTTTGTATTGTTTTTCTGGTTTCTATTTCATTTATTTCTGCTCTGATCTTTATTATCTCCTTCCTTGTACTCCTATTGGGCTTATTTTGCTGTTCCTTTTCCAGATCCCTTAAGTGTGAAGATAAACTGTTGATTAGTGATTGTTTCTTGTTTCTTTAGGTAGGCATGCAATACTATGAATTTTCCTCTTAGGACTGCTTTTGTGGCATCCCATAGATTTTGGTCGTCATGTTTTCATTTTTGTTTGTCTCGAGATGTCTTTTGATTTTTTCCTTGATCTCCTGGTTGACCCATTCATTATTTAGTAACATGTTATTCAGCCTCCATGAATTGGTGTGTCTTCCAATTTTTTTTTCCTGTAGTTCATTTCTAATTTCATAGCACTGTGGTCAGAGAAGACAATTGGTATGATTTCAATTTTCTTAAATTTATCAAGACTTGTTTTGTGGCCTAACATATGGTCTATCTTGGAAAATGTTCCATGGGTGCTTGAGAAGAATGTATTCTGCAGCTTTGGGGTGAAATGCTCTGAAAATATCGATTAAATCCAAGTGGTCCAATGTGTCATTTAAGGCTGTTGTTTCCATATTGATTTTCTGTCTGGAAGACCTGTCCCTTGTTGTCAGAGGTGTGTTGAAGTCCCCTACTATGATAGTGTTACTGTTGATCTCTGTCTTTATGTCAGTCAATATCTGTTTTATATATTTAGGTGCTCCTATGTTGGGTGCATAGATGTTTACTAGGGTTATGTCCTCTTGTTGGATCGATCCCTTTATTATTATATAGTGCCCATCTTTGTCTTTTAATATGTTCTTCATTTTAAAGTCTATTTTGTCAGATATAAGTATTGCAACTCCAGCTTTTTCTCATTTCCATTTGCATGAAATATCTTACTCCAACCCTTCACTTTCAGCCTGTGTGTGTCTTTTGATCTGAGGTGAGTCTCTTGTATACAGCATATACAAGGGTCTTGCTTTCTTATCCACTCAGCCACCCTATGTCTCTTGATTGGAGCATTTAATCCATTTACATTTAAAGTGATTATTGATAGGTACATAGTTATTGCCATTTTTAAATTTGTAGTTAGATTGTTTTCATCTTTCTTCTATTTACAGAAGTCCTTTTAGTATTTCTTGCAATGCTGGCTTGGTGGTAATAAATTCCTTTAGCTTATTCTTTTCTGGGAAGCTCTTTATCTCTCCATCAACTTTAAATGATAGCCTTGCTGGATAAAGCAATCTAGGTTGTAGGCCTTTGTTTTCCATCACTTTGAGTATCTCCTGCCACTCCCTCCTGGCCTTCAATGTTTCTGTAGAAAAGTCATTTGATAGTCTTATGGGAGTTCCCTTGTATGTAACCCTCTGTCTTTCTCTTGCTGCTTTTAGGATTCTCTCTTTGTCTTTAACCTTTGCCATTTTAACTATAATGTGTCTTGGTGTGGACCTGTTTGGGTTTATCCTGGTTGGAACTCTCTGCACTTCCTGGGCTTGTATGTTGGTTTCCTTCATCAGGTTAGGGAAGTTTTCGGACATTATTACTTCAAATATGTTCTCAATCCCTTGCTTCCTCTCTTCACCTTCTGGTATTCCTATGATGCATGTTGTTGTGCTTGATGTTATCCCAGAGGTCTCTTAAACCATCTTCATTGTTTTTATTCTTTTTCTTTCTGTTGTTCTGTTTGGGTGATCTCTGCTAACTTGTCTTCTAAGTCGCTGATTCGATCCTCTGCTTCATCTAACCTGCTGTTAATTCCTTCAAGTGAGTTCTTTATTTCAGTAATTGTGTTCTTTAGTTCTAACTGGTTGTTCATTATGATTTCTACATCCTTCTTTATGTCCTCTCTAAGCTCCTTAAACATTCTTATCATCAGTGTTCTGAACTCTGTCTCTGATAGGTTGGTTACCTCTGTTTCATTTGGTTCCATTTCTGGAGGTTTCTTCTGTTCTTTTATTTGGGACATGTTTCTTTGTTTCCCCATTCTGGCTGACTCTCTGTGTTTGCTTCGATGTATTAGGTAGATCCCCTAGAGTTCTTAGTTCTTGCTGGGTTATCTTATGTAGTATGTGTCCTTTATATTTTACTTGCACTACTTCGTTCTTCTCCCCTGCATGTGCTCCAAAAGTGACTCTTGTGTTGTGTATATTGTCCTGTTAAAGAAGATCTTTAATTGCTTTTCACTTGTGAGTAGGTGGGGTTAACTCCTAGGCTGACTAGTTGTGATACTTGGCTCTGCCCACTGCAGGGTGTTCTGCTGCGTGAGAGTTGACCACTTAGATGTGGTTTAGCCTCTATGTGCCTGTAAAGATTCCCCTCTGGGTGTGTCACTTGTAGGTCAAACCCGGTAGTACTCTGGTTTGGTCTGGAGTTGGCCTCTGGGTATTTTGAATCTTGTGCCTCTTAAGCTGGGCCCTGGTAGGGCAATATCAGAACAAAGCAAATCACCAAGCACAACAACAACAACAAGGAAAAAATCAAATACATTCACATGTAAAACAACCAACAACCCCCACTCAACACAGGCAAAGATATCAAATATATAAAGACAAAACAACACAAAACAAAACAAAAAGCAGCCCCAGTCCTGTCTTAAGCCCACCAAGTAATCTCCAGGTTGTCCTTTGCTGTACCAAAGAATCCTCTGTGTATTGTGCAGGCAGAGACAGTCACCTCGTGCCCAGAGTGATGTTGGGACTGCAGATTTAGATGCTTGGGCTGAAGGGTCTGGATGGTAGTTTCTACAAAATCAGTCCAGTTTCTGCCCTTGCCTGCACATATGTGCACTGAGAGTAGCACCAGCCCTTTGTCCAGTTCTCCTCAGTTCAGGGGCCAGTTTAAGTCTCTGGAAGGGCGGAGATAGGATTGGAAGCGGGGAGGGGGGAGGGGCCCAGATATGGAGTTTGTGTCCTTTGTCCAACCTAGAGCCCAACTGGCGGTCTCAGCTGAGATTATTGCCTCAAATTCTGGATATGCTGCCCCCTCGGCGGGAGAGATCAGCTGTGGGACCCAGGGAAACAGCCCACCTCCTGGCTTTTGTGTTCTCTGTTCCATCCTGGGATCCCCTGCGTCTCTGCAGCTGCGGATGCTGGCCGCATTTCCACCGCTGCAGGTGCGGCCGCATCTCCACTCTGCTCCCTTCCCTCTTGCCCTGCTCGCCCAATTTCCCATCTTCAAGTAATCCTTGCACGAGTCTCTTAGCTGTTCTGCGTGATGAGCAGAGAGTCCTTTGATGGGTTATAGATGTCCCGTTTGTGATAAGATCCGGAGGAGAACTCAAAAAGTGCACCCTGCTGCCGCCATTCCTATGACGTCACTCCTCATATTACATGTTTTTATATTTGACATATTAACATGTCTTTTTATTAATCACTTAATAGAATTTGTTTAGGGATATATACATATTTAAGGATATATATTAAGGTATATGTTTGAAAGAGTACACATGGCTACAGCTGTATGTGATTTTTAAAAATTTTAATCTGTTCATGTAACAAATCATGAAGCAGTTATGTTGTTCTTTATTTTTGTTTCTTTCTTTTTATCTTGTTTTTTTCCGCTTGTTGTTCTTTAAACGTGATCTGAGAAACCAGTGTTTTTCTTTAACAGTTAACTTAACAGTATTTTTGAAACCTAATTATTTGAAACAAAAAAACCTTATTTGCAAAAATTAGTTTTCAATGCTCATATTATATGCCTTACTGAAATCTCCATCTTTAATGTAAAATCTTAGTTACTAATGTGACATTGATGATTATATGGACATCCTTACCTTGTGCTGATATCTAGTGTCAAACGCATGTTTTATCAAAAGATTCTTTATGACAGAGATAGCTGTATATCTGATTTCATAATTGTCTTGAAGAGCAATGGAGGTTTCCCTCAGAAGTAGACCAACCAGGAAATGATGCTTGCAATACTCATCTGATAAACTGTATTCAAGATTTGAATCTGTAGTACAATGAAATTTAAAACCCATTAATAAAAATATTCAAAATTTACTTTAACATTAAATACTGTATTTATTATTTGGTAATATATAATCATGCTAGCAAGAGGTATACTTTTATTATTAATGAACGAGAACAATTTTTTATCATACAGAATGAGCATGCAAAATTTCACAAGACAGAAGCACTCATAATTAGGGCTAGATCATAGCCTTAATGATTATTTCAGTGGGTAGGATATTCCCTAGATTTTTTATTCCTAGATTCTTTTTTAACTCTTGGAAATATTAGGATAGAACCTAGAATGAAAGAATACTAAATTTAGCAATGTGTCAACACATTTCTTTATCATCTGAAGAGATTTAGTTATAACTACAAATTGGAGTAATTCTATATAACAATACTTGATTCACTTTTCTAATTATCCTGTAAAGTAGGGGAGAAACTAGACAACTGAATTATTCTAGCAGTACTAACTATTGACTGTTCTAGTAAACGTTACATATTGGCCTGAACAAAATGGGATATGAGAACAGTAGGAAAAACAGCCTCACCTCACTCCAATTATTACACAAACACAAATCTCTTATTTCATAAAATCACCACTTCAAACTATGTTTTTCACTCCCTTTTAGATCCTCCGTCCATTTTAATTCCCAGCTGCTAACATCCTAGTTGGGACCTCCCTTATAACTAACTACTCAGCAGGGATTGCAAACAAGTTCAGTAACTTCTACTGTAAACTTCTACTGTATTTCCTCTTGTCTACCCTTTAATTTAGTTCGATCATAAAGCCAAAGGATATGTTTTCTATTTCCTTTTTGGCCTCTATAGCACTTAAGATAATGCTACGTATTCAGTTAGGATTTCATAAATGTTGTGAGTAGTCAGATATAATCCTAAATCCTGATGATCTGTCCACAGCTTCTTTTCCCTGACTTCCTCATAGCTATCAATAAATACGGGGGAAGTATTTGATCTGTATGTTCAGAATCTAATAAGGGATGGTTGAATAAGGGTGCTTGAGTTTTTAAAGATTTTTCCTCCATTTTCACTGGCTGTAATTCAATCACTAAAACCACTGCTCAGCAGCTACTCTCCCAGAGACCAGGGCAGGTGCTTTTCTTCCTGTCATTGGTCATGTTCTTTTGTGAATCCCAGTCACTGTCTATGGACAGGAGCCAGTACTGACTAATCCAGGTGGCCTTAACTGGGGAGATTTTGCAATGGTAGTCAAGTTTTTTACTTTAGTGATTTAAATAAATCCAAGCAGATGGTTTCACCCACACCTTCAAAACTGTGGCCAAGCAGTCATGACAGAGATAGAGAGAAGTGAGACAAGCATGGGAGAGGATACACACTTAAAGAACAGCTACTCTCCAGCCCCATGCTGGCTTGAGCTGGAACTTGTTTCCTGAAGACAGTGTTTTAAAGTTGATTCCTCTAGCAATCAATGCTCAAGCTTATTGTAAAAGCAAAGAAATACACCGCCTCCTATGTTTTCTGGGTACATTAACTAAAGCCTCATTTTGACTAGAGAGGATTTGAAAAGTAAACATAGTCCCAGTCCACCTTAGCCATTCATCAAGTCAATTATTATTAAGAACAGCAAACTACTTTATAGTGAACCGAGTTAAACCTACCTACTGAAGTCAAACGGTCCACCGCAAATGAAAAAAAATCTAATTAATATATGAAAAGAAAAGGGACAAATAAAAAACACAGTAACATAAGAATAGTGCTACACAACAAAGCATTCAATAAAACTAGCAATGGAGATAACTGAAGGCATTTCACAAATTTAATACATGCATGCGACTATTTTACTCTGCCTCTATACTTTTTTTTTTATAATATTGCTCTTTATTTTTTAAAGATCTTATTGGGGGAGGGGAACAGGACTTTATTGGGGAACAGTGTGTACTTCCAGGCCTTTTTTCCAAGTCAAGTTGTTGTCTTTTCAGTCTTAGTTGTGGAGGGCACAGCTCATCTCCAAGTTCAGTTCCCATTTCTAGTTACAGGGAGCATAGCCCACCATCCCTTGCGGGACTCCAACCAGCAACCTTGTGGTTGAGAGGACGCACTCCAACCAACTGAGCCATCCCGGAGCTCAGCGGCAGCTCAGCTCAAGGTGCCGTGTTCAATCTTAGTTGCAGGGGGCGGAGCCCGCCATCCCTTGCAGGACTCGAGGAGTTGAACTGGCAACCTTGTGGTTGAGAGCCCACTGGCCCATGTGGGAATAGAACTGGCAGCCTTTGGAGTTAGGAGCATGCAGCTCTAACCGCCTGAGCCACCGGGCTGGCCCCTATACTTTTCTTTTGATGCTCCTTTGAGCAGAAATGCATCTATATGTGTGTTTTTTCAATTCGGTCTCATACAAAACTCCAAACACTACTAGAGAGAACAATTTTACAAGTATCTGACATCTGTGTTTAAGCAGTAACCTTTGTAACACACCCAATTTCTTCATACTATGAATACTATCACTGACACTATGAAGAAAATGCAGAATATTATTAATGAACCTATCTTCAGATAGTAACAGTTCTGAGGTTACCTTTAAATTGGCTGGTTTAACTAGAAAACATTATACTACACTAGCACTAGCAAAAGAGAGAGAGAGAGAGAGAGAGAGAGAGAGAGAGGATACAATTCCAAATGATGCAAAACACAAATACATACCTTGAACTCGCTGAAGTTTAGGTTTTGCAAATGCCATTGGCAAATTCAGAGGAATGTAATGTTCATGACTACAAATTGTCTGCAGGAATTCAAACTTATATTCAGCTAGAACCTAAGTGAAAAGAAATTATACATGAACTCATATTTAGTAGGCATTTAGCATTTTATGTTTAAATTAAATTTATTCGGGTGACAGTTGTTAGTATAATTACATAGGTTTCAAGTGCACAATTCTGTAATACATCATCTATATATCACATTGTGTGTTTACCACCCAGAGTCAGTTCTCCTTCCATCACCATATATTTGATCCCCTTTACCCTCATCTACCACCTCCCTTTCCCCCTTACCCTCTGGTAACCACTAAACTATTGTTTGTGTCTATGAGTTTTTGTTTCTTTGGCTTGTTCCTTTGTTGCTTTCAGTTTTATATCCCACATATGAGTGAAGTCATGGTTCTCGACTTTTGGCATTTACCATTTTAATAATTAAATACAGAGCATTAATTTTCAAACCAGAAGTGTTTAGTATTTGAAGGACACCTGCAGATGTGACCTGTGCAGGAAACAGTTAACATAGCAGGGCCCAACATTACTTTCCTTAAAAAGGCCGGTTTGCAAGGTTGGTCACTGGTTGACATTTGGGAAATTGGATTTTGAAATGTTCCCTACATGATAAGGATATACCTTCTGTGCCAGCCTGCTCAGACTATTTGCACAAACAATGCAATTTATGGTGAACATCTGCTTCCCTTTCCTTACCAAGACACTGGAATTTGGACCAGCCTCCAATACTTGACCAGCCCCAATAACAACTCTAAATCCCAGTCTCAAGTGGGCTTCACTGAACAGAAATATCGCATATGTGTGGCTGCATATGCACTGCTAGAGAGAAGGTGTGCTCTGTGTGACCCTTCACAGGAAGAGAGCATTCAGGAAGCCGAGACAAGGACTTCTAAAGACTCCATTTGAGTCTTTTCCCCTTACTAATCCAGCTGAGCATCCCTGCTGCATCACTATAATGGATCCTAGCCATGAGTACGACTATATGTTGAGTCCTATGGGTCTTTCTAGTGAACCGCCAAATACGTGGGTGGTCTTGGGGGATCCCCCCCAAACGCAAAACACTACGCAGTATTTCTTTTTTTGTGGTAAAACTACACTCAAAGTATCTAAATGAAAACAGCAGTTCCAAATCCTCTAGAGGACAATAAATGTCACCCTTGGTCTCCCATTCAAATGTCTGACATCCACTACAGTCACATCCTCACACTTTACCTTAGGATCTTTGGGGCTGAATCCAGATATGTAGTCATTTATTAAATTGAATACAAATCCTCTGTCCATTAGTGTCAAACAGCGCTATAGAAATCAAATAAAAATGAATAGTTAGTTGCATAATTCTAAAAGTCTTTCAAGTATAAGTTTCTTTTAAATTTTTTAATTTGTTCCACATCTAGCAGATGACATTCTCTCTTTTACAGGGAATAGAATAATAGCTTTCAGAGCTTTAGGTAACCTTAAAGAAAGAGACAAAGGGCAAGTGACGTATCTTTGGAACTGGGACTCAACTGTACAATTTTTAAGATTATGTATATGTATGCACATATTCAAATACACATGTGTATCTATATATACATACACATATATGTATATACATGTGTGTGTATATATATATATACACATATGTGTGTGTGTGTATATATGTTTATATATACATATACAGTGTATTCAGCTACACTGTCTCATTTTGGTCAATTCTCAAAGCTCAAAGTGGAGTGTAACGTGGTCAGTTAGCTAATGAAAGTGGGGCTTGCCTATGTAAACATTTCAGACAAAAAGGTAAGTTTTTCTTTGTGCCGTGAAGTCTTGTCTATTAAAACATTCTTCCTCTGTGATGGCCACATTCAAGGACACTCACAATCTTGTCCCAACCTACTTTTCCAGTTGCATCTCCCAACATAGCATAGTTCCTCTATTTATTACCCTCTCAAGATGCACTGTGTAGTCCCACTTCTGGGTCTTTGCTCATGTCAGGATAGCTAGCAATTCCATGATTACTTCTACCTAATCCTGCCCATTCTTCACTATTCTGATGAAGTTCCATCTTCCTTAACCACCTTGGTCCACAGCTCCCTCTAAACACTTTATTCTATACTAGCTTGTATTGTACTTATTATTTTCCTGTGTTTTCACCTAGATAATAGAAACGATCTCTTTTTCTTTGTGTTCTTCAGAGTACCCAGAATATTCCTGTGAAATAGAAGGAACTACTTGTCTCTCACTTCTCACCTCTCCTTTCAACTTCCACTGCCACTACCACTACTCTAGGGCAGACCCCCATCACCTCTCACCTGGATTAATGATGCAGGCTTATATTTATTCATTCATCCAACAATTTGATGACCTACTGTATTTGAGACAATGTATTACATTCTAGTGAATAAGACATGATTTCTACTCTTGTCCAATGATAAAGACAAATAAGCAAAAAATTAAAATACAGCGCAATAAGAAGTCCCAAACAAGTATGTAACAAGTAAACAACAGAAGGGGTGATCAACACTGCATGGGAAGGTTGAACCTAACAGATGAATGGCCTCTGCCAGGTAGATAAGGGGAAGGGATTGATTTAATTGGCTGCTCTGATGCTGGTGTTTTCCTCACTTCTTCCATCATACCAGCAATAAAATTATCCTCAAAAATCTTTGGTGTTTCTCCATTGCTTATGGATCGAAATGTAAATTTCTTTGCCTGACACTCAAGGCCTTCCATCATCTGGTACCAGATGACCTTTCCAGCTCGACCTCCACACATCCTAAACTCTCTGTTATACTCATCCCTAAACAATTCCTGAATGTGCTTATCTCATGTTTGCCCATGGATCCTCTATCTGCAACACCCTCATCTCTTGTCTTGGGGAACGTCTAATCTCTGTTCATACTCCCTGGTCATAATCCCTCCCTTTCTTGTTTTCCTATTTTATTTTGTTGGTACTTTCAGTGTAACCGTATAACATTTATCGTGTATACACATTTGAATATGATTACAGAGACAGCCTGTTGCATCTTTAAATCCTCACATAGAAGATGGACAAATATTTGTTGACTTAAGGAAATACTGCTATTAAATTGACTATGTTCTAGTCCTTTAAATAGTATACTTCAAGTTTAAACTCCATGGAAGAAAGTGAGATTTTAGATTTCAGACAGTCTCATCCTTAGTTTACTTAAAAAGATCTGTGAATGTTTGATTTTTAATACACAGAAAGGCTTACACAATAGTGTTCAAACTTTATTTTAATTCTGGCAAAGAGAGGTCTTATATCAGAAAGTCATACTCTGGAGATCCGAAATCTGGCTGTGAATTTTTAATACAAAAATGAGGGTACTAGACATTAAAACTGTTTGAATGGATTATTGACCATCAGGTTTTTAATGGAAAGTTGATACATGATGAAGAGTGGGAGTGAAAAGAAGCAAAAAACAAAACTAAGTGTATTACAAACCTATGCCCCTTCTCTGCAACAAATCAAATATCGTTGTCACCCACTTTATAGAACTACATTGTAACATTGCCGCTTACATACTGATAATAACAAAATATAACAGTTATAAATGAACTGTCTTTCATAACTATAGGAGTTTCTGGTATCTCTCAAAATAATCTCACTGGCCAAAATTAACAATTTTCACTTACATATATTAGCAACATGTAGACTGTAATTACATCAGCAAACAGGTTGCTTTAATTGAAGAGTTGCAAACTCAAGGGCCAGCAGGAGTCAGAGAAGCAATTTAAATGCATAGAGAGTCGGGTACACTAAGGAGTGGTGAGGATAGTGTTAACCTATAAAGTACAGGCCCCATCTAAAGGCACTCGAATTAATGTATTTGAAAAAACATCATGTGAAACAAGCAAAACATGCCTTCTAGCTAAGCCACCTGTGTGGGATCGCTGATTTAATTAATTAGCCATTTCAGTGGGAGGAAAAAAATCAAACTTGGCTGTTTAACTAAACTGATAAATCAATTCACTCACAACTTTCTCTAGCAGCCTTATAAAGACCTAGCTGAGTCTTTAGAAAGTGGGTTATTTTCCTTTGGCTTTAAAGACGATATTGGTGAAGAGTAATTCCTTATCATGTTCTGGCAGCCTTTACTCACCTTCAGGAAGCTAGCCAAACTATAATTGACATTTCTGGACTCATCAGGAATCTCCGCATAGCGAATAGTCACATGGGGAATTATTGCAAGAAGCAAGGAATGTAAGACATGATGATATGACTCAGGAAATCTCTGACCTCTGGGAAGCTTAAATTAAACAAGTATAGAAAAAAGTCAGAGTTGCAAAAGGTCAAAACAAATTGCCATATTTATTTTCAAATATATTCTATACATAAATGTGTTTTTAATTGGAGTATAATTTTTCTCCCAACTTAAAAGTGACACATTTTCGATCATTATAGGAACTATCTGGACTTCTAATATAAGCAGCTGAAATCATCAACAAGAGTAGGTCATTCTGACCTAACTTTAGAATCATGTCCCTGAGATGCAGACACAGCCCAATTTTTCATTCCATTTTTTTCCCGACACACAAAACATAGATGCATCCGTTCATTGCAATTTCAGTCAACCCATTCTATGAAAATTGTGATAAAAATGATGCATATGAGATGAATATTTTTTATTTCACAAGTCTTGGTTACAGTTTCTATAACTAAGAAAATTTATTTGTACCTCAAAACAGTTTGAAAACATAACTAAGTGTATACACCATATTCCAGGAACACATCTATTGCATAAAGTGTTTTTATTTTATTACTTATTTGATATTTGTTCATCTTCCAAATGAATGTTTTCAACATAGACATTTTTAAACCACAAGACAAAAGGAAAGCATTTTCCCTTTTCAAAGATAATACATTTTACATGGCAAATAACTAATATGAAAGAATCTAGGTGGAAGAGTCTCTGAAGATTAGACTTTAAACAAAAAGAACTGTCAATGTCAGCACTCAGATTTATGTACTACACCCATTTTTTAAGGAAAATTGAAAAAGCTAAGACCTAAGAGCTCTTATATATAAGGCTTTGCATGTCATGGCTATCTGTGAATATGATTAGTGGTCTCTATCTGTCTTAACTAGTACTCTTGAGCCTACTTACCTTAATTTTATTCTCTTCCAACAAGTACGTGGCCATAGATTTCGCAATAATTTCAAAGAAAAACCATGAGTACTAAAATAAACAAACAAAATAAATCTTTAATAGTTACCCAAATCTTTGAAGTTTAGCAAAATTTAACAAATCCATGTCTTATCTCTAACTTTAATAACATTTTAAAGTGTTCCCAATTCACTATCAAAGTCCCGCAGAATAACTTCAAATGGTGTTGGCAGAAAGATAATGTACCTCACAGCCGACTGTGATGTACAAAGGGCTTTTAGTGAGAATGTTTGCCTCAGTGGAAAGGGGTGTTTTATCTCTGACATTGTTTTGAATTGCCTACACGTGGTAGTAAGAGCAAAACAACTTTTAGTTAATTTTATCATTGCTTTTAAATTCTCTACAGACAATAAATCTCATTACTGCCTGCACCCAATAGGAGACACAACCCTGCCCTTGGTACACTGGGGTCAGCTCAAGTAGCATAGATGGTGGCCTACATATTGTAATTTAAAGGACACAGAGACGCTTCAAACAGACATATCCTAAGATACCTGAAATCGAAATTCTACCATTAATTATGGAAATTGTGAAAATAATGACAATAATAAGAGCCACCATTTGAGTGCCTACCATCAGCCAGAAACACTGTCTTAAATGTTTTACTTGTATTTCAGAAATGAGGAATTGAAGGCTCAGAGATGCTAAATAACAGGCCTCAGGTCACAGAACTATTATGTGGTGGATACAGGATTCTAACCCAAGTCCACCTGATCCAAAATTCTTTCTGTTACACATTCGACTGAGGGCAGGTGGGTGGGAAGGGTGAAGCAAATGGAAAATGTTCTTTGGAGAACTTGAGGAAAAAGGATGCATAGGCAAAGTGACAAGGAAAGGGAGGGCCATGTGAGAAAATGATGAAAGACTAGAACTCAAATGGGAGCATATCAAACAAGTATATCTCTTGCTGCTTTTGTTCCCTGGTCTGTCCTGTTTCCTTACCTTTAGCAGTTTGTTTATTGCTAAAAAGTCTGCAGACTGTTTCAATATTGCTATCATCGTGGTAGCCAGAGTTTCGTGTATGAGCTGGGCATGAGGAGCACTTGGTTTTTCAGGTCGGAAGCTATACTACAAACAAAGAAAATGAACTGTAAGACAAATTCTTACACAAAACAACTGCTCAGAAAGCAACCTCACTCCACAAACCTTTATGAATGATCTTAAATAACTCTCCAAGCCTTCTTCATGGCACTTGGACACGATATGTAAGAGAACCCTGAAACAACATTCACAAAAGTCAGCGTATCAGGCTATAAGTTATTACCATAGTTTGACTGTTAGGCTAAGACAACCATGTCTAACCCTAAAAATACCTATCATTGCCCGAATAATTAAAGGTGAGATGATTGCAGAAGATATAATGGTAGTTCGAGTCGAACAAAGATTTTGGCATCTAGCAGGCTCAGGGCCTTATAAAATACACTTCCTAGTTCAAAAGAAAGATATTTTATTTTGGCAACCCAGATGATTCATCTCCTTTCTGAATCTCTGTATACATTTGAAGTATAGTCATAGCTACGATGTAGTAAAAGACCTCAAATAAGATAAATATTGGGATCCCCTCAAGTGAGAATAAAAGGAAAAGCACAGAAAAATAAAATGAAAAGCATGTCAACAGATGGGGGAAAGGGAAGGGAGAGACAGGACAGGTATAATGACATGACCTAAAATTGGAAGTAAATATAAAAGTCATAGAAAGTTTTAAAGTTAAGAGAGTAGCAGTGCTTCTCTAACATTAGTATGCACCAGAATCACCTCGAGGGCAGACTGCTCAGCCTCTCCTCCAGAATTTCTGATTTTTTAGGTGTGGGGTGAAGTTCAATGATTAGCATTTTTTAATAAGCTCCCAGGTGATACTGATGCTGCTGGTTTGAGAACCACATGTTGAGAACCCCAGGACTACAGTAATGCTTCTTAAATTTTCAATCAGACTATCTCCAACAACAGATAAGAGCAAACTCTATGCAGGTGTACGAAGCTTGAGTCATGATGGGAAAGGTTGTGGCAACAGCAGAAGCAGCAAAGCCAGAAACATCCAGCACTGAGCTCATGATTTTTTTTGAAGTTTCCTGTTTTAATTTCAAAATTCTGGTGCATTCTGTGTTCTACTCTATAATATATCCATATTTGTTTCATATAAAAATTACACTCCCTTACTCTTTCAATTAAAAAATAATGGCTTAGGGCTACTCTGTCCAGTGTTAGAGCCACTAGCTACAAGCGGCTATATAAATTTAAATGAAATACAATTAAAAATTTAGTTTCTCAGTTACACTAGCCACATTTCAAGTGCTCAATAGCTAAATGTGGCTAATGGTTACCATGTTGGACAGCATAAGTGTAGTACATTTCCATGATTGCAGAAAGTTCTTTTGGACAGCGCTGGTCAAGGGCAATGGTTCTCAAACTCTGTTGCATTATGGAATCACCTGGGAAACTTAAAAAAAAAATACTAATGCTGAGTTCTACCTACAGAGATTCTGGTTTAATTGGTATGAAGTGTGGTCTAGAATAGAAAATTTTAAAAGCTCCCTCGGTGACACTTACATGCAGTAAACTGTTAGAACTCCTGGTCAAGAAAAACATTAAGTTTCTCCTATGGCTCCTGGTACCATCTAACCCTGGGGATACAAGTCCCCCAGTCTGAGACACATGTAACTAGAGAAAATTGGTATTAAATTTGACTTTTGGGTGCTCATTTGGAAGACGAATTTATATTTAAAATGAAGAAACGCAAAAGAAAACAAAACTTGCTTCTTTGTATTACAACACCAGAACTCACATGGTGCAGTTGATAGGAACGTCATCTTCGTGGGTCATATTTGTGAGAACTCGGAAGAGTTGCATAAGAATTACAGGTAGAAACTGTATCATGACTTGGATCTCCATGGCATGCAAACACTAAAATAAGTCATTATTAGTTATGAAAACAAACAGAAATATGATATAACTTGCAAATGTGAAACAACAAAAAATTAAGTAATGAGAAATATATTCACTAGAATATAAGCTCACTTAAATGTGAACTTCATGGAATAGGGGACTCTGTGAATTACTTATCCAAATCTGCATTTAATCACTCAGATTTTGTTAGTTTACTTAATATTAAGTGCTTTACTGAAGAAAACAAGTATAACTGGGATAAACAGGTTTTGGAATAAAGACGACCGACTCTCAGTAAACAAACAATTAAGGAGAGTGTGGATGTATTTGGAGGTACTGGAGACAGGCCTACAACCACAGCACTCAGTGTATTATAGAAGGGAATATGTCCCATCAGCTAATCTGGTGAGAAGTGGGACTCAGTAAAGTATGTTTCTATATATAATTGGTTTTACACTGGCACCATCTGCAAAACTGTGGTAGTTTCTGCATTTTAATAACCTCATAATAAACTTCTTCAAAGTGCTAACACTCTGCCTCTAGTGATAGGTGTATTAACATCAAAAAGAAGAAATGTGTTCATATACACATAGAAATGATACATGGAATAAAATTTGTAAAATTTCCTTCTTCTTCCAGCCTTTCTCTCCACATTCATTCATTCACACACTCATTTAATCAACCGGCCAACCACAAAATGAAAACAAAGCTTCCTAAGCACCTTCTACATCACTTCAATGTTTGATGCTACGGGAAATACAGAAATGGATGAGAAAAGCCTCTGTGCCTAAGGAACTCAATATTTATCTTTTAATCTCCCTGACTTTTGCTCTATCTTGCCATTCTTACACTCGCTATCCCTTTGCAAGACACTACCATTTATTTTTTTTATTAGGCTCAGGTTTACAAAACAATGCAATAGCTAGACATTAATCATTTAGATCCCTCACACAGTCATAATATCCCTACCCCATCTACTACCTCTGTGACATCGCACACAGCCATTACATTTCCACTGTCTCTATTCCTAATGCTGTACTCTTCTTGTAACCATATATATATATATATATACACACACACACACATATATGTATATATGTACATACATATATATATATATATATATATATATATATATATATATATATATATATATATATAATTATAGTTGACATTCATTATTGTTCAGCTTCAGCTTCAGGTGTACAGTGCAGTGATCAGGCATCTACATCATCCCTGAGGTGGTCTCCCTAATGAGACAAGTGTCCATTGGATACCCTACAAAATCTTTACAACATTATTGATTACATTCCCCAAATTGACTTTTGTATCCCCGTGGCAATATTGTGGTTACTGACTGTGCTTTCTAATCCCCTCACCTTCCCCCTTATCCCTACCCCCCTCCCATCTAGCAACCCTCAGTTTTTCCTCTATGTCTCTGAGACTGTTTCTGATTAGTTCATTCATTTATTCTCTTCTTTAGATTCCACATATAAGTGAGATCATAAGGTAATTGTCTTTCTCTGTCTGACTTATTTCACTTAACATAATGTTCTCTAGGTTCATCCATATTGTTGCAAATGGTAAGATTTCATTCTTTATAGCTGCGTAATACACCACTGTATAAATGTACCACAGTTTCTTAATCCAGTCTTCTGCCAATGGGCATTTCAGTTGTGTCCATGTCTTGGCTATTGTGTACAGTGCTGCAATAAACAAAGGGGTGCATACATTTTTTTGAATTAGAGTTTTTGGATTTCTCCAGATAGATACCTAGGAGTAGAATTCCTGGGTCATAAGGTAGTTCCATTTTCAGGTTTTTGAGATACCTCCATACTGTTTTCCATAGTGGCTGCACCAATCTGCAATCCCACCAACAGTGCACGAGGGTTCCTTTTCTCCACATCCTCGCCAGCACTTGTTGCCTATTGATTTCTTGATGATAGCCATTTTGACTGGGTGAGGTGGTATCACATTGTGGTTTTTATTTGTATTTCTCTAAATAGTGAGGTTGAGCATTTTTTTCATGTCTGTTTGCCATCTGTATGTCCTCTTTAGAAAAACGGTTCTTCATGTCCTCTGCCCATTTTTCAATTGGATTGTGTGGTTTTTTTTGGAGTTGAATTGAGTGAGTTTTTTATAAATTTGGGATATTAACCCCTTATAGGGTATGTCATAGGAAAATATCTTCTCCCATTCAGTAGGATCCCTTTTTGTTTTATTGATGGTTTCCTTTGCTGTGAAAAAAACTTTTTAGTTTGATGTAATCCCATGTTTATTTTTTCTGTTACTTCCCTTGCCCGAGGGGATATATCAGTAAAATCTTACTCTGGGTAATGTCTGTAAAATTTCTTCCTATAATTTCTTCTGGAGTTTCATGGACATTTAAGTCTTTAATCCATTTTGAATTTATTCTTGTATATGGTGTAAGGAGGTGGTCCAGCTTCATTTTTTTACACGTGTCTGTCCAGGTCTCCCAGCACCATTTATTGCATAGACTGTCTTTACCCCACCGTAAATTCTTGCTTCCATTGTCGTACCTTAAATGACCATATAGACATGGATTTATTTCTGGGCTCTCTATTCTGTTCCATTGATCCATGTGTCTGTTTTTATGCCAGGACCAAGCTGTTTTGATTACTGTAGACTTGTAGTATAATTTGATGTCAGGTATCGTGCTACCTCCCACTTTGTTCTTATTTCTCAAGATTGCCAAGGCCAACCGGGGTCTTTTATGGTTCCATATAAATTTTAGGATTATATGTTCTATTTCTGTGAAAAATGTCCTTGGTAGTTTGATAGGAATTGCATTGAATCTGTATATTGCCTTAGGCAGTATGGACATTTTAACTATATTAATTCTTCCTATCCATGAACATGGTATGTGTTTCCATCTATTTGTATCTTCTTTAATTTCTCTCTTCAATGTCTTATAATTTTCTGAGTACAGATCTTTTACTTCTTTAGTTAAATTTATTCCCAGGTATGTTATAGTCTTTGAAGCAATTGTAAATGGGATTGTTTTCTTAATTTCTCCTTCTGATGTTTTATTATTGGTATATACAAATGCAACTGAGTTCTGAATATTAATTTTGTATCCTGCTACTTTACTGAATTCATTTATCAGCTCTAATAGTTACTTAGTGGAGTCTTTAGGGTTCTCTATATATAGTATCATGTCAACTGCATATAATGACAATGTTACTTCCTCCTTACCAATTTGGATGCCTTGTATTTCTTTTTCTTGTCTGATGCTGTGGCTAGAACTTCCAGCACTATGTTGAATAAAAGTGGAGAAAGTGGGCAAACTTGCCTTGTTCCTAATCATAAGTGGAATAGTTTTAGCTTTTCCCCATTGAGTAGGATGCTGCTGTGGGTTTATTGTATATGGTCTTTATTATGTTGAGATATGGTCCCTCTATTCCCACTTTCTTAAGAGTTTTCATCATAAATGGCTGCTGGATTTTGTGAAATGCTTTTCCTGCATCTATTGATATGATCACATGATTTTCATTTTGCATTTTGTTAATGTGGTGTATCACATTAATTGATTTGTGGGTTTGAACCACCCTTGCATACCAGGAATGAATCCCACTTGATCATGGTGTATCTTTTTAATGTATTGCTGAATTCTGTTCATTAATATTTTGTTGAGGATTTTTGCATCTATGTTCACTAGGGATATCGGCCTGCAGTTTTCTTTTTTTTTGTAGTGTCTTTGTTTCATTTGGGGATCAGGGTGATAGTGGTCTCGTAAAAAGTGTTTGGGAGCCTTCCCTCCTTCTGGATTTTTGGGAAGAACTTGAGGAGAATACGTGATAATTCTTTTTTTAATGTTTTGTAAAATTCACCTGTAAAGCCATCTGGTCCAGGGCTTTTGTTTGTTGGGATATTGTTGATTACTGATTCAATTTCCCTGGTAGTAATTGGTCTATTCAGGTTTTCCATTGCTTCTTGAGTTAGCCTTGGAAGGTTGTATGCTTCTAGAAAATTGTCCATTTCTTCCAGATTGTCAAATTTGTTGGCATATAGTTGCTCATAGTAATTTCTTAAATTTTTTTGTATTTCTGTGGTGTCTGTTGTCACTTCTCCTCTTTCATTTCTGATTTTATTAATTTGGGTCCTCTCTCTCTTTTTTTGATGAGTCTGGCTAAAGGTTTGTTGATTTTGTTTATCTTCTCTAAAAACCAGCTCTTGGATTCATTGATCTTTTGTATTGTTTTTCTGGTTTCTATTTCATTTATTTTCACTCTGATCTTTACTATCTCCTTCTTTGTACTCCCTTTGGGCTTATTTTGCTATTCTTTTTCCGGATTCCCTAAGTGTGAAGATAAACTGTTGATTTGCAATTTTTCTTGTTTCTTTGGGTAGGCCTGCAATGCTATGAATTTCCCTCTTTGAACTCCTTTCACTGCATCGCATAGATTTTGGTTGTTGTGCTTTCATTTTCGTTTGTCTTGAGATGTCTTTTGATTTCTTCCTTGATCTCCTGGTTGACCCATTCATGATTTAGTAGCATGTTATTCCGCCTCCATGTATTTGTGTGTCTTCCAGTTTGTTTCCTGTAGTTGATTTCTAATTTCATAGCACTGTGGTCAGAGAAGACAACTGGTATGATGTCAATTTTCTTACATTTATCAGGACTTTTTTGTGGCCTAACATGTGGTCTATCTCTGAAAATGTTCCATGTGCACTTGAAAAGAACATGTATCCTGCAACTTTGGGGTGAAATGCTATGAAAATATCGATTAAATCCAAGTGGTCCAATGTGTCATTTAAGGCCGTTGTTTCCATATTGATTTTCTGTCTGGAAGACCTGTCCCTTGTTGTCAGAGGTGTGTTGAAGTCCCCTACTATGATAATGTTACTGTTGATCTCTGTCTTTGTCAGTCTGTTTTATATATTTAGGTGCTCCTATGTGCATAGATGTTTACTAGGGTTATCTCCTCTTGTCGGATCAATCCCTTTATTATTATATAGTGCCCATCTTTGTCTTTTAATATGTTCTTCATTTTGAAGTCTATTTTGTCAGATGTAAGTATTTCAACTCCAGCTTTTTTCTCATTTCCATTTGCATGAAATATCTTACTCCAACCCTTCACTTTCAGCCTGTGTGTGTCTTTTGATCTGAGGTGAGTCTGTTGTATACAGCATATACAAGGGTCTTGCTTTCTTATCCACTCAGCCACCCTATGTCTCTTTATTGGAGCATTTAACCCGTTTACATTTAAAGTGATTATTGATAGGTACATAGTTATTGCCATTTTTTTATTTGTAGTTAGATTATTTTCATCTTTCTTCTGCTTATTGAAGCCCTTTTAATATTTCCTGCAATGCTGGCGTGGTGGTAATAAATTCCTTTAGCTTATTCTTTTCTGGGAAGCTCTTTATCTCTCTGTCAATTTTAAATGCTTGCCTTGCTGGATAAAGCAATCTAGGTTGTAGGCCTTTGTTTTTCATCACTTTGAGTACCTCCTGCCACTTGCTCCTGGCCTGCAAATTTTCTGTAGAAAAGTTATTTGATGGTCTTATAGAAGTTCCCTTGTATGTAACCTGCTGTCTTTCTCTTGCTGCTTTTAGCATTTCTCTTTGTCTTTAAACTTTACCATTTTAACTATAATGTGTCTTGGTGTGAACCTGTTTGGGTTTATCCTGGTTGGAACTCTCTGCACTTCCTGGGCTTGTATGTCAGTGTCCTTCACCAGGTTAGGGAAGTTTTCGGTCATTATTACTTCAATTATGTTCTCAATCCCTTACTCCCTCTCTTCTCCTTCTGGTACTCCTATGATGCACATGTTGTTGCGCTTGATGTTATCCCAGTGGTCTCTTAAACCATTTTCATTGTTTTTTATTCTTTTTTCTTTTTGTTGTTCCGCTTGGGTGATCTCTGCTAACTTGTCTTCTAAGTTGCTAATTCAATCCTCTGCCTCATTTAACCTATTGGTAATTCCTTCAAGTGTGTTCTTTATTTCAGTTATTGTATTCTTCAGTTCTAATTGGTTATTCATTATGATTTCTCTGTCATCACTAAGCTCCTTAAACATTCTTATCATCAGTGTTCTGAACTCTGTCTCTCATAGGATGGTGACCTCTATTTCATTTGGTTCCAATTCAGGAGGTTTCTTCTGTTCTTTTATTTGGGACATGTTTCTTTGTTTCCCCATTCTGGCTGATTCTCTGTGTTTGCTTCGATGTATTAGGTAGATCCCCTAGAGTTCTTAGTTCTTGCTGGGTTACGTTATGTAGTATGTGTCCTTTATATTTGACTTGCACCACTTTCCTATTCTCCTGTACGTGTGCTTCACAGGTGACCCTTGTTTTGTGTATATTGTCCTGTTAAAGTTGATCTTTAATTGCTTTTGTCTTGTGAGTAGGTAGGATTGACTCTTAGGCTGACTAGTGTGAGACTTGGCTCCGCCCACAGTGGATGTTCTGCTGCGTGAGGGTTGACCTCTTAAATGAGGCTTGGCCCCTATGGGCTCTTGTGCCTGTAGAGAATTCCCTCTGATTGTGTCACTTGTAGGTCAAACCCAGTAATACTCTGCTTTGGTCTGGAGTTGGCCTCTGGGTGTATTGAATCTTGTGCCTCTTGGGCTGGGCCCTGGTGTAGGGCTATTGGAGAACAAAGCAAATCACCAAGCACAACAACAACAACAAAGAAAAAAACAAATTCACTCACATGTAAAAATAACCAATAACCCACACTCAACACAGGCAAAAATATCAAAAATACAAAAACAAAACAAAACAAAACAAAAAAAGCAGTGCCAATCTTGGCTTAAGCCCACCAAGTAATCTCCAGGTTGTTCTCTGTTGTACCAAAGAGTCCTCTGCGTATTGTGGAGGCAGAGCCGGCCACCTGGTGCCCAGAGTGAACCTGGGACTGCAGTTCTAGATGGTTGGCTAAGGGGTCTGGATGGTAGTTTTTACAAAGTCAGTGCAGTTTCTGCTCTTGCCTGCACATATGCGCACTGAGAGTAACACATCCAGCCCTGTGCTCAGGTCTCCTGAGTCTTAGGGTACTTCTTCCGTGTGTGTGTGTGTGTGTGTGTGTGTGTGTGTGTGTGTATGTGTGTGTTGTGTATGTGTGTGTGTGTATGTGGATGATGCCAGATTTCTGAGCTGCTGAAAGCCCAGAGCTGCCTCTGCCACCTGCTGCTGACCCCTGGGTGTGTCTCTGCAGTTGTCTAGGCAGGCCAGAAATGGTGGGGGCTGAGGATAGAGGAGTCTTCTGTCTCCTAGCCCATCAGTGTCACACTCTTCCCAGCCTCATCCCTTGGTCACAGCAGCTGCAAACTGGGTTCTCCCAGATCCTGAGGGCTATTGCTCCTGTGTAATTGGACACTACTCCTCAGTTCAGGGGCCAGCTTGAGTCTCTGGAAGGGCGGGGGTAGGATTGGGAGGGGAGGGGGAGGGGCCCAGGTATGGAGTTTATGTCCTTTGTCTGACCTAGGGCCCAGCTGGAGGTCTCAGCTGAGGTTACTGCCTCCAATGATGGATATGCTGCTCTCAGCAGGAGAGATCAGCTGTGGGAGGCAGAGAAAGAGCCCACCTCCTGGCTCTTGTGTTCTCTGTTCTGTCCTGGGACCCCCTGCGTCTCCACAGCTGCAGATGTGGGCTACGTCTCCACTCTGCTCCCTTCCCTCTTCTCCTGCGCGCCCAGTTTGCCCACTTTCAAGTAATCCTTATAAGAGTCTCTTAGCTGTTCTGTGTGGTGAGCAGAGAGTCCTTTGATGGGTTATAGATGTTCAATTTGTGGTAAGTTCCAGATGAAAACTCTAGAAGACCACCTCGCTACTGCCATTCCTATGACATCACTCTCAACACTACCATTTATATCTGAGTCATTTCAACAGGGACCTCTTAGATCTCTGTGCAGCTTCTCTTCAATCAAATGCATAAGGGAAGATACTGAGCTCAAGGAAATCATAGGCGATCCTTCAAGTTTTTCCTTACTTTTGCCCCCTCTTTTCTATCCTTATTACCATCATCCCTTTTCATGACCCTCTAACCTATAGCCAAAACAGTCTAATAATTTTCTAGGAAATCTCTGTACAGTTTATCTTTATTCCCAGTATGTCTCTCATTTCCTAATTAATCTTCCTAAATTACTGGTTACATCAGACCACCTCCTGTCAAGATTTTTTTTGATGCCTCCCCATTATCTAGGGCAGTGGGTCTCAACCAGGAGCCACTTTAATCCTTCCCTGCCCCCCCCAACACACACACACACACACACACACACACACACACACACACAGGACATCTGAGAACATGTGAAGATATTTTGAGTTGTCACATCTGGGGGGTGCTACTGACATCTATTGGGTAGAGGCCAGGGATGCTGCTAAACATCACACAATACATAATCCAGCTTCTTACAACAAAGAATTAGCATGCCCAAAATGTCAGTGGTACCAAGTTTGAGAAACTAGGACCTAGGATATTAAGTCCAAGTTACTTAAGAGCCAACCTACATTTTTAGCCTTAATACTCATTATTCTTCACAAGACCAAACTGGTGTCTTGAGTGATCCTTGAATGTATCATATGTACTCCTACTTTTGTGCGCTTGTTCACAGTTTTTAGCCAAATCCTAGCCACACTTCCAAGTCACGTTCAAAGCCCCACTTCAATGAAGCTACTCATTCACTCAATGAAGAAAGGCGCACTGAATGAACTACCAGTTGCCAAGCACATCTAAAAAAACATGGTTCCCGCCATCAATCCATTCCCAGTCTATGGGGGAAAAAGACACAGAACTAAATCACTGCAATACAAACTGCAAACAGTACAATAGTGGTATATACAAAATATACAAAGGAAGAAGCAACTGAGTCTGCAAGTGGGCATGGAATGTTCGATAAGGCTTCAGAGAGGAGGAACATTAAAACATAAGCATGATAATGTCCAAGAGAAAAGAGAGGTGGGCATTGCATGCAGAACTCATCTCCCTGCACCAGTCTTGCTCCTCTCTCATTTATTCTCAACATAGCAGCCAGAGTGTTCTTTATGAAAGCAAATTCGATAATGTCATTTTCCCCTAGTGAAAAAAACAAATCAAACCACCATGAACAAAAAGCTTTCAAGGGCTTCCCATGCCTACAGGAACCCTGCCCATCTCTCCAAACTCATTTCATGCCATCGTCTCCCCTCGCTGCTCACTGTGCTCTAGTCACACTATCTTTTCTTTTTCACAGTCCTTCAAACATGCCATTGCAAGGGCTTTACACCTGCTGCAATATTGTTATCCTTTTACACAGCTTTATTACTGATGCACGTCTTACTCTAGTCAGTCTCTTTTCAGCTTAACACATCATCTCTTCAGACAGGCCCTCCCTGACAGCTCTATCTAGAATACACTCCTGCTTATGTGAGATCCCATTAACCTGTTCTACTTTCTTCATAGCACTCATCTCTATCTAAAATTACTTTCTCAGTAATAACCTCTTTACCCCAACTAGAGCAGGTATGTTGTCAGAACTGTTCCCCATTATATTTCCAGCACCCACAGTAAGTGCTCAATATTTGGTGAACAACTGAATAAATGAATAAAATCGGGAACCATAAGATAAAGATGGGAGCCTCTAGTCTTGGTGGTTCCTCAGTTCACTGAACCCTTTGCACTCATACCCTGTATCCTGCATTTGACATTTAATCACATATTGCTTTGAACTGTCATTTGTACTGATGACCTATATTGCCATTTAACTTCTACGCATTCTGTGTCTCCAATTAGGAAATAAGATCTCTATGGAGAACGGCCCTGAGTTATTCGTCTCTGCAAGCCTCACAGCATCTAGGAAAATATTAAATACATAAAAAGAGCTCCACAAGTAGTTGTTAAATGAATTGAAAAACAATGTCATTTACAGGGACAACAGATAGCAAGGTTTGGTAGAAAGAATACGGAACTAGGAGTCAAGACACGTGTCACAGGCTCGGCTCAGCTCTGCTACTAACCAGCTGAATGACTACAGGCAAGTCACCTCTACTCGGGCTCCAGTTTTCTCATCTGTAAAAAAAGAAAACCTCTAGAATCTCCTTCAGCGCTAGCATTCCACAGAGCTGGTCGGCTTTCTGTAACCATATTGGCATTTCACTCACTGTCACTAGAGGGAGAGAGTGGGTCGCAAATGTCAGAAATTCCTACACCCTTAAAAGCACAAACATGAGTATTTTCTTTTTTTCTGTTTTAACACGTTGCGTACGGCGGGGTTTAAATCCCTCATACCCCTCTGTTCTGGCAGGTTTTTAAAAGAAACTACTTTAAAATGCACTCTTCTCTTTAAAGCGTAAATGCTTCTATGTCATTTATTATTTTTCTATGGAATTTTTTAGGATTTACTCACCTATGATGTTAGTAATCCCTCCTGGTGTGATACTGCAGAAAGCAGCTTCCTTTGTTATTAACGAAACACAAATAATTCAATAAAATGTGCAAAGTAAAAAGAGTCAACAGTAAAAACGAGAATTCTCATTATCCGTCCTTAATGCATGGCTCAGAAAAAAACGAAGATTCTCGTGATCCGTACGCAACGTGTTAAGAATACCAGTATATAAAAAGGATGTCTTGTTCCATTTCATTCTATTAAAACCTTTACAAAGCTTCCTCACTGGATGAAAAGCCAAGGATCTTAACAGGCTAAGCATTCATATATAGAGCTGGAGTTCTAGACATTACCCGAGGGAAGGATTTGAAAGTTAGATGACTGTTATACTTCTTAGTGATAATTAAGAATGATAGCCACCATTTATCAACTATCTCCCTGCTTCTACCCTTCTGACAATGTATTTCTATGATAAGCAGAATGATACTTTAAAAACCAAAGTCACAGATGTCATGCCTTTTTTCAAAGCCCTACAAGGTTTCCCATCTCGTTCAGAATACAATCCAAACTCCTCACCATGGCTTATGAGGCCTTACCCAAACAGCTCCCCAGCTACCTTTCCAATGTGATGTCTTATCACTCTGCAACAACCACAATGGAATTCCTGCTGTCCCTTGGACGCAGCAAGCAAGCTCCTCAGAGTCTTTGTACTTGCTATTCCCAGCTCTCCGTCAGAAATCCAGAGTTGGTGCCCTCATTTCCTTTAGGTCTCTGTCAAATGTCACTTTACCAAAGAGATCTCCTCTGGCATTTGATCCTAAAGAGCGAACTCTTATCACCCCTTATCTCCCTTCACTATGTTTTGGTTTTCCTTATAGAACTTATTACCACCTGACATGATGCATCTATATTGGTATCGATATATCTATATCTACACATATCTATCTATATCCGTATACCTCTCTCTCTCTCGCTCTCTCTCTCTCTCTCTCTCTCTCTCTCTCTCTCTCTCTCTCTCTCTCTCTATATATATATATATATATATATATATATATATATTTTTTTTTTTTTTTTTTTTTTTCCCGTCCATCTGCCTCCACAAGAAAGCAAGCTCCTTGACCACAGGGACATTGTTTTCTTCACTTACATTCCCAATGCTTAGAATGATGCCTGGCCCATAGGAAAGCACTTCAGAAATAAGTATGGAATGAACAATTACTATACAGCAGATATATTATCTCACTTCGGCCTCATGACCACCCTAAAAATTGACATTATTGTTATCCCTATGAGACCGATGAAGACACAAAGGCTTGGAGAAGTAAAGTAACTTGGCCAAGGTCAATCACCAAGTTACTAAGTGACAGATCTGGGACACAAACTCAGTCTGTGAGTCCAGAACCCATACATGTCATCTCATGTCATACTACCTCTCTAAAAGAAATGAACAGTTTTGTTTCCTGAGAATAATAAGCAATAACAGGTCCAAAGGGAAATCCTATAGAGGTGTCATTTAAAAATCAAAATTCCTAGTGGTGTAAATGTCTATTACATTGTTTTGTACACGTGAAACTAATAAAAAGAAATCAAAATTCCTTAGACTTGCCATGTCTGACCTACTAAAGGAGCAACCAAAAGAAGAGAGTCACTATCAGCTAGGTCTTATGCTGTGCACTTCAGTCCTAGCACACTAGGGACTAACTGTAGCCTTGGGTTCTCAATACATTTGATAAGATATGGTAGTTCTTAAGACTCTCTCCTATGCAACATGCAGAAACTAGGTTTCTTTAGTTGACCCTTTTGATAGTCTCTCATGCACAGACACAGGAACCATTTTACATTTTATCCCAAACAAAAGTGATTCTGTTTCTCCTGGCCCTTTTCCCTATTGCATTCTCCACCCTTCCTGGGCAGTCAGCAGGAAGAGAAAAGACCTGAAAAATCAATTTGTGGAACTGAAATAAACACTGTCAGGAGATTTTCCAAAACATGTCATCGAATTCTGGCCATAACATTTTCTTCCTAATATAGCAACTCTGCTGCCTGCTTCTAAACAGCCACTTGATGGAAAAGTACATAATAAAAAGTATTGTCTCGAGGATACACAGCCAAAAGTATTTTAAAGTATTAGTTTGATTCCCCCTCCTACCCCACATCAAAATGTGGCAACAGAAAGACATAAAAAACAAACTTTTGCCGAAAGCTGCTGTTCATTTACCTTTAAAAATTTAATGAGCTCCCCTGGAACTTCTTTTGAGCCTGATTGAATCAGCTGGCAATGATGGAAGAATTTGTGCACATGTAGATCCTGAAAAACAGATGGACACAGCCATATGAAATTTGATTCATTACCCACAGATGCTGGCTCTCTCCCTCTTCCTCCTCCCGCATCTTGCAAACCTCTTTATCTGGGTATTCTAATGCCCAGACTCGGCAGCTGCAGCTACCAACATGTGTGTCCATGTCCAAGGGGCCTCCTGACCATCACACAAAGCAGCAAGACCAGGTAAATTCAGCATGGACCTGCGCACAGCAGGTAGGCCACAATTTATGCCCAACTAGTCAACATTCATTTAATTCCTTTTTTGCCTGGTAGTGTAGTCTGTGAAGTTGGGCTGCTTCTACATTTTAATGAAATGAGCAGGAACAGAGGTCAGAACTGACAACTGAAGAAAAGATAGCAAGCAGGGGTTACCAGAACAATAGTCTCAGGCATTCAGTGCCCAATTTCCCACAGCACTTCACCGGTGAGTCCAGAGGTCCTCTATGGTATCTATATACACTGATTTTGTGGACATCGTAGACTATATCAGGAATTCGAAAAACGAAATTTGGATTTTGATCTGCTTCCTCTAATTATGACTTGTGTAACCTTGGGTAAATCATCTAACCTGACTGAGCCACAGTTTCTTCATCTATAAAATGGTTGTGTGGGCAGCGGGGAGTGAAGAGGACCTTGGAGGCCACACCAAGGAGCGTGGACTTCATCTTCTCCATCCCTGATTTTCCACACTGGGCTTCAGGCTTCCCACAGATGTTTGATTGCAATTTCATGGGTGCTGAGGCTAAGAGTCGACTGTTAGCAGCTAGCCACCCATGATCCACTGACTTCAAATTTCTGTGTTCAACTCTAGTCTAGCCAGGAGAAAATCATCAGACAAATTCCAATAAAGGAGCAGCCTACAAAATACCTACAAGATACTAGTAACTCCTGAAAATTGACAAGGTCATAAAAAATAAGGAAAGTCTGAGAACTTGTCACAGCCAAGAGAAGCCTGAGGAGATATGACAACGAAATGTAATGTGCTATCCTGGATAGGATCCTGGAACAGAAAAAGGGCATTAATAGGTAAAAAGTAAGGAAATCTGAATAAAGTACAGATTTTAGTTAATAATTATGTATCAATATTGGTTCATTAATTGTAACAAATGTGCCAGACTGATGTAAGAGGTTTGTAACAGGGGAAACCAGGTACAGGATATAAAGGAACTCTCTGTACTCGTCTCACAATTTTTCTGTAAATTTAAAACTGGTAAAAAAAAAAAAAAAAACTTTAAAAAATGGTGACAAAAGCCTCCACATTCCTTTCAGAGTTTTGTGAGGCTCAAATTAGTTAATGGGAATAAAAGGATTTTATAATTTATGATTATTATTAAGAATGCCATTACTACTAATGAGAAAGTCCTTCAGGATGCTTCTCTAAGGCTATAGGAAATCAAACATAGTCTATTTTAATCAAGAAATATACTTGAGTATTAAAAATGACAAAATTCAATTGATACAACTTACTTGAGTGTAGATGGTAGACTCTAAGTGGCTTTTAATCTTCAACAAAGGCTTTGCACCATCTACCCACTTAATATCTACATTAGATTGCTGTGAACAGAAAATACATGTGAATTTCTGTAACATAGCGATGGACAGATAAGCAACATAGCACACCTCTATCATTTCAAACTTTTTTCTTCCCCCAGAAATGAATGTGTCAGTTTCACACAGAGGGAATTATTGGAGAAAATAACCTGCCTTTAGAATAAATGTATCCTAGATCATTTTGAATTTCCAATCCTTTGCAGATCAATCAATAAAAATGAATCGCAAAATAAGTGAATTTTTTAAAATAATGCACAAAATCCAAACCCCAGTTTTTTAAATGATTATTACAATCAAGAGACATGAGGTTACTTTGTCAGACTATTATAAAGGCGTCTAATCACTCATTTTCCATACTTACCTTTGTTGTGAACCAGCACCAGTCCTCAGACCACACTTTGAGTCACTATCAACTAGACCAAACTATCAACAAGGCTGAAAGAATTCTACTTTTTCAACATTTCACATGATTACGTGAACAAATGCAGATAAATATCCTACCCTTCTTAATTCTGCTTCATTCAGGTTCAAGTAGCCTGGGGGAAGATTGGCTGAAACTGGCAGCTGCTGCTCAAATGTGATGATTCTTCCATCCTTCAGCAAAGGTACCCAGGCAAAGCCAACTGCCAAGACAAGAATCAACCATGATAAATGAAACTGCAAATACCATTAGCTACATGAATATCTGACTGCTGAGGAGTGGGGCACGGTGGTAATGTTTCTGTGGGTCTGCATGCGGGAGTCCTTACTGGCCATCTGAGTACTGGGGAAGGAACAATGACTTTGGGTTGCTTCTTAATCCCAGCCTGGCCACTAACAAGTTTTTTACTCTATTTCCTTGACTATAAAAATGGGTACAACAATACACAGTCTCTCCATCTAACAGAGTTATTGAAAGACCAAAGTGAGATAATGTATGAAAACACTTTAAAACTTGAAAAAAAAGTGCGTCGATATTATTACCTTTACTTTGGGGGATAACTTTGGGTACACTTATTTTTTAAAGATTCAGCTCTCTCTCATCAATCCTTATTAAGACTGCAGTCTTATATCTGAGAATACCTCAGACAGCAATCACCAGGGTCCAACATTTCTTACAGCAACCCTAAGGTAAGGGACTATGGAAGACTAGTCACAAGTCAAGGTTGCATTCCATATTTACACAAGGCAGTACTTAGCTGGGCAGTTTTCCTGATTACAGAAGGAAGAGGTGTTGTAGGAGAATGCGGTAAGGGTACAGTGTTTACAACTTGAATCCACTGAGATTTCCCCCAGTCTCTTTACAGTTCTACCCAAAAGAGCCTCTTGGCTTTCTATTAGAAAACTCTTCATGTTCTAGCTAAAAAAGCCAGAACCATCTGTGTCAGTATTTCCATTATAGAGATTACTCTGGGCTTCAAGTGTTTATAACTCAGTTAAAAAAAAAGAAAAAAAAGCTTGCTCTGGACCAAGTGTTGGCATACGAGAGGGGGTGCTGGCTGGAGAGCACTTTTAAAAGCCATTGCTTTCTGATTCTTTAAAATTCTTTGCGTGAGTGTGTGTGTGTATGCATGTGTTTATACTGTGAACACAGAAGTCAACACAAATCTAGTTAGAATGTTTTCATTCGCATATTAAATTTGGCAAATGCTTCAATTCTTAAAAGAAGATAATATGTTGCTTTCTCTAAGTAAACTAAATGGTTTTCTCAGATTCTGAAACACGCCTGAAGGGCATGTGTACTAGTACAACTTCAGAAATGCTTTACCCAGAGCTCTTTTATAAAAGGCACAGGAAAGTAACATGAGCAAAAGAACCATTCAAAAAGACTCTGTCAAAGTCGTTAAACTGAAAATTAGACAAATGACAAAAGGTTTCTAGCCCAGAACATAGGAAAATTAAAGGAAAATATATTTCTCATTTTGGGCAACATTTTTTTCCTCATAGAAATTTTTATTGAGATATAATTCAGATACCATACAATTCATTTATTTAAAATATACAATGGTTTTTTTACTATATTCACAAAGTTGTGCATCCATTGCCACTACCTAATTCCAGAACTTTTTCATCACCCCAAAAGAGACTCCATACCCCTTAAAAGTCACTCCTTATGTCCCTCTTCCCCCAGTCCCTGGCAACCACTAACCTACTTTCTGTCTCTATGGAGTTGCTCAGGCAACATTCCTGCACTGTGAATTCATCACAGCATGGCCAATGTGTCTCTCTCAGTCAAAAATCACACAGAGCACCTGGAAGCTGTACAGGTACAATGTCAAACACATTCCATCTGACTCAAAGGTGTGAAGCCACTTAAAGGATGGACAGTTAAAAATGATGAGTGGCACATAGAATAAATGTCTCATGCTCCACTGAGCATCTTGCCCACTACTGTCTACAATTTGGATAAGGAAATAGTATAAAAAGTTGTCTTTTCAGAGGTATACTGTCATGGGTTTTCATTACTCTGCCAGATTTCTTCTCAACCCTCAAGGTCCCTGCCCTGACCACACTGCAGTTTCTATGGGGATACAGAACAGGACCACACTATCCACAAAGGGAACTTACTAATATTCCTCCCAGGCATCACTCAGATGTCTCACTAGCACCTTAAACTCAACATCTGTCCAAAACCTGCCATTCCCACCCACAATTCTGTTATTTGGCAACACAGTTGACCCTTGAACAACGTAGGGATTAGGGGCACCGATGGCCCAGGCAGTTGAAAATCTGCGGATAATTTAAATTGGTCCTCTGCATACACGGATTCCCAACAACCAGTTGACCTTTGAACAACACAGGTTTGAACTAAGCGGGTCAACTGATAAAACTCCAGTGTAAGTGGACCCGTGCAGTTCAAATCCATGATATTCAACGGTCAACTGTACCTTCTTCCCACTTTTGAAACTTCAGTGCTAACTCTGAATCAACTCTCTAGTAGCCAATCATTTGCCAGGTCCAATATATTCTTATTCTGCAATTCTCGTTTTCTCCATTCCCCTGCTACTGCCATAGTGCACCCCCTTTCTTTCCTGGTCTTTTGAAATACCCCCTAACTGGTGTTTCTTCCTTCCTGCTCTAGCTTACCTCACCCATAATATTGCTGCCCGATTGGAATTCATATAAAATAGCCCTTACTGGTATTTATAATCCTTCAATACTTCCATATTGGTGACAGAATAAAATCAAATCCACAGCCTGGCATTCAGGGCTTTCCACAAACTGACGCCTCCTTTCCAAACTGGCATCCTATGATTCCCCTCCCAGCACCTTGTGCTTCGGTCATATTGAACTACTTGTGGTTTCCTGTCCCTACCCCTCAATACTCAAAGCCTCACTCAAAACATCATCTCCTCCTGGTAGACTTTCCTGATTCCCAGCCACTTGTCCCTCCTCCGGCTGAAGTAGTAACTTGCTCTTCTCTGAGATCACATAGCACCACTTTCGGGGTAACTACTACTTTGTATCATGTATCATAGTTGTCTACACAGGATTTATGCCCCCTACCAGATCATATGCTCGCTGAAGATGAGATTATGTTTGACTCTCTGCTGTATTCTCCACAGTACAACATCTTGCTCACAATATGTAAAATGAATGAATTTAAGATTTAGCCAGTTTGGATATGACTCTTAGGGCATGCTGACATTTATACAGTGGGTGTGACACAGGCCATGTTTATAGGGACTTCTATGTTCTCCAAGGATGTTTCTCATTGATTTATCTAAAGCCTTGCAGAATAGGATCAGGACTGGGACTTACTCAAATTCATTAAATCTGTTCTATTAGAACCAGGCAGCCCCCAATCTCCCTCAGGCTCAAAATTGCCCCTAGCTCTGGGCTCACTTCCCTCTTCCTTAGTGAGCAGAACAGGAAAATTCTGGTTGCTGGGCTCTTCTTCATAAAAGAAATAATACAAATATTATACCACAGTATGTATTTCTCTCTGAGAATGGCAATATTACTTATGTTTCTTATGGTGGTCCAAGAACATTGGCAAGCATTTGGACATTTGGTTGAAATGATGAAAAAATGAACATATAATTCATCTTTTACTAATGAACTTTTAAACTCAGAAATTGACTTTATGGTGAGGGGAAGTAGTAAGTGGTCTGTAGCTTGATAAAAAGAGTTTATGTTCTAGACAGTTCCATCTCAAATAGCTAGAGAGAGAGACATTGAAAGCACACACGTACCTGGAGTTTCGACTGTGTCCTGCTTTTTGGTTGTTCCCTTTGTGTTAATTTCACAACTTACATGATAAAAAGTGAAAAGCAAATGATGTTTCTGATGCAGGTGAATGGGAAGTTCAATTTTAATCTGAAATGACAGCAAGATTACACATAGAATTTTGTTTTAATGGTCAAGCTGGACTGTCAGTCCTTTAGTTCAGTTTCATCATACTTTTCCAATGACATACTTTTCTAAATGACAGTCCAAGTGGTCAAATAGATATGATTTAAATGTTTTCCAAATGTTTTCCTGGTCAGTTTCAGTTTGACAACAATATTCTCCTGGGTTGTAAGAGCCAATTGATTACTTTTGTGGGAAAGTTCAGTGGATTCTCCTGGCTTCAACTTTGCTTCAGGATTTTCTAAAACACTGGATCAAAACTACATACTCACAGCCCCAGGATGCTATGTAACTCATTCTGAATTAGTGAATGCAATCTGTCTAAAATGGACACTGAATTTGAAAGGCTACTTTTTTCTAAGTTGTTGTCCTCCTTTGCATGAAAAAAAAAAAAGCTTTGCAAATAAATGTGCAAAAAGTCACTATGGTATTATGGTATCCATAAATTACAGTTCACACAGATGTCTTCAGAACAAAACCACAACTTTAACCTTGAATAAAGATATAAAAATTGTCACTGCTGACACATGAATTTAATCCTAAAAATTAATACTTTAATAAAGCATCTCAAGTAATTTTCCAATCAGAACTTAACGGAATGTTTGCAATGCTTTTTAGAAGTATGTGAGAGACAAAGTACAGATTTAATTGATTTAGTGCACACGCATGTACATGCACAGGAACAGACACACACACACACACACACACACTCTCCTGGTCAACACATAGTGAATGAGTGAAAAGCCTGTTTATTTCTGACATCCTAAAGATAATATGGATTACTTACTACAGGATCAAGTTTTCTGTAGTGACTGGCATTGGTTATATATAGGGACACGTTGAACAGCTTTGGTGAGGGACATCTGGCCTAATTACCATTCACTCAAGGCATTGCTCTGGTGTCATAACTAATTTCTGTTGTAGGTATATTTCACCACAGAACATGACTAGTCACAGTATCCAAACCACCTGGGTATCTAATGCTCTGCTGTATGTAAGTACAGCCATACTCCCTCCCTAGGTGGCAAAAACACAAGGCCACTATCCTCCTGTCTCCCATGAAACTAGGGGCATTGGATTAAGAAAGAGATAAGCAAGGTCTAAGGTTGGGGTAGAAGGCGTCCACATGACAGCAGGCGGGCCTGGGGACATCGTTGACAGCAGGGGTGATGGTATCAGATCAAGCCAGGAACGAAGACATGAGGCCCGAGAAGCAGAAACAGCAGAGCTTGTGGCCTTGGATGCACATCCAGGTGCCATGGAGACATGGGAATCAAAAGCAGTGTGCAGATTTGGATAAACCAGGTACATACAGACTAGAGGAGGCTATGACAGAGACACTAAGAAAGCTACCAGGAAGTACACAGAGACACAGACTCAGAGAAGCAGGAAGAAGGAAAGAGAGGCAGATACAGGGTCTGAGGAAGGGAGCACAGAGACTGGGAGACCATGCTACTCAACACTGCACAGAAGCATTTAGTGCAGCCAGTGGAATTCTGGTGTCTCAGCTGTGCTGCTGTCTCTCGAAAAGCATTTCACTCAGAGAGGCTGCACCCTCCCACACAGAACTGCAGGAGGAAAGAGCTATAAGAGCCTTCAGGAAACCTCTTCCGAATTTCTTATTTTAAAGCTGAGGAAATGGAGACTCAGAAAGGGGAAGTGACTTGATCAAAGTCACAGAGCCAGTTGTCAAAGCTAAGGCTTCAATCCCAGTCCCAGTCTGATTGTTTCCTGTATTGTTACCTCACCCCAGAGCCCTTCCATTTGTAGGCAAATCTTCCACAGTCATCAAAGGGCACCAAGCCGGCAGTGACCTTTGTTTTGATGTGACAGTTTCTATTTTCAAGGCATAAAACATTCAGGGATTGAAAGTGCAGATAAAATGAAGGAAATGACTCCAAAAGAAAAAGAATAACCACTGTGTTTTATACACATCAGAATAATGTATTTTTACCTCATCGTAGAACTCTGGATTCTGATTGTGATGTGAAACAACAGCGAATGCATTTGCGGTAAAAACAGACCCTGCAGGTTTTCCATAAACGCACTGCAAAAGAAGGAAACAGAGTCACCACTCTCAGTGCAGGTCTTCAAATGTGATGCTATGGAACCACATACAGTTACAGGCATCTGTGAGCACAAGGCCATGGCCAAGCCCACCTGGCTCTCCCCATGAGCTTATAAATTCCAAGACATTTACAGTCACTCGACCTCACCACAGACATCACCTAACTTGGCTGAATAGATGCTTCTGAATTTCCAGCCATCCAAGAAATGCAATTCCAAACTAGCTGACAGTAAGAAGTCGAACACAGCTTATCATTTGGAAGGGAAACACTCTCAAACCTGGCCTGGAAAGCTTACTTCTCTCATGCTATTTACGTTTCTTAGTATAAGAAGCTCTCACTCAGCCAGTCAGCACCTTATGCTGAAAGCTTGTTGTGCAGTGGGAAAGGTGAGGAGTTTAAAAAGCAACAACAACAACAAAAAAAAACACAACAACAAAACCCACACCGAAAAAACCAGCAGATACATTCCTAGCCTAAAGGAATTAAAAATTAAGCTACAGACAATTTACTGTTCTCTCACTTTATAAGCCACATTTTAAAAGTCACTGGCTTTCTGTAATACCAATAAAAATAAATGTAAGGCTTTTTATGGTTCCGTGGAAAGATCCAATTTCATTTCTAGTATGAGTTTTTCACTTCCATAGGCCTAATAAGCTCAAGGATGAATATGGAGCCGGCATGCCAAGGTACTAATTGCCTCACTCTGTGAGTTCAGAGCCAGCCTCCAGACCAGCTAAGAAATGAAATTAAGACTCCATGTGAGTACAGAGCCAGCTCTTCTTAAATATGGTTACAAAGGCAATTTGCAGAAACTGCTGAGAGGTAACCTAAGACTCTTTAAGTATACAAAAGGATACTGCATAGGGGAAAATGAGCCGTTATTCTCATTTCCACTGAAGGGAGAATCAGAGAAAACAAATTTAATTTGAGCAAGCTAATCCTTAATTTAACTTAGGTTTCTCTGTGAAAAAAAAATAAAAATCTCTTTTAAATGGTAGGGGCTATTAAACATTCAACAATTTAGTCAGGGGCATTCTAGCCTCTTTCCCTAGGCGGTTTGAGTGAAAGACTAGCCATCCATCTGTCTGACTGAGGCTCAAGCTAGAGAAGTGGCAAGCCAGATGAACACTCTGTGATGACTAAATGTTCCGATTTCTCTTTCAGGCCTATGATCAATGGGCTAAAGAGCAAAAAGTAAAAAGCAGCTATAAAGAGTGAGAATGTAAAAGCACTGTGAAGTCACAGGTATTTAAGGATTGCTCTATAATACTAAGATGCTGCTTTTCACATATCACTAGTCCAAGTCTGGAGGCACCATTTGGCCAGTCAGAGAGTACAAGTCATATCTCAGATCAAAGCAATCACGCTGTGCTTCTGTCAGCTCAAAGCCCGTTCAGGTTTCAAAAAGAAGGGAGTTTATACTCCCCTGATGGTACCATTATAAACTGTCAGGTCATAGGAGAAAATGACCTTGTGCTTGGGAATCCGTGAATGCAAAATCAAAGTGGAGCAAAGGCAAAAATCTGGTATGTGAAGCTTACTCATTTTTAAAGCTCCTCCCTCATTTTGTTATTTCTTAATATTTAACTAATCCTTCAAGTTAATGTGTGAGAATAGAGAAGGCAATGTTACATTTTTCACTTCAGTACATTTTCTTTTGGACGTTTAACCAAATTAAACTTAGCATATGAAACTACCAAGTACCAGAATCTCTAGCTCTACTAAAAATGCTTATCAGTGTCGTAAACAAACCTTTAGAGCTCTAGCATCACTTTCATCTGAATCTCGGAATTCCACACAGACCGCGATGTTCCTCGCCTAAAATGATTAATCATTCAAAATGAGTCATAGAATGAGAAGATTATAAATAACATTAAGTAACATTTTATACCCCCAAATGTACAGTTTACATTGTTTACCTTGGCAAATGTTTTCTGGCTATCGTATTTTAACTGCAACGGATACACATACAGATGGTTTTTGTAAATAGTAAATGGATAACAATATTTTGTCATTTCTGGAACAAACTCTTCAACCTCCACAGTAATATTTTGACAATTCTTTTCAAAAGGCTTCAGGGGCACATATGAAGAAGTAATACAATCTATAGCCAAAAAAAGTACAACAACAGAAAACAGGCAAAGATAATAAATTTAACAACCATTAACACATTCCTACATTTATAAAAATATACATTGATTGTGTTCTCAAAGAGTGATTAAAAAACATAATTCTTAGTGATTGACAAAAAGTCACACAACCCCTTTAAGAACCCAAAAGGACAAGTAGGGTAAACAGATGCCAGTTTCAGTGGAACCTCTCAAACAAGACATGGATTTCGATTTCATTCTCAGTTAAGATTACAGTGATTTGCCAAATATAACACATCATAATTTTGACTATTTAAACTCTGCAAAGAAATCCATTACATTTTTTCTCCTATGCCTGCAATTTCGTTTTCACTGCAAATTTTTATTGGTATCAGGGAAGTAACAGTAAATTTATGCCTCCAATTAGCTCAGGTCTAGCCACTTTTAAAGAATTAACTTGGTGCACATGCAAATTTTCACCTAAGAAGTAATTGAAGCCTTTTGAAACTACAGATCTGATGATGTGTTACCAACAATAATTTCATGGGAGAAGTGTCTGTTCAGGTCCTCTGCCCATTTTTTAATTGGATTTTTTTTTTTTATTGTTGAGCGGTACAAGTTCTTCATATATTCTGGATATTAGCCCCTTTTCAGAGGTTTGTTTGCAAATATCTTCTCCCATTCGGTTGGCTGACTATTTTGTTGATGGTTTCTTTGGCTGTGCAGAAGCTTTTTAGTTTGATATAGTCCCATTTATTTAATTTTGCTTTTACTTCCCTTGACTTTGAGGTCAAATTCATAAAATCCTCTCTGAACCCAAGGTCCATAAGTTTAGTACCTATGTTTTCTTCCATGCAGTTTATTGTTTCAGGTCTTATGTTTAGGTCTTTGATCCATTTTGAATTAATTTTGCTACATGGTCATAGATAGCAGTCTAGTTTCATTCTTTTGCACATGGCTTTCCAGTTTTCCCAGCACCATTTATTGAAGAGGCTGTCTTTCCACCATTGTATGTTTTTAGCTTCTTTGTCGAAAATTATCTGTCCATATATGTGTGGGTTTATTTCTGGGTTTTCAATTCCATTCCATTGGTCTCTGTGTTTTTTTCTGCCAATACCATGCTGTTTTGATTACTGTCACTTTGTAGTATAAACTGAAGTCAGGGAGCGTGATACCCCCAGCCTTGTTCTTTTTTCTTAGGATTGCTTTGGCTCTTTGGGGTCTTTTGTGATTCCATACAAATCTGGCAGAGGACCTGAATAGACACTTCTCCCAAGAAGACACACAAATGGCCAACAGATATATGAAAAAATGCTCAACTTCACTAGCTATTAGGGAAATGCAAATCAAAACCACAATGGGATATCACCTCACACCTGTTAAAATGACTATTATCAATAAGACAAGTGACAACAAGTGTTGAAGAGGCTGTAGAGAAAAAGGAACCCTTATACACTGCTCATGGAGATGTGAACTGGTACAGTCACTATGGAAAACAGTATGGAGGTTCCTCAAAAAATAAAGAATAGAATTACCATATGACCCAGCAATCCCTCTTCTAGGTATCTACCCCAAAAATCTGAAAACATTTTTCTGTAAAGATGTATGTACCCCGATGTTCACTGCAGCATTCACAGTGACCAAGACATGGAAACAACCAAAGAATCCTTCGATAGACGAATGGATAAAGAAGTTGTGGTATATATACACAATGAACTACTACTCTGCAATAAGAAAAGATGAAATACTGCCATTTGCGACAACATAGATGGATCTTGAGATTACCATGCTAATCAAAGTAAGTCAGACAAAGTCAAGAACCATATGCCTTAAGGCAACAGCAATCTTGAGAAATAAGAACAAAGTGGGAAGTATCACACTACCTGACATCAAATCATACTACAAGGCCATAGTAATCAAAACAGAACAGTATTGGCATAAAAACAGACACATAAATCAATGGAACAGAATAGAGAGCAGAGAAATAAATCGATGCGTATATGGTCATTTAATCTATGACAATGGAAGCAAGAATCTACACTGCGGTAAAGACAGTCTATTTAATAAATGGTGCTAGGAAACTGGACGGACACATCCAAAACAACGAAGCTAGACCACCTCCTTACACCATATACAAGAATAAATTCAAAATGGATTAAAGAGTTAAATGTAAGACCCAAAATCACACAACTCCTACATGAAAACATAGAAAGTAACTTTGCAGACATTACCCTTAGTAATATTTTTACTGATATATCTCCTCAGACAAGGGAAGCAAAAGAAAAAAGTTATGTGGAATCACATCAAACCAAAAAGTTTTTCCACAGCAAAGGAAACCATCAATAAAACAAAGGCTTTTTCACTTATATGTGGTTTTACATCAAACTAAAATGTTTTTTCACAGCAAAGGGAACCATCAATAAAACAAAAAAAGGCATCCTACTTAATGGGAGAAGATATTTGCCAATGATACATCTGATAAGGGGTTACTATCCAAAATTTATTTAAAAACTCATACAATTCAACACCATAAAAACAAAGAACCCAATTACAAAATGGGCAGAGGACCTGAAGAGACATTTCTTTAAAGAGGACACACAGATGGCCAACAGACATATGAAAAACTTCTCAACCTCACTAATCATTAGAGAAATGCAAATAAAAACCAGAATGAGATACCACCTCACTCTGATCAGAATGGCCATCATCAATAGATCAACAAACAACAAGTGCTGGCGAGGAGGTGGAGAAAAGGGAACCCTTGTGCACTGTTGGTGGGATTGCAGATTGGTGCAGCCGCTATGGAAAACTGTATGGAGGTACCTCAAAAAATTGAAAATGGAACTACCTTATGATCCAGCAATTCCACTCCTGGGTATCTATCCAAAGAAATCCAAAACACTAATCAAAATAATATATGTACCCATATGTTTATTGCAGCACTATTCACAATAGACAACACATGGAAACAGCCAAACTGCCCATTGGTAGATGACTGGATTAAGAAACTGTGATACAACAGTGTGAGGGATATAAATGATAAATGTCTAAGTTTTGCTTTGTCTTGTGCACCTGAAACTAATTAAAAAAAAAAAAAAAAAAAAAAAAAAGAAACTGTGATACATTTATACAAAGGAGTATTACTCAGCCATAAAGAAGAATGAATTCTTACCATTTGCAACAACATGGATGGACCTGGAGAATATTATGTTAAGTGAAATAAGTCAGACAGAGAAAGACAAATACCATATGATCTCACTTATATGTGGAATTTACAAAACAGAAACAGACTCAGAGATATAGGGGGGAAAAAGTGAGGATTTCAAGATGGAGGGGAGTTGGGGAGAAGGTAAATGGATTAGAAAGTACAAATTAGTATTCACAATATTGCCACGGAGATATGAAATACAGTTTGGGGAATATGATCAATACTGTTGTAAAGATTATGTAAGGTGTCAGATGGACACTGGACTTATTAGGGAGAACACTTCATAGACTGGGTAGATGCCTGACCATTGCGCTATACACCTGAAACTGAAGTTGAATAATATTCAAAGCCAACTATAATTATATATATATATATATGTGTGTGTGTGTGTGTGTATATATATATATATATACATATATATATATATATATATAGTCACGTGATGTGAAGTACAACATAGGGAATAGAGTCAATGGCATTTTAACAGCTATATTTGATGTCAGAGGGGTAGTAGATTTGGGGAGGGTGGTTATCACTTTGTGATGGCTATAAATGTCCAACTATTACATTGTTTTGTACACCTGAAATTATATACATACACACACACACACACACACACACACACACACATCCTGAAAGCAATAAAGGTACAAGACAAAATAAAAATAAGAACTCATGGACACAGACAACAGTTTAATGGTTACCAGAGGGTAAGGGGGGAAGGGGGTGGTAGATGAGGGTAAAGGGGATCAAATATATGGTGATGGAAGGAGAACTGACTCTGGGTGGTGAACACATAATGCAATATATAGATGATGTATTACAGAATTGTACACTTGAAACCTATGTAGTTTTACTAACCAATGTCACCCCAATAAATTTAATAAAAAAGAATAATTTCAATACTTCCAAGCATGAAAAACAAAGCCTTTGAGAAGTGTAGCAGTATACATTATTGAAGTGGCCACTGTAGTAAAGGTTATTCATATACTTAAGGGGCTCTAAGACTGCTTGTCCTTGTTGCAGAGCCATAATGATGGAGAAGGAAGACCCAGGGAGAGTCAGACCTGAGGACACAACATTTTTTGTTGGGTTTGGTTTTCGCTGATTATTATAGTGATACTTACAATAAAATATCTGGAGTAAAGGTACACAGACACAAGTGATGATTCCATTACCAAGAGATAACTACTGTTAATATTTTGGTATATTTTCTTCTGTTTTTTTTCTATGTATGTTTTATATAAAAACACAAAAATCCTACTATATGTATCAAACTTTATCCTTGTTTTTTTAGTTATTTTCAGGTGTACAAAACAATGTAATAGTTAGACATTTACACCCCTCACAAAGTGATAACCCTCCTCCCCCAATCTACTACCCCTCTGACATCGTATATAGCTGTTACAGTTCCAATGACTATTCTTTAAGCTGTACTCCACATCCTGTGAATGAATATATATGTATATATATATATATATATATATACACACATATATATACGTGTGTGTGTGTGCATATATATATATATATATATATAAAATTATAGTTGACATTCATTATTATTCGGCTTCAGCTTCAGGTATACACTGCAGTGGTCAGGCACCTACGCCATCCATGATGTGGTCTCCCTAATAAGACAAGTGTCCATCAGATTATCCTCGTTTTGTTGGCATTTTATGTGTTATTCCACAAACTCTTTATAAACATCATTTTTCATGGCTGCATAAAGTTTCATGGCATTGTTGTACCATAATTGCGTTAACCACTCTGACAGCGTTGGACTCTGGTTGTTTCCAATTTGTCTCAATGTAAACAATGCTGCAAAGAACATCTTTATGCATGATCTGTCTATTTCAAATTATTTTTTTAGGAAAAAATAATCCATTGTACTCAAATGTTTTAAAACAGAAATTGCTACTCTGCTGCTTACAATCCTTTAGTGACTTCTCATTGCACTTGGAATAAAATCCAATCTTGTACAGTTACCATGGTCTATACAATTCCCTGCAAGATGTGACCCTTTTCTACTTCTCCTACTTTAACTTCTATCCCCATTGTTCCCATCACCTGCCATATGCGAGCCATACTGGCTCCCTTTCTGTTCATAAAAACCAAGCTTTCTCCCACCTCAAGATCTTTATATATGCGAGACCCTCAGTGGGGACTGTATAGTCCCAACCACTGTGTGCTGTTTGGCCCACCTTTTTAAAGTAGCCCACCCCAATCACAAACTGAAATTAGTCACTTATTTGTTTTCTTGTTTATTGTTTGTCAGATCTTCTTGACTTTAATCTCCATAAAGCTCCTAGTATATTCAATAAATGTTTACTCAAAGTGCTTATTCAGCGAATAAATGGATAAATAGAATGCCTAATTGTACTACTCATGATAGGTGATGGTGCCTAGCCAAAACGTAGCCAGAATTACACAGCTACACTTTAAAACATTTTCGTAAATTTGATAGATGAGCAAAAGCATGTTGCTATTTTAACTTGCATTAGTGGCACTATTAGTAAGATTGAACATTTTTCAAATATTTATTAGCCACTTCATTGTATTTCCTGCAAAGTGTCTTTTGCGTCTTCTGCTCATTTTTCTCCTAGGATCTTAGATTCTTATCTGCAGACAAGAAAGAACTTCTCCTTTTTGACTACTTAATTGTTGAAACTTATCCAAGCGAAAAGGTAGCAGAAAGTAACTGGGGAACACTCACAACATCATATATATGAAACCGCATCTGATAAAATAAACTTCCTGTAACTATTCACCATGTGTACTGGGTTGAATTAGTGTCCCCCCAAAATTCATGTCCACCAGAACCTCAGAATGTGACCTTATTTGGAAATAGGGTCTTTGCTGATGTAATTAGTTAAGATGCGGTCATACTGGATTGGGAGGACCTAAATCTAATGACTGGTGCTCTTAGAAAAGGGAAGATGGCATGTGATGATAAAGGCATAGACTGGAGAGATGCAGCTACAAGCCAAGGGCTGCCAAGGACTGCCGGGAGCCAGGAGAAGCTAGGAAGAGGCAAGGAATCATTTTTCTTTGACGCATTCAGAGGGAGCCTAGCCCTGGTGACACTTAGATTTTGATTCTAGCCTCCAGAAGCATGAGAAAATAAACTTCTGTCATCTTAAGCCACCCATTTTGTAACATTTTCCTACAGCAGCTCTAGGAAACTAATGCACCATGTAAACCTCAAGAAAAATATTGGAAAGATAAAAATTTCAGATTCAAACACAGCTTTTAAGGTTTGTTTGCAGTAAGAGAGTTCTTACTTGACAAATCCACAGGAACACATTCTACTGTGATGTTTAGCTGCCCAGGAATAATCTGCAATTTGGTCTTCTCTGGCCTAGGTGTAAAATAAGAATATTTTATACTTAAAAATTGTGATTACTAAATACAATGTTTACCCTGTATGCAAACTTAAAATCTTAATCATTCAGTTTCTCCCATATAGGACTCACATTCATCATTTTAAGAAATTATAATTCAACTATGATATTGCTTTCCTTCAGTAACTCCACATACTTACTTCTTGTATTCTGAGAGCAACTTGAGAATGTCTTCATTTGAAAGTTTGCTACTGTCTTGTTTATACAAAGGAGAAAATCTCCCATCCAGATCCAGAGAGCCTTGAATATCTTTGAAAATGGGTCTAAAACAGCAACAGAAGGGTTGTTTTTTTTTTTGGTTTTTTTTAAATATCAGATTGATAAATACCAATAAAATTAGTGCTAGTGGGAGTATAAAATGGTGAGACTACTTCAGAAAATAGTTTGGCAGTTTCTCAGGAAGTTAAGCATACACCTACCCTATGATCCTATAATTCCACCCCTAAGCATATTTCCACATGGTACATAAACGTTGATAGCATATTTGTTATAGCCCCAAACTGGGAACAACAGATATTCATCAACAAGTGAATGGATAAACAAACCATGGTATATTCATACAATGGAATACTACTCTAAATGAACAACTGATACATACAATATGGATGAATCTCAAAAACAGACTGAACAGAAGAAACTAAATGCAACGGTATGTACTACATGATTCTACTTATTATGAAGGTCTAGAATAGATCACAGTCATCTACAGTGATAACAATAGATGGAGTGGAGGTGGGATGGCTGACTTGGACAGGAACATGTAGAAACTTTCTGGAGTGATTGATGTTCTCTGTCTTGGTTGGGGTGGTAGTTACATGACTATGGACATTTGGAAAAATTCATCAAATTGGACATACAAAATGTGTATATTTTCATCAAAGGTAAAGTACATCTCAAAGTTGATAAAACTTAAATTAGATCTTTAATATCAATTTATACAGAGTTTATAATACATATGTAGAGTTTCTAATATGAATCTGAATTCTCCCTCACCCTCCCCTTCTCCCATTTGTAAGCAGCTATTTTACTGCAAAAATGGGAAGTAATGTGCAAGTATCCAACACAGCAGAAGCAGCTCTAGCCAGAAACATAATTCCCCTGGCAGAGCCTCTGAAGATGTAGTTATAGGCATCAAGCACTGTCCCTACTTCTAAGCATACCTCCTTTATTTTCGGTAAACAGGGGTTTATCATTTACCTTTTAAATACCCCATCCAAGCCTCTAGAGTGAGTTCCTGCCACTGCTGACAACCAAAATAATTCAGGAAGGGAAAAAAAACACAGTATAATTCCTCATCAGAACTGGGGATCAAAGCTTCTAACTTTGAAGATTTTAAGATTAATTTTTCTACTGGCAAAACAGCATCAAGCAGCTACTACTATGGCCTGAAAGGGACAGTGTGGCCCCGTGGTCTAGAGTCACCAGCCATGGGTTCTGATCCCTGCTCATACACATGCCGTGTAAACTTGGGCGAGATTTTTTTTTTTACTTCTGTGCCTCAGTTTTCTCATCTCCAAGATGGGGATAACAGTACCTACCTCTTAAGAAAGTATACATTAAGCACTGAGACCACTGCCTTGTACAGAGTTAGCACTCAATTACTATAAATATTAATAACAGCAGCAGCAGCAGCAGCAACTGACTTTTCAGGCTGGAGCATCACTAAGTAAGCTTATATTTACAAGCCACATCTCACTCTCTGTCTCTGTAATGCCTAAACATACCACCCTCCGCTACTCTTTGCCATTCACCTATCCTTGGTTATCTTTTTTTTTACCATTCTGTATAACAAGGACAATGTGCCTTTTTATCTACCAACATACAATGCATTTTGAGACCTTCCAAAAAATTAAATGATTATAAATAGTGACAGAAGAATCAATTAACTTAGAATCTCCTACCCTCCTACTACTCCCCAACACCCGCTGAACTTAATTGATTGAATTATTCAGAACACAGTGCCCTTCTTTCCCCAGAAGTTCTAGTGAGCTGTACTGGTTGTACCACAAACAGGTGATGAACCCATACTGCAAAGGTGGGATAAGCAAGAAAAACATTTTAAGTCATTACTGTATGTAGACTTGCAAGATTTGGAAAAAAATCCCATAATCTACCATAAGATATGTGGTATAGATAACATGCTTCCAAATACACAACCTTTGAAGAGTTTGCCAAATCTGTCATCAGAAAGCAAGAAAATCTATTAATTAATTACACACTTGCACTTAACAACTGCATTCTTTGCATGTTTTCCAGAATTATTCTATGATAGCTTTTCAAAGCATAAACCCAGCCAGCTCTGAAATAGTACAGAGTTAGCACTCAATAACTACATAATTCACTACAATTTCTGTTTTTTTAGAAAAAATTTCCATCACTTTAGCAAATAAGCTCTGCTTTCAAACGCAATAAAATCAAGTGTGTCGGTCAGATCAGAAACCCAAGCCAAAGTAAACTTCCCTCAAGCAACACATATGAAGACATGAAAGGGTCTTTAATGCACAGCAAATTCTAAGAGAAAGAATTCTTATATCCTGTTATGAACTAAATGTTCATTAATGTTGTATCCCATACCCCCCTTCAAAGTTCATATGTTGGAATCCAATCCCCAAGATGATTACATTAGGAGGTGGGGCCTCTGGCAGGTGATTGGGTCATGAAGGTGGAGCCCTCGCGAATGGGATGAGAGCCCTCAAAAGAAGAGGCCAGAAAGCTTGTCAGCCCTCTTTCTGCCATGTGAAGACACAAAGGGAAGTCAGCTAACTCCGACCTTGAAGAGAGTCCTGACCAGAACCCGACCATACTGGCATCTTGATCTCAGGATTTCCAGCTTCCAGAATTGTGAGAAATAAATGTTTGTTGTTTAAGCCACATGTCTGCTGTCTATGGTAATTTGTTAGAGCAGCCTGAAGGAATTAAGACACATCCCAGATGCTCCAAGATATAACTGGCTTGTCAGAAACAGACTGCTGAATACTGCTGGCAAGGGCGACAGCCTTCAACTTCACACATGAGTATGGGTAGGGTCAGGATTGTATATGTACAAACCTGGCAGCCCAGGCAAAGGGCATTCTGTATTGTCCAAGGCGGCTGCACACTTGCTTGGCTGTCCTGTGTACCTTCTGGGCCGTCTAAGGTCAGAAATAAGAAGATAGGCTCATATTTGTTCAAACTACCAGGGACTCACCCAGAAAAATAATTTCCCCAACTTACTGACTGATATAAAACATCAAAATATATAAAAAATATACAGAAACACCTACAAATAAAGCACAACACACAATGGCTACCCAAATTCCAAGACCAAAGTAGTATTTCTTAAAGGTTTTGTGTTTTCCCATTAACAGAGCCTTCATCAAGATATGTAAAGACAGACAATATAGATGTAGGGCACGTTTTGGACTAAATACCCTACTGGGAAAATCTTAAACAGTTTTAACGTGTATTTCCTTTTACATATGAGCAAGCAGACTCTCATCATGCTTGGGAGAAGTTTGTTCTCAATACAGTTGACCTTTTTACTCCTAAGGTAAAAGCCAAGTGACCAAGAATCAATGCCATTAGTTCAGTGTGGGCAGGGGCCTCTGTATGCACAAGCACTGGGAGGTGACAATGCCTAGAGAATCTCAACAGGCTGTGAAATGCTGGCTGCACAATTATCCCTAGGGATAAAGAATGCTCGAGGCTTTTATCAATATCGTTGAGACATTTCTTTTCTTCAAAATTAGTCACATGTCTCCTCAGCACCTTCCACTTCATAAATGCTATTCAGATTCACAACTAAATGTCACATAGAGCAGATGGACTCTTCATAAATACGCAGGAGCAGGAGAGCTAATGAACTGTGCCACAAACACTTTCCCTCTCCGGGCAAGTCTCAGTTTTCTCATTTATAAAATGAGAGCAGAAGATTCAATCAACAATTTCTGTAAGTTTAGATTTCAGGGTCCAGAAACTTGGATGATTATATGGGTTGCAGACTTTTAATGTTACTATTTGAAAACATGAACCAGTGAAAACAATACCTACCACTTGATCTACCAACATTTCATGAAAGTTAGATAGGAGTGACATTCACCAAGCAGGAAGGGCAAAAATTTCAGAATAAAGGGCACCCTTCGACCTGAATATGTTTAGCTTCATGAAAGCTCACTATCTTGTCTTTTCTCACTTCATCATCTTACAGGAATAAATTTGAGTACAGACTGGCACTTGGGAACTACAGGCCTGGATCATCTTTCCCCTGCCAGCTCCGACGTTCTAGGGCTGTCTGTAAAACAGGGTCGCCACCGCCAATGAGACAGTGTCAATGAGCCGATGTTACTGAAAAACCTTTAGTTCTCATTTTCATAAGGCAGCAGAAATCAGATTATCATGTCAACAGACCATAAAAAGTCATGTTCAATCATTAGCATGCACACTCACCTAGTACACAGTATTTTCATGATATACTCTGTGGTAAGACAGTAAGTTTTAGGTTTTGGTTTTTGTTTGTTTGTTTTTGAGGGGTCATTGACAATCCCATTTAGGATATCAGTAAAAGGCAAATTCTACATTAAGCTGAAATGCTCATAAATGATCTTTATAAATACCTTTGCTGGGTCTGAATTTTTGATGTAGGGCTCCGCACAGTGTGCAATGTTTCCCTGGAGCACCTTTTCAATTCGCGCAACTAGGAAAATTTCAGGATGTGGGTTCGTCACTGAGAAAATTCCCTGGGGAAAAAAATGACTTCCATTAGACTGTTTTATATAACCTCATACAGACAAGTGTTTGATTAATGATTCCTAGTAGTGTTTAGCATAGACTGTTGATAGTCAACAAAAGATCATGTCCAGGACCCTAAGAAGTAGATAGCATTTGATTTCATACAGTTTTCCAAAATCCAGACGTTCCTTTCAAAACGGGATGTTTTTTTGGTTGTTTTTCTTTTGTCACCAACTTCACATCTATTAGTCCCCAAAGTGCAGGTGTCATCCTTGCTACTTAGCCTCTTGTGTCTGGCTGTGTTTGCAAGTTGCATTCTTGGACCTAATTAACACAACGTGTACTGTTTGGCTTAACTGGCATGTACTAAAATAGTATGCTTTTCTCAAGTGGAGCTGGAGAGGCATTCACTCACAATTAATACTAATCGCAGCTAAGAGGAAGAAAATACGTTGTTGCTCTGTGTAACCGTTTTCAAATTGCGTAACATAAAAACTAAATCATCCTATAGTAGAAAGCATTCCTTTGTGGCAGATAAAGAGCTGTGGGGCTTTCAATGTAAAGGTAGGGGAGAGAGGATCCAAACCTTATTTTGTTCCTGGTCGCTTTATTTAAGGGTACTAATGCAGATGCAACCAAAGTTACAGAAGTTTTCTTTGAATGTATGTGGAACAACCATGCCACCCCGTCTAGCTCAGCTCCTTCCAAATAGCCTGTGAGTTGATTGTGTCCGTTGTTTAAAGGAGCACCACACAAAGGAATGCAAGAGGAACAATCCATGACTGGGACACTAGCTACCAAGTTTTGTTTTTCCATTTGGTGTACTACCAACTGTGTTAATATAGTCTTTCCAGTTTTCAAACCATTTCAGACACATGATCTCATTGTTCCAGATAAAACCCTCTGTGGTAGACAGGGCAGAAGAGAAAACTGACTATAAGACACGAAGTAATTCCTTCCACAAACCAACAGCTTGCAAGGATCCCAGGTAACGGCTGATCTGAGTTTGAATTCTCAAGCAGCAAGCATGAAACAAAGTGGTTAAAAACTCTCAGGAGCCAAATTTCCTGGGTTCAATTTCTGGCTCCACCATTTATGAGTTCAGGCAAGTCACATCTCTACGTCTCAGGTTTCTCATCTATGAAATGGGGATGATGATACTACTAACTACTGCATAAACTTCCCATGTGGATTAAATGAAGTCATACCCATTAGGTACCTGGTTATTACTACAGTGGCCCAAAGCATCTCAAGGTCACAAAACTGGATTTCTGGTACTGCCAGGAACGTGCTCGGGCTGTGAGATGCAGCTGGCAGACTGCCTTGAGTGTAACCTCAGGCTTACCGATTGTCACATAACTGTGCTAGGTGGTTTTCGTGCATTGCCTCACTTAGTCTTCATAAAAACCCTCAAAAGCAGGTACCAAGATACACACATTTTAAAAGTCAAGAAACTGAGGGATGAAGGGGTTTATGCAGCAAGTAAGTGGGTGAAGAAGATTGTGGCCAGGGCTCCCAGACTCTATAGCCCATGCTATGCTGCTTCTCAGCCTTGAGGCCCGTGCAGCCAACATCTCACACAATGAGGCTGGATGAGAAGAGTAATACTGATTACTGCTATAGCTACTGTCCACTGAGCACCTATGGCTCCCCAGTCCCAGACTCTCGGCATTTCCATACACCGATGCCAGCAATGAGTATTATAATTTAAAACAATTTGACAATTGATAAAAGCAAGCTGCTTTCACTTGTTTATCTGTGATCACTATTACTGCTGCCCCTACTAGCAGCCACACAGTATAGAGCAAACATGGTGGGCCTGGTCCAGTGCCCAGTGGTTTCCAGCACCCCTTGTCTGAGTCTCTCAACAGCCCTGGGACAAGGGTCCTAGCATTGCCTCCAGTTTATAGACGAGGATGCCGAGGCATGCAGATGTTTATTTTTTAACTGACCAGAGATTACAGTGTAGGAAGATACTCTTTGGAGTTGTTTTGCTTTTTTTCCAATCAATTTCTAGCCTTGCCCTGTCCCCAAAACACAGAAGGGTAGCCAGAGAAAGCCAAGGAGGCCCACTCCTGAGGGCTGGGAATCTGGCCCTTTAGGACAAGGCCTCTAGCCGAGCCCTTCTTCCTCACCAAGGAGGCATGGATATACCTGCCCCCCACAGGGTGACTCTTACCCACTTCAATGCACCCTCCCTCAAAAGAATGGCTCACCCCCTCCCAGTTCCCAGCACTTATATAGCCCCGTAGGGCATGGCAAGGCATGTGGTGGGGGGCTCTGCACCCTTTCACCAGCCCAACAACTGCTCCCCTCCAGCAAGTCGCCCACAGGGTCACAGAGAGGCACACCCCCAAGAGTCAGCAGCTCCCAACCCAACCTTGGGGAACAGGGCATCTGGGAAGGAAATGCCAGGAGGCTGAGAGTGAAGTGACTGTCACAGGGACCTTTTGGTGTCAGGGAGGCAAAACTATTCAATGGACCCAACTTCCTCAATTTTCTGTGGTCACGCTGTTGCTCCTCAGGAAACCACTGAGAGAAAGACTCTGAGGAGCAAATGGGGAGGGCCTAGAATGGCCCCAAAACACTCACCGTCAACCAAGCCCTGGAAGCTGCCTCTTCGTATAGATAATGCTGCCACTTGAATAGCCTTGCTGGAAGGGATGGGACTGCCAGACAGCCCTTTCCAGCAGTGCTGGGGAACAGGGTTCTTCCCTCTCTCTAGGGTGACATGAAAGGAGTACAGTACAGGGGTAAAAACCTGTGTCTTTTAGGGAACCTGCTAGACCTAAGTTCAGGTCCTATTCCTCATCTTATTAGCTCTGTGACCTTGGGCAAGCCACTTGACTGCTTTTGTGCCTCAGTTTCCTCATATGTAAAATGGGGATAGTAATAGTACCTACCTATTTTCAGTCTGTCTCCTACACAGTACTGTTTCCTAGTCCTAAACAGGAAGAAGTTGAGAAAAAGACTCCTTCAAAATGAAATGTTCGACTCTTTGAAGTAAATGACCACTTCCTGGTATCTTTAGCTGATTTGAAAAAGGGTGCAAAATGATAAAGCCAGTAAAGGCCACTGCCCATCATTCTCACCTGTCCAGTTCTCAGCTATTCCTTTGAGGCCTCTCATAAGTCCCACATTTTTTTGTGGCGTCTTCTAAGTTAACTCCCGACCACTGACCACGCCTCACATTCCAAACTCTTCTACTACCATTATGTTATATACTTCAGCACTTAATTACATTTTGACTAATATTGTTGACTGAGGTCTTTTAAACAGACCTAGGTTCAAATCCTGCCAGCACCACTACTGGGTATGTAATGGTGAACAACTTACTTAACCTCCCTGAACTGCAGTTTCCTCATCTGCAAAACAGCAATGATTATACTATTTCACAATGATTATACATATTTCCCATGATGATTCCATGAGACATCAGAGGAAAATTCTGGCACACGAGATACTCAAAAAATGTTGATTTTCTTCCTGACTTAGATTACAAGTGGGATGATACCTGAAACCACAATTTAAACTTTTTGCACTGAACCTACAGCTGAGTACATTGAAGTAATATAGTAAATACATTGGCTTAAAAGGACTTATTTGATAACTACGTGGGAAATTTTAAACATATGATTCAAAAGCAGATTCACAAAAATTTGTAACACTGAACATGCTCGATCTCTCTTTCACTTTTAATCTATTTTTCATGTTTTATTAGTTTCAGGTGTACAAAACAATGTAATAGACATTTATCATTTATACACCTCACACAGTGATAACACCCCTCCCCCATCTATTACCCCTCTGACATCCCATACAGCCGTTATATTTCTACTGTCTCTATTCCTAATGCTGTACTCCACTTCTTTTGACCATATATATATATATATATATATATATATATATATATATATGTAAAATTATAGTTGACATTTATTATTATTCAGGTGTACAGCACAGCGATCAGGCATCTACACAATCCCTGAGGTGGTCTCCCTAATAAGACAAGTGTCCATCAGGTACCTTAAAATATCTGTACATTATTGATTATATTCTCCAAACTGTCCTTCGTATACCCAGGGCAATCTTGTGGTTACTGACTGTGCTTTCTAATCCCCTCAACTTCTCCCTCATCCCCAACTCCCCTCCCATCTAACAACCCTCAGTTTTTCCCATATGTCTCTGATACTGTTGCTGATTAGTTCGTTCATTTATTCTTTTCTTTAGAGTCCACATATAAGTTAGATCATATGGTATTTGTCTTTCTCTGTCTGACTTATTTCACTTAGCATAATGTTCTCTAGATTCATCCATACTGTTGCAAATGATTAAGATTTCATTCTTCTTTGTGGCTGAGTAATATTCCATTGTATAAATGTACCACATGAGATACCACCTCAATCTCTCTTTTAAAAGCATAGGATGGGAGAAGAGGGTAAGGGGGATCAAATCTATGGTGATGGAAGGAGAACTGACTCTGGGTGATGAACACACAATGGGATTTATAGATGATGTAATACAGAATTGTACACCTGCAATCTATGTAATTTTACTAACAATTTTCACCCCAATAAATTTAAAAAATAAATTAAAAAAATAATAAAATAAAATAAAAGCATAGGACACTGTAGTGGAATGTTCACATATGTGACAACTACCATGTGAGTAACAAACTAAGGGGCCATAAGGGAACAAGGGACAATGTGGGAAAAAGCTACCACAGACCTATAGTCCAAAGAGGGTAGTGACAGCACGTGCAAAGTCTTCCCCTACCATTTGGCAATCTGTATCAATACTGTGTTTCCCCGAAAATAACACCTAGCCAGATAATCAGCTCTAATGCATCTTTTGGAGCAAAAATTAATATAAGACCTGGTATTACATCACATCATATTATATTAGACCCGGTCTTATATTTTATAGTAAAATAAGACTGGGTCTGATATTATAGTAAAATGAGGCTGGGTCTTATAGTAAAATATGACTGGGTCTTATATTAATTTAATATAAAGAAGCATTAGAGCTAATTGTCCGGCTAGGTCTTATTTTGGGGGATCCACGGTAAGTATAATCTTTGACCCTGAAAACCTCAGTGCTTGGAATTTATTCTAAGGAGATAATTCAACAAATGAGCTAACATGTACACACATGGATGTTCAATGCAGCATTATTCATTACATCTAAAAATTAGAAATATGCTATCTAAATCAATGGAATACCATATTAGCCTTCAATAAGAATGTAACTGATCCAGAAAAATTGATATAGAATGATAACTATATTAAATAAATATAGTAGGTATAAAACAGCATGAATATGATACACATTAGGTATACCCTTACACAAACTGTATGTCTTTATATGTGCAAAACAGAAATGTCTAGAAAGATGTTCACCAAAATGCTAATAGTTGTCATCTACGGGTGATGGTTTTTACTTTCTTCTTTATACTTTTTGTATTGATTGAATTTTCTACATAATAATGTATTTATCTTTATAATCAGAAAAAAAGAAACATTTTTATTTTTTGAAAACTAAATCTCCTTACAACTCGAGCTGCTTTGTTCTTATGCCTCTTCCTACTTTAATTGTATCCACACTCTAGTTTCCTTTCAGTTGCAAACGTCTGGAAGACAATCAGTAGTGATCTGCCTCACCTCTTTGCCGCAGGTCTGGTCAGAGGTCAAAATGCCAGAACTATTAGGCTCTTTCTACAGGGGTTCTCTGCACCAGGTAGGACAGCACAGAGCAGTATTACACCTGTGACACAAGCAGTTCCCTCCACTGCTTTTCAACCAGAACTGTGTCTGAAGAGCTTTTATGCTTCATTAAAATTACATTCTCATGGTGGAAATGGAAATTAGGAACGGGAGGTTATTGTAGGGTCAATTTTTTTCCTCAAAGAATCAGTCTTTCAAGCACCTATTGCCTTGCTCAGAAGAATGGGTGTACGAGGTCTGACAATTAGGTTTGCGAACTTGCCACCATGCACTAACTTTGGCAGCACTGTACAAACAGCTTGGTAAGGTTTCACAACTTTGGTATATCAGTGTCTCACAGCTGTGTTCCTGTTGACGTGTGGCGGTGTCTTGCTGAGTGGCATTCATTATTGTTGCTGTGTGTTTTTGTGTGCCGTCGCGAGAATGTCTGAGCTTGAATTAGAACAATGAACAAACATTAAATTTCTTGTTAAACTTGGAAAGAGAGGAAGTGAAATCAGGGACACGTTAGTCCAAGTTTATGGGGGTAATGCCATGAAGAAAACAGCAGTGTACAAACGGATGAAACGTTTTTTTTGAGGGGAGAGAACAGGTCACTGATGAAGAGAGGTCAAGGCGGCCAGTAACGAGCAGAACCGACGAAAACATTGCAAAACTTCATTGAATTGTGCGTCAAAATCACCGGCTGACTGTGAGAAGCATAACAGACCAAGTAAACATCGATAGAGAAACAGTTAGGAAAATCTTAACTGAAAATCTTGGCATGAGAAAGGACTGTGCAAAAATGGTCCTGAAGGAGCTCACTGATGAACAAAAGCAAGGGAGAGTCAAAGTTTGCCAAGACCTTTTGGAGAGGCAAGATGATGTTTTGGGCTGTGTTATCACTGGTGATGAAACATGGGTGTACCAGTATAACCCTGAAACAAAGCGTCAAATTGCACAATGTAAGTCAGCCAATTCTCCATAACCAAAAATGTTCCATCAGTCCAAATCAAGAGTCAAAACAATGTTGCTAACCTTTTTTGATATCAGAGGGATTATTCATTATGAATTTGTACCAACTGGACAAACAGTTAATCAAGTTTGCTATTTGGAAGGTTGCATGAAAAAGATGAAAACAACCTGAACTTTTTACCAGCTCACACGGTGCTGTCTGTGAGGAAGTTTTTAGCCAGTAAACAAATAACTGTATTGGAACACCCTCCCTACTCACCTGATCTGGCCCCCAATGACTTCTTTCTTTACCTAAAGGTAAAGGAAATATTGAAAGGAAGATATTTTGATGACATTCAGGACATCAGAGCTAATACGAGGACAGTTCTGATGGCCATTCCAGAAAGAGTTCCAAAGTTGCTTTGAAGGATGGACTAGGTGTTGGTGTCAGTGCATAGCTTCCCAAGGGGAGTACTTCGAAGGTGACCATAGTGATATTCAGCAATGAGGTATGTAGCACTTTCTCTAGGATGAGTTCACGAATTTAACTGTCAGGCCTCATGTGTGTATGTGTGTATGTCTCTGTGTGTCTGTCTATGTGTGTGTCTGTGTTTGTGTGTCTGGTGTGTGTCTGGATCTGTTGTCTCTGCGTGAGCCTGTGTGTCTGTGGCCATGTGTGTGTCTATGGCTGTGTGTGTGTGAGAGAGTGTCTGTCTCTGTGTCTGTATCTGTTTGTGTATCCGTTTCTGTGTGTCTGTTTGTTATCTGCATTCCATCTCAGAAAATACTTCCTTTGAGATTCACATCATGGTCCCAGTGAAAATGTTACTTCGCCAGTGTATTACTAGCATATTTGCTGTTTTCCATTTTTTTCCCTTCAACTTCTGTCACTAGAAAAACACCTACATACAGATCTTACAAGAGACGGAATGCCCATGAAAATACTGACCTACATGATGAAATAACCCAAGGGTTTCTCTGTTTTTCATTCTGAAGGCACTACCAAAACTGAGATCATTCTTTACCTGCTTTATGTAGCATAACTGAGATTCAGCAATTCCGTGAATGAAAGATTCGGGTGACGAGCTCTTTGCGTTTCCATCACTGGCCAGTTGGGTTGAAGTGCCCCACAGCATTTCACGGACACATGGGGGATTCAGGTCTACGTGGAAGTCAGCTGAAATCTTACAATTGTTCTTTACATCAAATAAAGCAAGACTGATAAAAAAAGGTTCAACCTGGGAATGAAGACAATTCCATTTTTAAAAGAAAACTTTTTTAGGTGGAGTTGCAGGAGGGACACAAATTACAAAATAATATTTTTTTCATCCATCAAGTTTCTGTGATTCAGTTTCATGCTGAGTTCAACATTTAGCTAAAATTGCATTATAGCTTATTTGCATAGAAGAAAGAATATTCTAAATAACAGGCTATCAAATTTTAACTTTTGTCAGGTATAAATAATGTCACAAGTTATAAATTTTTTTAAATGATGAGTAGAAATCAGAAGCCAAATTTAAAGAACAACACCAACTGTTCTACGAATAAAATTTAATTCTCTATTGGTTTACTGAAATTACCCCAAAATAATGCCATTATTATAGAGTAGAAGAAATAAATCTTCCCTTTTGTTATGTTACAGCTTACTGGATTATACATTTCATAAGAGCTAATATCAGTCAACATCAAATTACTTGACAAAAGCTCTGTTGCCCCATCAGCAGTTTTGGAAGACGTGATTTCTCTCTACAGATGGCATTTGAAAGCTGGTCACAAAGAGAAATTTCATGCCAGATGGCATAAAGATTAACTCTTTACACACAGAAAGTCTCCTAGTGCATTTAAGCTACTTTGTAAGGGAATAAATCATTGTGGATGTTTTCCAAAGATAAAACTTGAACCAAAAAATCAAGATGAACATAAAATGTAGTCTCTCTAGCGATATTACATTTATAGTTTCAAGTGTTTCTGAGCAACTCAAATGATCTGTGATAGCTAATAATTAGAATTTTCTGTGCAGCACAAAACGAATTCACTCTGAGAACAGTGAGTGAGGCTAGCTGACTGCACAGCATCTGTACCTCTGCATGGCTTTGGTGTTCATTACTCATGGCTATGAGCCAATTTCACAGAAGTCATATTCTCTAGTACAATTCACCAATTTGAGGATTATCCAGGTTCTGGGGACAGATCCCTCTTGAATGCGAAGAGCCTACTCTTTCTATTTTGAATAGGTAAGACTTTCATGAATCTTCTCAAGAGGACTATACATTCATATTTTGGCAAAAGAAAGGCATGTATGAAATTCTTCCATGTCAAATTTATTAAAACATATAGTAATGGAATTTTCACCCTGTAAGTTAGTTCTCAGCGATAACAAAGAAAGGAGTTTCCATAATACACTGGTTTAAGGGAGGTAAAAGGAAAAGTTATACATACATTTGTGGGTGGTCCTTTTGCATTGTCTCCAACTTGACCCAAGATATTGAAAGTTAAATCATGGCAATTTACCAGGAAACGTTTATTGCACTTTTCTTCAAATGGCTTTATATCAGGTTCAATTCCTGAAAAGTCCAACCTCTACAAAACAAATGATATGAATCATTTCCAAAAGAAAATGTGATTCATATTAACAGATCCACAAGCAAAAATTGCAGAATCCAACAGTCTTCTGTCCATTCTTCATTTGAATCCTTTTTATTTTTCATTCAACAAGCCTTTGTAGCGCTCTTAGACTAAGGTTCACACACTGATAAAGAAGTTCTGGAGGGAGATGACTCTGATCTAAGGCAATGGAAAAATCACAAGTCTGTACCTTGACCTACAAAGCCCTACTCATATATGACATGACTTCCTACCTCCCCCCATTCCTCTGACCTCATCTCCTACAACTCTTGCCTTTCCTCCCCACCCTCTGTTCCAGCCACACTGGCATCATCAGTTATTTCTCCCGCAAACCAAGTACACTCCCACCTCAGGGCCTTTGCACTTGCTGTTCTGCCAGGAACTCTTCTTCGACAGATAGACACATGGCTTACTCCCTCATTTCATTCAATTGGCACTTCTAGACCTTCCTTAACTCAATTTAAAAACAAACAACAACAACAAAAAATCCGCACACTGAAAGTCTATACTCGCTTTCCTTGATTTAGTATTCTAACATTACATTTTTATATTTACTTAGTTGCTTACTGTTTATCTTCCCCACAAAATATATGCTCCAGGATGGCAGAAGTTTTTGTTTCCTTTATGAGCTGTGCAGGAGGCAAAACTGACATGAATGGATATGGGGGGGGGAGCATCGAAAATGACACAATGGTCTCTAACTTGGAAGATTCGGTAAATTGTGATGTTATGAACTTAATTGTGAAATAAAAATGAATAGCAAATATGGGGGAAGAATGAGTATGGATGATGAGTTCAGTTTGGGATGTGCTGAATTTGAGGTGATGTTAGTAAGTGGTTGGAAAAATAGGAGAGGTCTGGATTGGAGACCTGGATTTGGGAGTTGGTGGCAACTATAGGTTGAGAAGGAGGGAGGACAAGGCTAGAACTCTGGTGACCACCTACATTTAAACGATGAACAGAGGGAGAGGAGAGGCGTCTGCTTAGGAAACTGATAAACACTGAGCTCAGCTTCTAACAGAGCTGGGGGATGTACCCTGGCTGTAAAAGACGTGTGTGTGTGTTCACTTTTTGGTCTTTCAAAAAATTTTTAAGTTTTTTAAAAAGATATTTTGAGTGGAGGAATTCCTCTTAGCAGGGAAGGAATCTGTCCTTCCCCAAAGAAACTCATAGAACCCTCCTCCTGGGCTCACACAGCTCAGGCAACCTAAGTTCAACTGTTCATTCTGAATGTCTGAACAGACTAATATTCTGTTCACAAATGAGAGGAAGAGTATAGATTGTGGGATAACTTACTATACTTTCATTAAGACCAGAGACATGGTAGATAGGAAATGATTGGGTGAATCTGAGCAAAAAATACTGTCAATATGGAAAACGCAAGCCAAGAAACATAAGAATTTTTCTCAATTGCCTAAGTAATTCAAGCCAAAACAGGTATTGTGCCTGAAGCATCTTGGATAATTATAGCCATTCTAACCTAACCTGTATCACTAACAAAATCCTCCTTAAAAGGGCCTGAAATATAATACTTGTACCCGAAAGCACAATTTCCTCCCTGAGTCTATTTATCTACAGAAATAATACAAATGTGTGGGACTAGATAGCTCCCCCTTTAATACTTATCTGTGGAGCCAGAGGAGGCAAATCATTGCCATGGAAATCAATTCTAATTTCCGCCCATTTATCTGCTCTCCTTTCTATCTTACTCTGACAGTGGAATGTGAAGAAAAACTAGACTAAACCACTCCTGCCCCCAAGTTTTTTTCCTTCTGAGGTCCGTGAATGCAAATGTTGGGACATACAGCCTTTCCCAGTAGTTCAAAGTTGGAGCCACCCCCTTCAGTCAGTGCTTCTTTACTCTCTAAGGTCAATCATCTAGCATATTTCTAAACACTGAAATGTGGCCTAAGAGAAGGCTGGTATTTTAGGATACCTGGCACTTCCCCTAGAAAAGGTACTCAATATATACAACATGGATTTCTCTGTGGTGAGACTGCCTTCCATAATCAACATTAAATTCAATTTTTTGTCCTTAAACTTTCATTGCAACTATGTATTTTCTCTCACTTATAGCTCACTGATAAACAATTTAAACATAAAATCAGTTCAGTTTCGTGACCACAAAAACACCACACCACAAATTTTTAAAGATACTGGATTGAGTTCCAACCACAGTCAATTGGCTTCTTTGCATACCATGAAAGGGGTTGCCATGTCTAATTAAAGCCCAATCGTGGGGTGGTGAGTTAGGGGCGAAGTGGAAATCAAAGGCTCAGACAAATATGGAACAAAGAAATTTCTGAATATCTTAGAACTAACATTCCTGAGGTCTGCTATAATTTTTTAAAATCATAACTTACACACATAACGTAATAATGATATGGGGGGAAGGAAAGAGGATACATTTGAAACAAATTTTCCCCAAATAATTTTATTTTCTCATGTGATATTTTTCTTAGGGAAAAATTTCTGTGTTATTTACAGACTATAAACTTTTTCCATTTCAAACAAAAAATGTAATTAGGAAACTTTCCTAGGTAATTAGGAAAAGTATGAAGCAAAAAAAACCACACAAAATCAGTCTTCCCCAAATTATTTTATATTTTCATGATATATTTTCACTGAAGAAAAAACTGTAATGCTTATCTAATGAATACTTTTCTATTACCCCCCAAAAAAAAAAAACAAATCCCAAAGATTTTAATTAGAAATCTCATGTACAAAAAGTAAAAAGAAAACAAAAAAGTGCTCTTCCCTCAAATAATTTCATTTCTCATAAATTTTTTTCTGTTAGAAAAAATATTTGTAATACTCAAACACTGTAGAATTTTTCACTTAACCAAATCACCAATTTAATTAGAAAATACCATGAAATTAAATATTAACTGCCTGTCTCTTAGTATGAAAAGTGCCTAACTCTCACGAAAAAGGTTAAATACACATGCATATACACCTGCACTTTCCTACACCAACTTTCCATTTAAAGCGGGATTAAGCCAAACATGAGAATTATCCAAGTTCTACAGGCTTACATCAAAACTGGAAAATAAATCATCTGTCTTATATGACCTGGTGTTCTTTTACACTGCAGATACTCACTGCTACTAGACCACAGTTGTACTTAATATGTGTGAAAAGACCACTGGCACCATTTTAAGGATTCTTTAATTCATCCATTTTGAGGCATGAGATGAAGTGAAAATAGAGAACTGAGAAAGAAAAGCATACATATTCAGTCTCAAACTATCTGCATATGTGACAGTTCTCTTGAGTGAAGTTAGTTAAGTTACCTGTTCAAAGTGAACCAGACAAATACAAAGCAATCAGTAATGCCCAGTGTGCAAAAATCAATGATTTCAACATTTCACAGGTGTTTTTTTCCGAGTAACAATTTTAAGATTATTTAAAAAATATGTTATTAATACCTGAACTTCCGAATCAAAAGAAAAGAGGTTCTGTCTTCCGTCTCCTCTACTGAGCTTGTTTAGCTGTTCAGTTTCTCTTCCATACTAAACATTTAAAAATATATATTTATATATGCTCATACACACCAAACATTATTTCCTTCAAACCAGTATTAAATTATCATTTAAATATATGGTTTATGTGAAACTAGCAATCTGACACAGCTTCAAAAATATACCACTCTCCATTTCCATGTACTTAAGATGGCAAAAAGTCAATGTCACTGTGACCCACGAGCTATGGATCAGGTTCTTAGACTCTCTGTGTTCCTCTCATAACATCAAGAATGTTGTTCAACCCATAGTAGTACAAAAAAGGAATCCAAGAGACTCTGGATGTAAAAGATAAATAAATAAGAGAGAAAACACTATCTTTTACATATCCATGGTGTTAGCCATAGGATATTATACACAATTCTGATTCTGTCACTTTAGGAAACACATAATGGGCTGTACAGTCTGGAATGACAAAGAGCCAGAGGGGATACATTAAAATCTATAAAATCATAGAAAGCCTAGATCAGGGGATCATGAATATATTCCTAAATTTTGGAAAATAGCTTTGAAGCTTAAGAGAAAGATAATTTTAAAACAGAAAATAGTAACTTCTAAATCTGTGTAACTTAGTAGTCCAGGTAGAGGAATAAAGTAAAAATAAGTAGGTTTGACAAGTATTTAAATAAATGAATGGGTTATTAAACCTACTAATCTATTATAGTACAGAGACCACAGAGTTAAGTGTGATAATCACCTTTATACTTTCCAAATTGGCTCACCTAAGACTCTAAAGAGCAGAGTAATTAACACCAATGATATCCGTTCACCAAATCTTTTATGTAATGAAATTATTCATGTATGTCATATACATATGTATTTACATATAGAGAGAACATATGATTTGCATAGGAAATTAACATATACAAATCATTAGATTGAAAATCATGTTCAATCTATACCAGTAGCCTCTTGAAAGAAGAACATGTATTTTTATGAATGAGATACAATACAGTCGACCCTCCATATCTGCAGGTTCTGCATTCGTGGATTCAATCAACCACAAATCAAAAATATATATTTCTTAAAATGTTACATTTTTGTGGAGGTGTTCCATGTAATTAGTCCTTCAGTGGTTGTGTCTGTACTGAACATGCACAGACCTTCTGGTCATTACTCCCTAAACAATACAGTATAACAACTATTTACATAGCATTTACATTGTATTAGATATTATAACAATCTAGAGATGATTTCAAGTATACAGGAGGATGTGCATAGGTTATATGCAAATACTATGCTATCTTATATAAGGAACTAGAGCATCCTCAGATTTTGGTATCCCCGGGGGTCCTAGAACTAATCCTCCTAAGATACTGTAATCAAACTGAACAAGTAGTAACAGATAAAATTAATAAAGTCACCAGGATCTAGAAATACCTTCCTGGCATCTAGGAAAAAAATAAGATTTTACCAAACTGTTAGTTGGCACTTATAAGTCCAACTTTAAGAGTGTAACTTTTCTTTTAAAATCTCTACCTACTTCACTCATTTGCTGGGGTTTTTAACTTAGAAATGACATTGCCAAATGGAATCCAGTATTAAAACATTAATAGGTAATCCTGCATTGTCTCAGCTGAAGGCAAGTTGCCATAGGAAAGAAGTACCTTCATCAGTTCCGGATGCATGCTCCTTTCCAAACTGGCCATAATGTTCTCAGCTTTTCCTTGGCTGCTAGTTTCATCATCTGCAAATTCATTAAAAGTAAATGTTCCTAAGCACACAGACCACTACTAATCACCTAAGAGGAATATCCTAACTATCTCTCCCACCCCATCCTCTCCTACTAGATGTATTGGGAAGAATTTTGATTATGAAAGCATAGGGAAAACTTTAATGGACTTTTGACAATCTGCCATGAATTCCCTATCAGTTTTAGTCTGGTTATATTTCAGAGCCCATGTATTATAACATCAACTCTTAAAAATAAAATCTATCGACCTCCTTAGTCACTTTTAACGAAGAAGTAAGTCAACCTTCAAGATTAAGAGTCCTATATTCACCCTGCACAACAGACATTCCCATGGATTAAAGACAAAGGCTTTACCTCAATAATGAATCATTTTAAAATTCTGACCTTGTGCTGTTTCTACCGTGTCCTTTTTCTCTTGCACTAAACTGTCAGTGTTGATTTGAATAATCTTTTTCAAAGTTATCAACCATTCCTCCATCTCCTGCTCAGTTTCAGCAGCCAGATAATGGCTATACTTATCTAACATCTTGAGTTCAAAAGCATGACGGCGCATTTTGGGGCACTAGAGGGGGAAAAAAAAAGCACATGTTCAGTTAGTTTAGTTGCCTTTTTCTGTCTTTTTTAAATATTAAATTTATTGGGGTGACAATGGTTAGTAAAATTATATAGGTTTCAAGTGTACATTTCTATAACACATTATCTATATATTGCATTGTGTGCTCACCATCCAGTCAGTTCTCCTTCCATCACCATATACTTGACTCCCTTTACCTTCTTCTACCATCCCCTCTACCCCCTTTACCCTCTGATAACCACTAAACAAATGAATAAGACAAATGAACAAAGAAACATAAACTCATAGACACAGACAACAGTTTAACTGCTCTTTTAATGTTAGATTTCATTAGTTTATTTTTTTACCTCAGCGTACCACATATGTATGTCAATAATTTTATTAAAGAATTGCTTCTTTCAACAGGAAATAGAAACCCCAAGACAATCAATGACCATGTCAAACATATCTTTTATGTTCCCTCAGTACTGAGCACAGTGATATATACACAAATTTGGCATAAAATACTACTTGTTTAGGGCCATTTGACATCCTTCACATTTACATAAACCACCACCACAAAAGTAAGCAAAAGTTAAAATTTCCAATCTCCTTAAAGTTTTCTTTGCACATTTATATAGGTTTTCAAAATCAGCCATTAAAAACAAGTTTCAACGTGACCTAAAATAAATCTGGTATTTGCTTTGTATCATACCATAAAATACAGTTACAATACCTAATTCACTTTATCACACATAATACGCATCATGATAGCTTTAAAGAAGACTGTAGTTGGTTTACATTCCATGTGGTTCTCAGCAAAAAACATGGAAATGGCCTATGCTGAATACTAGCACACAAGGCAAATAAAACGCTCCTCCTTTCCTCAAATATGACGACACTGTCTTTTATATTACCACCTTCTCTGTCATGACAAAAGACATGACACTCTCCCTCTCCTGAATACCTCAGCATTAATTTTAAGAAATGCTTATGAATCAATAATTTTCACTGTACAATCATTATTCAAGAAGGAACCAAGAAATATCCTCCTAATTTTCAATGTGTAGGAAAACAAAGGATAACATTAAACTGCTGTTGCAAGTCATAAAGTCATAAAGATTTATATATTTGAAAATATTTGAGAGGAGGGATCATAAACAGATGAGGAAAGCAGACCCTGGGAATACTATCAAGAAAGGTCAATCCAGACTAGAGCTAACTGAGAAAATCTGGGACTTGCGTATATTCTCTTTCTTCCAGTAAGGTAAGAAAGCAAAGACATCTGGCAGTCACATAGATTTTCATATTCTTCCAAGTGTTTTTTCATTTGATCCGCATGATAATCTTGTTTGATCAGGGAAATAGACATTATTAATCCCACTTTACAGTTTTGAAAATTAAGATTCAGGTGTTGAAACCCCAGTGCTCCCTCTTGTCGACCATGGCACACTGGCTCTGTAGTTATGGCTCCTATCCCTTGGTCAATCAACATCCTATTTAGTAGATCATCTCTCTGCCCTGTTTCCCACCCCATGTTTGTCCATGTCCCCTCAGTAATTCAAATCAACAAATATATGTTAAGCCACTACTGTGTGCAGAACACTGCTCATTATTATAGAGGACATAGACATAAGTAATCCAAAAATGAATGTGCAGAATTACCCACAAATTAGAGTATGATTCACAAATTAGAGTATGATAGAAGAAAACGCAAAGCAGTCACACAAGGGAGAGGGAGCTTAATTTCACTTAGTGAAATTAAGGGCATAAGGCTGAGGAAGAAAATAGAAAACATTTCATGGTAGAAGTGCTATTAGAACCAAGTCTTAAAAGATAAGGTTTATACAGGAACAGAAGGTGAACGTATATGTCAAGCAGAGAAACAAACGTAAGAAAGGCACATACGTGTGAAACTCTGTGGAGGGCTTAACCTGGTATGTATGACTAGAGCGCAGAATGTGTAAGGAGATGCAGGCGGGATGAGGTTAGAAAGCTGGGTAAGGCCCAATCACTGTGGGCCTACTATGCCATGATAAGAGCTTCAGATCTCACTCTGCAAGTCGTAAATCAAGAGCCAAATGGTTTTGAATAGACAAGTGAAGGACCCCATCTATGTCTTAGGAAGATGGAGTGGGGCAAGAGAAATCATAAAGCAGGAAGGCAAGACTCTAGGCCAGAGAGGAGAAAAGGGAAAACCAGAGGAAGGGCTGCGAGAATGGAAAAATGGTAAGAGATTTAAGAGGGCTTTGGGAGTCAGACTCCAAAGGACTGGGTAAACACTTGAATACTGGCACAGAGCAAGAGTGGGGCAACTACATAGGATTCTGAGGTGTCTAGTATGAATATTTTGGTGGATAAGATGCTGTTAACCAAGAGAGAAAAGGGCTGAGGTTCTGAAGAGTTGATCAATAACCCTCCTCAAGAAAGAAAGATTACCTCTATAGCCCTACCTGAACAACGTCAATGCAGGCGTCCAAGTAGATGCAACCTTTAGATTCTTTCGAATTTTTCTCATCTTTATAGGAATTGAGAATATATGAACCATCAGGAAGTTGAGTTAAGTAAAAATACCGTCTCTTGAATACCTATAGGGTGAAAAACCAGCAATGAATGACACCTTTGTTACATATACATTTCATTTGAAGAGCTTCTTTGAACTAAAAACCTTGAAAACCTAGCCACAGGCATTATACCCGGACAATCTTCAGACAACTCTGAAATTCATTAGGAATTATAATTATCTTCATTTTTTTAGTGGAAAATTTGAAGTCAAGTGATTCACTCTCAATTAGTCAAATATCTAGAGAAGAAGTTTTAACACTTTAAACTTTATAAAATATTTTTGTATTTGAATCCAACTATCCATTTCACTATAGCATCTTTTCCGATTTAATTGCAAACCATGACTCAATTCCTATAATTTCCATCACATCATCACAAATCCACGTATAAACATAAACACACACACACACACACACACACACCTCTATCATATATTTACATCTCACCCGCACATCTTACTGCACTCACCTATGCTGTTCCAGTGTCCCCACTTCTGAAAGCCCAGCTTATAACACACTCACAGGGAAACACTGAGTCATTAGGTATCTACCAGTTATTGTTGAGTGCCCTGAATGCTGAGATTTGAGACAATAGGCCCAATGGGATTCTGCCACTCATTTGAAATTAGGGATTCACAACAGTTAAGGAGGAGCCTGTTACTACAACTCACAGCACAACTCACAGGAATGGGGAAAAAGAGGAAGATAGCCTGATTCATTCATGCTGCCCCTCCGGTCTTCCCTAAAAAGAATCTTGGACCTGATAAAGAAGGTGAGAAAAGAAGACTCACAGCTCTCTAATGAAATGATGCTTCTTTCAATAAGCTGCCAACTGCAAGCTGTGTCAAGCCAAGCATTTGTTATAGTAAAATTCTCCAGGATGCTGTATATAAAATCATTTCAGGGAATGGGAAGATAGACTAGGAAGTAGACTGTTGGTGATTATTGAGGAAATAAATGCATTCCAATGCATCTTGTCTTACTCTCAGACATTCACTTTAAGATTTAAGCTTGTCATTTTCAATCACACATACAATGATCCAGTATGATGTCTGACTATTTTAAAAACTTTAATTATGGAAAGATTACCATTTAGCAAGATCATTCTTAAAAACTACTTCATACCTGGCAAAGTACCTGAAATATCAACAATTTATTTCTCTACAGCATGAGTAAACAAAATATAGACACCTGTTAAGAGGCATTTCTTTTTAGAAAAACCAGTAGAAAGAAATAATATGCTTGCAGTTATTTTTGACTTGTTTAAATATCATTGATTTTGCAATTAATGACAAAAATATACCAATGTGAGGAACACCCTAACAGGTTAGACTGGTAAATGCTACAGCTTCTTTTTCAGGGAGTGACCATATGGGCTATGTGGTATCAATAGAAAGAAGTTCAAGCAGAAAATATCACTTTGTTTTTCATTGGCAATCATGTAAATATTACTGCATTAGGATACAAAGGGAGGGAGGGAGGGAAAAAAAGAGGGAGGAAGGGAGAGAGGGAGGAAGAGTCACATAGTCTCGTATTTGACTTACCTACGTTCAAGTTTATTGGAGCTATAAATTGAAGAAATCTAAATTCATGCACAAAGAAATGTTAACCATAATGGTGAGTGAGTGTGAGTGAGTGTGTGTGTGTGTGTGTGTGTGTGTGTAAACATACATACGTGTATGTATATGTTTGCTTATTTTCATGACAATGGTTCACATGTTATTAAAATGATGCAAACAGAAGACCTAAAGTTACATACTGAACCTAATTAAAAATGAACAAAACACCACTTTTTAAAAAGTTATTACAATAATTATGTATCAAAAAATTAAAATATGTTTTCCAGGCAAAAATTAATATGAAAAAATTACAACCAGATTAGAATCTGAACTATGATCAAATCTAAAACTTAAAGTCTATAGATTCAGTGGTACAGTCTGTAAAATCCACTTGCACAGTCCATAGCCTGCAACAAAGAGAGGAGCAGAGGAGGGGAAAATACAGAGCAAACATTTGTGGCACACAGACAAATTATAGTCTGGGAAATTTTTTTCATGTACAGCTGCCTCACCAAGCAAAGATATTTGTGGTAGCTGCCACTTCCAATATTAGCCAAGCACATCATTACAAAAGCGATGGAAAGGGATCTGAAATTACAGTAAATCATTTCCTATAACATTGTAATTATGTCTAAATGTGACACTGAGGTAGGTAGCTCATGAATCTTGGGAGAGAGGAGATGCCTGAAAGTCATATGATCTTAACTCTCTTCTAGCACTCCTGCTCACCAGTAGTGAAATTTTCCTCAAGACTCTGCTTCTCTCAGTTTCCTCAGTCGTAAAATGATGGGACCAGACCAGGTGATCTATTTGTAGATCACATGATCTACAAATAATTTTAGTGAAACTGAATGAAGAACACAGCAGCTTTCCTAGACTGGAGGCTACCCTCCCCAAGAGATTTCCTACAGGCTAGAAGCACACAGTTTGTACAGTAAGGAAACTGTTGTTGTTTTTCCCTCTTAAGTCATTTCTATAGAAATCAGACTCTGCCCCAAAAAGAGGTCTCTAAGATCTCTTCTCATGATGTATGTTAGGTTTCAACTTCTGGGGACCTTTTAAGGTGCCTTTCAAAGAAAGGAGTAACCTAAAACTCTCATATGGAACCAAAATGAAAATCAGAAACATGACTTCCTTGACATTTTTTAAGGGATGTTGTTACTTTGGGTACAGACCTACATTGTTTTTTCCATTTCAAAATAATGACTATATAGAACAGTGGTAACTACTCTATATCATACCTTACATCTGAAGGCCTCAAGGCCTTTGTAACCAATTACTAATTCTTTTAATGTCGCTTGGGAATCAGGACCATAATCCACATTTTACCTAACAGCAAACTGAGAGACCAAGAGCTCACTCAAGTTCACACAGGCAAGTCAATGGTGGAACTGGAATCAGAATCATGTGACAGAGACACAGAGCATCTTGCCCACACCCTCAAATGTCCTCCCATCAAAGTTAAAATAAGACCCCAAATCCTCACCATAGCCTAGGATGATGTACATGATCTGGCCTCGAACTAGCTCTTGGACTTGAATTACGCTGCTTCAGCTACACTGGCTTACCAGGTATTCCTCAAACACCCCAAGCAAGCTCCTTCAGGCCTTTACATCTTCTATTCCCTCAGCCTGGAATCCTCTTCCCCACCTATCCATATTCTTCACTCTCTTCTTTCAGGTCTTTGCTTGAATCTTACCGCCTCTGAGCGGCCTTCTAGGACGACCTACCCTCATCGTAGCACCCTATTTTATTTTTTCTAGAATGATCACCATCCAAATAAATTTTATTAATTTATCTATTTGCTGTCTGTCTCTTTTAGACCAGTATCTATAACATATGACAGGCTGGAATCAAACGTTTGCAAAATAAATGATGAATGAATGAATAATCCATTCTCCAGTGTAGATTCTCTAGCAGTTTCATCCAATAGAATGGTGTTTAATTGTAATGCCCATATTCTTCCTCCTCCTCCTTCTTTTCTCCTTTATTATTTTTCCTAGATGGTGAACCCAGCTGAAAATTCCCCACCTTACTCAATGAGAAGCATGAATCCTGATGAGGGGCCCACTCAGACCACCAGGAGAATTAAACAGAGAGGAAGCCAGAGATCATTCTGAAGGCCCTGAGCTGTCTGGATGACTACTTTTTGAACATTTACCACATGACCCTTTCTGGAGCAGAAACAAAGGCCTTCTGTCACTCAGATGAATCAAAGATGGAAGGCAAGAAGTTTAAGCACTTAGTATCCTCAAATTAGAAAGCCTTTTATTATTTTATACAACAAATCTCAAGAGTGTTTCCCTATGTGTGTTACCTAGAAGTTAATTATGTTCGGCTCAAAATTAATGAATCAGGAGCCCTGAGAAAGGATGCTGTAAAGGCTTTCAGCAAAGTAGACAGGCAAAGTAGGTAGGCCAAGAGCAATGTAGAAATGGGGCCAGGGAAACTTATTTGACTAATGTCTCAGACAGAACAGAACGAAGAGGCAGCAAGGAAAGGGAGAAAGCTGGAGAACAAGAGACACACTTGTCTCAGAGATGTTCTGAGCAAAGATGAAAGAAACAATAGAGAAGAAAACCCCACAACTTACCAGAAAACTGAGTTGCGGTTTATTATAGATGAATGTCAGAAACTTCATCCTGCTGATGAACCTCTACCAGTAGGTTGGCAATCTAATATATCACTCACCTCTCTCCACCATATCATTTTACAGACCACCAAGTTTTAATATATCACATAGGTCTACCCTCTGGGAAACTGGTTTACAAAAACTGGTTAAGCTTTTCGTAAATAATTCTACCAACCATATCTGGGCACTGGAGATTTTTAAACTATTTAGCTAGAGGCAAAGTCTAGTAGGAGGGTCTATGATCCATCCTTCTCATTACAGACAAATTGTTTTATCAGCTTTATTTTCAGCATATCAAGACCCTGCTCAAATTTTCAGTGACTCTCAATTACCCACATGGTAAGGCTCACATGCCTGATCTGGCATTCAAGGCACTCCCACAATTCTACTAATAATATAAAATAATAATTACTGTCATCTGTGGAATGCTTACCCCTTTACACTCTGGCTAAGTGCTTTCCTCATATTATATCATTTAATTCTCTTAACGACCTTGTATGGTAATTACTAATATCATCTCCATGTTATAGAGGACAAACTGAGGCACAGGGAGATACCAAGCTCCAGACCAACTCTCACGACTACCCAACTTCTCCTAACACCTGTCCTACACATATTGCCTGCCACACTCATCTCCTTTCTGAGTCCCTTCCTTTGAGGCCCCACCTCCTTCAAGAAGCCTTCCCTGATCCCAGATCCCAGTGATCTGAACTCATATAACACTTGGTCTCTGTACTACCTTTAAACAATTCATTATTTTTATTGTGTCTCATCTTCCCAAATACGTTTTAAGCTCTACATACTATTACACTTCTCTTTAATCTCCACAATGCTAACACCTTGTACTAGCATTCAATATATATTTGGTGATGAATTCAGTGATTCCTGATAGTATCTGGCACATGAGAAGCCTCTAATAAATGGTTTGAAACAGTCATCAATGAATAAGGGAAAACAAAACATAAAAAAACAAATTCATGAGAAATCTCTTTCCCATAAAATGAGTGTAATCCATTTGTTAGCTGTGAGAGACAGTGTGGTAGACTTGGGAATACAATGCAGTAACACATCAAAGATAAAAGATTTTCTCTTCTTTTAGTTCCAAACAACACAGTGACCTTGACCTCCCAACAATTATTTTAATAGCATGTGTTTTTTAGGTAAAATCCTCTTTTGATTTGTTATTCTCCCACTGCAGAAGAGGGGGGAAAAAACCCTCCCCTAACAGTCAAAGAGTAAGTGAGGACTTTTAGCCTCTGCGTATATAACAAATGACTCTCTTTAGTGAAAGAAAGGAAAGAAAGAGAAAGGGCACTAAAAGTGAGTCATACATCAAACAGTTGAACTTGCAACCCGATAACATACCCGGATACTTCAATGTTGAATTGCTGAGAATGGGGAGAAGAGAGCTAGAGGAACGTGACCAAACTGAACTAAGAAGATGTATAAAGGTGGGTGTCCCAACGGTTGGCCAAGAATCTGCAACAGATTTTTTTTTTTAATAATGAAAAACCACCCTCGAGAGCAGATTCTTCCTTATTCCATGTATCACTAAATCCCTTAGGAAAAACAGTTCTAAATAATAGGGGAAGGTCATGTCCAGTATCAAAGCTATCTAGTCCACATCAAATTCCTTCACTGATATGGAAAGAAGTTGGAAAAAAAGAGATGTTTCTAGCAGCTACTTGAGAAATAGAGAATGTGAATGAATAGGTTTCTGTGAGGACTGGAGTTTCTGTCAAAGGGGATCATTGCTTTCTAATGATATCTTAAATTTATCTCCAAAAATTTTCTAGGAATTGAAGAGTGGCAATGGGGTGTGTTCTCATTAACTAGAAAGTACAAATTGAGGAAATTAATCACCTATGACAAAGCTTGTCTTGTTTTAACATGAACACCAAGAACAAAGCAAATTATAAGCTTTGGGTGAAGTGGTCACTGCGCCCAGACAACCAACAGGGCTTCTGCAAGAGGTACATGATACTACCAGCATCCTCCTCAGTGAAAGGACCTGCTCAGGCACTGAGACTGTGACTTGTGGAGTGATACACATCATTAGCCACTGTCCTCAGTTCTCAGCCAATAACAGGGATGCTCGGCAAGCACTTCTGGGGAAATAATGACAACTGCAGAAAGTGGTGAACACTCTACCCTAACAACAGATTAGAGCTGGGGGGAAGGTATATACTGGGGAAAATGCAAATTTATTCCCTAACTATTGGGTTGTATAATCTTCCAATATGAAGAACTCAGCTTAGTTCTTTCACCAGTCTCTTTTTCCTAGAGCCCATCATCACTGACTTTTCTTGAAAGCTTTCTGGCAGCTAGCTAGGGAGGTTTCACTTTCTAAAGCAGCCCATATATGAATTACTTTGGCTACATTATTCACATCCCATTACAGTTCACATGGCTGCTTTCTCAAAAGATCTTATAAAGTAGGAGTCTTCTGATTCCCTTTTATCTATTGGATTTTGCTGAACCTCTTCTAACCCTCTTTCCTTCATTCTTTTCTCCCTACCTTCTCTCATAATTTTAGTTTTCCCCTTCCTTGCTATTACATTCCCTTATTTCTGACAGTCAAAATGTCCAGGGAAAGAACTTGGACTTGTTTATAAAACACAGTTTAAACTGGTTGTGCATCATTTCAAATTTGCCAAAGGTCTGATTGTACATAATTTTAAAAATCCAGAAATTTTTAGATGAATAAAGAACCTTAAACATGCACCTCACTCTAAAAGGCACCAAGCTGCACTACTTTAATCCCTGTCAGCCCCAGAGAGATATACAGGCCAATGTCAAGCCATAGCATATCAAGGAAGCAGAGATAAAATAGGACGGAAGATAGCTCCTGCAGGCTGTTATTTGCCAATGAGTCATGATGAACATCCAAATCCTTCTGCTGTAGCTTCCTGGTTAGTCTTCTGTGACTTTGCAGGGCTATCAAAGCTTGAACTTTCTGATGGAAAAGGTTCTCTGCTCTCAACTCTGTGAATGCTAGCACTGCGGTGCCCGTTGCTAAGGCTACCAAAGCGCCTCACCAGTGTGGGCTGAAGGTCTTAGCAGGCAGGGGACTCCAGATGCAAGGGTAAAACTGCCACCAGTATCAGGAAAATGACTCAGGTAATGGCATACCTGAATCATCTTCCCATTTGCTTGTGAGACTCATTAATATTCTTCACTTCAAAGACAACATAGTTCCTTTCAGAATGTCTCATAAACTCTGTCAGCCCTTTGCCTCAGTGCTTTTGCCTGTCCCTTTCCCAACTCTCCAAGAGGTAGGTCAGCCACTCACCCCACCTTTAGGTTTAGCCTTTCTCCTAGGCCTGAGCCAATCCTGGCCAAAGGCGGAGGAGGGTATATGACCCATCACCCAGTAATAGGACACCTAAGGGTACAAGCCAGAGTCCCACAATGCACCTTAGTTCATAGGCCTGGACTTCTGCTTTGGCCCTCACTCCAAATTCCAACTAGGCGACTATAAAACTGCTACCCACACCCAATCCTCTCCCTGTCTGCTCCACACATTCACATGCCCTCTATTTATATACAGAAAGAGTACAGTAAATACTGTAAGTTTCAACTAAGTTAGACAATGCTGAACTAGATTTAAAAAAAAAAAGAATTGTGTTTCTTTCTCCCTCCTTCTTTTGCCTCCCCCAACCAACTCCAGTTCAAGCCACTGTTTCTCAGTCTAATTGTGTAGGACACCGCTCGCTGGTATTATGAGCCTTGCAGCCCCCACCCCCGCCCCCGGAGGCAGTCGGTTGCCGGTCATCAGTTGGCTGCTCACAGCAGATCACGACAGCTCTCCTGGCCACTCACGCTGGCCACCGGCCACTCCTGGCAGCACACAGCAGCCCACGCTGACCTCCAGCTGCTCACAGCAGCCCAGGTCCAGGGAGAGCCATTGTTCACAATCTTAGCTGTAGATGGCCCAGCTCACTGGCCCATGTGGGAATCGAACGGGTGACCTTGACTTTGGGAGCATGTTGCTCCAACCACCTGAGCTACCTGGCCAGCCCAAGATTTGTGTTTTAACTATTGTCCTTAGTAAATTTATTGGGGTGATATTGGTTAGTAAAATTAGAGGTTTCAAGTGTACATTTCTATAATACATCACCTATATATAAAACGCAATTCTTACAAGAAAAAAATATATTGGCAAAATCCCTCAGATACCTTAAAGAAATCTGGCTGAACTTTCCTCTTATGCTCCTTCTAGCTGTAATAAATCCTGAAATACAATACTACTGCTATGGCTTAGGAGGTGAAACCAGAAGATATAGGATATATATTCAGCTCCCAGAAATCCACAATGGAGACCCATAATCCATAATGGAGAATAGCTGGGATAAGTGAAACCCATAACCAGAGATAATCCCCAAGTCTCATTATAGCCTACATATCTCAAATTATTCTCTATTCACTTTTTTAAAGAGGTGTGTAGCACATATCAACAATTTGGTTTAGCCTTCCTTTCCTTCTGTTGCCTACTGTTTGGTAGAGGTTTTAAAAAGCAATAAGAGTTTTTCTGGTATGTGAATTATATCTCACTAAAAACATCAACTCACCAAAATATGAACAGCTAGGGATAAAAAGAGGAAAAGCAAAGAGTCTAGCTCAGCAGCAGCAGAGCAACAATTAGCTGGAGAAAAGCAGCATTTGTGCCCTTCAGCCAGGCCACGTGATCACCAGGGTGCTTCAGACTCACCACCCACTTCATGCACAGTTCCTGGCTGGCCCCTGTAAGTGATGGAGTTTGCAACCTCAGGGATAGCTAATACACAAGCTGAACAATCAACCTTTAACTAACTGAATTTGTTTTCTACTGCCATTGTAACAAATTACCACAAACTGGCTGAAAACAACACAAATATATTACCTCACAGTTCTGTTGGTTAGAAATCTGATATGGGTCTCACTGGGCTAAAATCAACATTGAAAGCAGAGCTGTTGTCATGCAGGGTGTCATGCGGGGTCTCTAGTCCCGCTCCCCACATGAGAGCTCCCCACATAAGAACGCAGGACATGGTGAGGCCAAAAAGGAACACCCACAGAGCCATAGATAGGGGAGTCATACCACTATAGTCTCGCTGGTGGCTGGGTTGGAGACACAGGAAGCAGGAGCCACACGATCCGCAACCTGCCGTCTGCTTCACTGTCAACCAACCAACCCCTTACTAACTGCACTCTGCTGTGCTAACTGCAATCTGCGCTTGCCAGCCACCATCTTCTTGCTAGCCCCCATTTGCTGCTAGCATATAGCCACAGCAGTTATATTAGTGGCCAATGGCTCACTGGTTACAGCTGACGGCCAACTAGCCACAGCTGATGGCCATCCAATCACAGTTGATGGCTATTTGCTACCTGAGCCAGCACCCTTTAGTGTGAGGCCGAGAACTGCACTCCTGGCTCTGCCCCCACACTCCACCCCTACATGGTCTCGCCTCACAATCTACGCAACAAGTTGTCTTCCGCAAGGGGCCCTGTGTGAGGAGCCTGGAGGTGAATGCAATATCCCGGACATAGCCAGGCTCTCTGGACACAGCCAGGGTGTGGGGGCAGAGCCCCAGAAAGTAGTTTCCAGGCTCTCGCCCTCACATAGACAGGTGCTGGCTCAGGTAGTAAATGGCCATCAACTATGATGGGATGGCCATCAGCTGTGGCTAGTTGGCCATCAGCTGTAACCAGTGAGCCATTGGCCACTAATGTAACTGCTGTGGCTATGCTAGCAGAGGAGAGAGGAGAGAAGAATGGGGGCTAGCAAGAAGATGGTGGCTGGGCTGGCAAGTGTGGATGGCGGTTTGCGGACAGTGTGAATCCAGCCTCCAGTGAGAGTATAATGCCGCCAGTGAGAATATAGTGGTATGACTCCCCTACCTATGGCTCTGTGGGTGTTCCTTTTTGGCCTCACCATATCCTGCGTTCTTGTGTGGGGAGTGGGAGCAGAGACCTCGCAGGCCTCCCTGCACGACACAGGGTTTCTCAGGGTACCACCAGTCTCCCCGGGCACTGCCAGGGCTCTCAGGGCACTGGCACTCTCTCTGGGCACAGCCAGACTTCCTGGACTCAGCCAGGGTTCTCAGGGCACTGCCACTCTCTCTGGGCACAGCCCAACTTCCTGGGCACAGCCAGGGCCTCTCACATATTCTCGACAGCGGCTGGTCAAGACACAAAAGCAAACATCTGCCAGTTCCACTACATGGTGATACGTTCCCAAGCAAACAGTCAAGCAGTCCATTAAATTAGGGATGGAGCCCACTCCCCATAGTCCACAGTCGTTCACCAGGGCTGTGAGCCTCACAATCTGTGCCCCCTCCGCAGGGCGAGGGCTCCAAGTCCTCCCCAACCTGGGGGTGAGGGCCTCAGCAAGCACTTCCCAGCTCACAGAGCAGCAATAACCTTCGCTTTCTTCGACCTATGCTGGTCAGATAACCGTCCACGTTTTTCCACTCCTCCACGGGGGTCCAGCTCTCCAGTAGCTGCTCCTCCTGGTCTTCCTGAGACTGAGTGTTCATACGCACAAACTGCTCCACTGCCCTTTGGAGAGCTTTGGCCAGCACCATACCCTGCTCGCTGCGCCATTTGTCATGCAGGGTGTCATGCGGGGTCTCTGGTCCCGCTCCCCACATAAGAACGCAGGACATGGTGAGGCCAAAAAGGAACATCCACGGAGCCATAGATAGGGGAGTCATACCACTATAGTCTCACTGGTGGCTGGGCTGGAGAAACAGGAAGCAGGAGCCACACGTTCTGCAACCTGCTATCTACTTCTCTGCCAACCAACCAATCCCTTGCTAACTGCACTCTGCCGTGCTAACTGCAGTCCGCGCTTGCCAGCCACCATCTTCTTGCTAGCCCCCATTTGCTGCTAGCATAGCCACAGCAGTTACATTAGTGGCCAATGGCTCACTGGTTACAGCTGACGGCCAAGGAGCCACAGCTGATGGCCATCCAACCACAGTTGATGGCCATTTACTACCTGAGCCAGCACCTTTTAGCGTGAGGACGAGAGCCTGGAAACTGCACTCCTGGCTCTGTCCCCACAGCTGTGTTCCCTTTTGGTGGCTCTAGGGGAGAATCCATTTCCTGGCCTTTTTCAGCTTCCAGAGGTTGTCCACATTTCTCAGCCCATGGCTTCTTCCTCCACTGTCAACACCAGCAACATAGCACCTCTCTTTGACCCTGCTTCTGTCCTCCCCTCTCTTTCCCTAACTCTCTTCAGCCTCCCTCTTCCATTGTAAGGACCTTTGTGACTATACTGGGCACACCTGGATAATCTCCCTATCCGCTGATTAGCAATTTTAACTCCCCTTTGTCATGTAAGGGAACATTTATAGATTCCAGGGATTAGGACATGGACATCTTTGGGGGAGAGGTTATTCCTGTGTTTCCCCAAAAATAATTCCTAGCCAGACCATCAGCTCTAATGTGTCTTTTGGAGCAAAAGTTAATGTAAGATCCGGTATGATATTATATTATATTATATTATATTATATTATATTATATTATATTATATTATATTATACCCGGTCTTATATTAAAATAAGACCAGGTCTTATATTAAAATAAGACCAGGTCTTATATTAATTTTTGCTCCAAAAGATGCATTTGAGCTGATGATCCAGCAAGGTCTTACTTTCAGGGAAACACAGTATTCTGCGCCTACCATATCAACCAATCTGTATTTAACAAATTATGAAAGAAAATTTAAAGCATGCACTTTTTATAGGCAACTGTATTTTTATTTTCAATATATGAGCTCCCACAAAAGATATGTATAGCAAATTATAATTTACAGGCATTAGAATAACTCACCATTGAAAGGAATCCTGTGGTGAATTGTTTTGTACAGATATTAATTCCATAACGTCTTATTTTATGAATCCAGATTTCCATACATTATATTTACTTAATGTTGGGCTAAAGTTCAGGTATGGATAAAACACCTAAATATTTTGAGAACGTTAGGGGAAGGGAGTGCAGTCAAAAACTACAGAACCATTTTATGACAACCTGCACAGAATTACCACCCTCACACACGCATTTCTGAACCTGACAACTCTGATATAGGAGATATAATAAAGATTTGAGTCTCACTCCCTCAGCTAGTGAGCACCAATGGTGTGCTGGTTAAGAGCATAGGGTCAGGCATCAGCCTGCCTAGGTTCAAATCCCACCTCTGAAAACTTGGAGCTGTCGGACCTGGGATTAATCACTGAATTTCTTTGTCCCTCACTTTCCACATCTATAAACTAAGAATAATACAGTACCTGTAACATGGGGCTGCCATGAGGATCAAATGAGACATAGAATATAAAACATACAGTATGATGCCTGGCACTTATTAAGTCCTCAACAAATTGATTCTCTTATCATCACCATGTGTGGAGGTCCTTGATTAGGTACAGGAGACACACAAGAATCATCCTACAACTTTGATTCGTTATTTTCAGAGCTTGAAAATGAAAGTGAGAACAGGACATAACCACTAAACGGAAAGCAGCAGGCAAAATATTAAATTAAGATAAAATTTGAGTCTTCCCTTGGTAGACACCCATGGTTTCTGCTTGCAGGCAATGGGAAAGATAGAATGACCTTCAAAATGTAATGGAAGTATGAATCACCCTCAGCAAACCACATGATCTTACATTGAATATCTGAAAGAACGGTTATATTTGGTATCAGGGAATAATTTGTTTCTCTGCTCAGAATCTTCAAGTAGCTTGTTAGTCTTACTTCCAATTTTAATAGCTCTTCACAGCTTTCCAAACAAAGCCAACCTCATGTCTGAGGTATTCAAAGCTCTGTACAACTTTATCTCTCTGTTTCTACCTTTGTCTGACACAAACCCCTTACACAAACTCACTATTCTGGCCAAACTACAAAGCTCTCTAGCTCTGATAGTATTAACGTACTGCTTTATATAGCAGTTAATCTGCCATGTTTCTTATCCAGTCTAGAGGCTATGGAAGGACCGGGACCCCATCTTACATAACCATTTTTTTCCCCACAGTGACCAGCATGTAAGAAGCTCTAATTAATTTTTGCTAGACAAATGGATTATGCTATCCTTCTAGTAATTGCATTCATTTCCACATAGGAACCTTTGATGCCGTTTTCTTTCAAAGCTCTTTTATTCATTCAACTGACAGCCTCCTTTTTAAACTCATTGATTCAGAAGATAATAATTACATTTCTTTAAAAAGTTGCACTTCTAAATTCATCCTGAGGTTTCAGATTTTTACAGTTCCACGCATCTGTGAGAATCCTCTCATTAAAGTTTTGTTTTTTGTTTTTTTGTGTGTGGGGTTTTTTTTGTGTGTTTTTTTTTTGCTAGCGCTCATCTACGATTTTTTAGAAGACATGTTTCTAGACAGGCTACTCATGAGACTATCCTTAAAATGATAAAACAACATAACTACTTCTTACCTTCATGGTAACTGTGATGGTGCTATTTACATTTGCTTTATGCAACCAGCCCTGTTTTATCACACCACCCTTCTGAGAACATAAGGAAGATGAATCCTGAAATAAAGCAAAAACCATCAGTGAAACAGCAGCCAGCCATCTAATTAAATATTTGGTGGGACACGAACTAGGCCCCACCCCATTTTCTAATTAAAGCATAAAGTTCCCTTTTCCTCCGTGAAGATGTCTGATTAAACTTGAAATTTTTGACTATAGAATGACAGGCTTTTTGCTGCACAAACAGTAGGCACTCGATATTTACTAAAATGTATGACCCATTTTCTGGGAAAGTCTTCTGCATTATGTAAACAGGCAAACTGCATCTCAAAAATGTCACATCCAGGCCATCTGTCCTATGAGGGATCTATCAGGCAGGAGAGTCCAGATGAATCACCACACCACATGCCTACTGCGGGAAAAGCAACTCCACAACCATGTCCCACAGGTGGGAAAACATGTTTATATAAAAATCACAGCCCATTTCACTTGATTTTTTTCTCAATTCCATTTGGAAACACAAATATATATATATATATATATATATATATATATATATATATATATATATATAATTTTTTTTTTAATTTTGAGAAACACTCATTAGTTTGAAAGCTGGCCACAGATCATTCAAAAACATGTCTTTCCCTCATCTTTTCTCAAGGAAATCTCTCATAGCAGAAATGATTTTGAAAAAACCAGTATAGTCGCCCCCATCTTTACCTCATCTTTCTCACAGTCCTCATCAATTTCAAATACATGATTGGGAATCTTTTCTGGTCTCAGAGACTTGCTGAAAATGCAAGAGAATTGTCTTAGACACTGAACAGAACAAACAAAACAAGATGAGCAGACTTCTTTCTTTCACAACCAAGAAAATGCCAAGACATGAGGAGGAAAAATTCTTTGCTCCCTTCCAAACTCAGATTCTCCCCTCTGACTAAACTTATATTACTTTTTATATAAAAACTCCCACATGTGCAGCCAGCAGCAAAGACATAACTAAGCCCAGATACTTTGTCAGGGGAGGGCAGAAATTGCCAAAGGATGTGTGCCAGAGCTGTTAGTGGTGGCAGAACCTTAACTTTCACCAGGTCAAAAAGCAACATAGTGTATGTAATTCTGGCTCTTCCATCTGTTTGCTGTATGACCTTGGGCTGATCATCTTAGGATTCAGTTTTAAAGGACATCTTTAAGACTCAGGTTTCTCCTCTGTGAAAGTGCTTTGAAAACCACAAAAGCCTACACAAAGTCTTATTTCTCCAAAGCATATCCTTTGAGGCTGGTAGCATTATGGACAAGAAAAGGGAGAAAAGTGAGGGCTCAAACAATTTGAGTGACTGGCCCAATGTCATCTAGGTAGTATGTGGTAGAAATAAGATCTGAACCCTGACAGTCTGGCTCCTGGGCTAGTGTGCTCACAGCAGTTCTTCAACTCAACTGAAAGAGATGCCCTTTTGTCAAGAGCTGTCTGGAGTCATCAAATCGAGCCAAATAGCTTTCTCATTGACACCACGGAAATGCTCACTAAGTTACCCAGAATCAAATAAAGATGATTTTATATATCAATATAGATACACCAAAGCCAAAAAGTGAACTCACGCATTTTGGAAAAAGTTTCAGCGAGCAGAGTTAAAACATATTCAATTACCCAAAATACTGCATTTATGAAATATGCTGGTTGGTTTACGTTTTGCTTTACCATAAATTATAACTAACAAGTTTCACAAGTGGTTAAAAAAAAACTAAAATGTTTCATAATTCTCCTTTTGAAGGTTTCCCTTGAATTCTGAACTTACCATGGCAACATTCGAAAGTCCCCAGAGAAATCTTCATACTTGTAGTTTATCACATGCCAATCTGTGCTGTAGGTTTTAATACACTGAAAGAAAAGAGGAATCGTAATTTGATACGTAGAAAAGTACACATATATCCACTTTTTAATCATTTGGGAAATGTTGGTACTGGGATCTTCCTCTGGGGATTAACTGTGTCTCCCTAAACCAAATGGCAGCACTGAAGTACTGACTCCAAGTGCAGACCGTATTCAAATCCAAAAGAAAAAGACTAAGAACACATGCTATACCTGTGAAAGTGTTCAAGCTGTATCCTCTGTATCACATCATAGAGACTTGTTATGTAGGTCAGTTAAGATACAGCAATTTTTATTTTTCATTTACAGTAAAGGAAGAATAGTTTAGATATATGATGAATATTCCTCTGTGGACTTTGAGCCTCTTACCTCTTTGACAAACAAACTCTGGGCCCTTTTCTCAGCGTCTTCTGGTACAGTGGACTGTACCGTTCTGCGCTGACGACTTATCACCGAGATCTACAAGACAAGGAGCATTCTTGCTGTAAGAATTGGCTTGGCAAATGCAGGGTTTTTTTCTTTTAAAAAGTTCTTGTGAACTCACGGATATATCTTCCATTGGAAACATAAGCAGGTCTCTCAGGGGGTCACTGAAAATCTGGGTTTTTCTTTGGTTGATGACATTCTCATAATCCAAGGGCTCGACCACTTTGGTCTTCTCCTTAATAAGAGACAAAAAGAAAAGTTAATGTGGGCTAATGCCCATGAGTCTCTCCACGTGCTAAAGATACATTATTTCACAAAAGAAGGGATTACAGATGATAATAAGCACTTAATGGAGACACTTTTTACAAAAGAAATAGTCCCCATAACTAGATGCACACACCAAACACATACATACATGCACAGACTTCTCTGCTAAAGACAAGAGTTCTGATGAAAGAGCACTGAATTCTGCTTATCCATGTGCCTTCCAAAAATATACTGAATTTAAAGTAAAGCGAAAAGTGGTATATTGGAAGCCTGTCAGTTGATACTGACTGTACATGTGCTATTCACTGGGTAACTGAAGGGGAGAAAGTATCAACATTCATATGCCTACTCTGTACCAGGCATGCTGTCCAAAGGATGTATCAAGTTCCAGCACAGTGGAGGCAAGCACCCGTATGGCATACTGGAGATGTTTGATCCAGTGGTCAGGGCATAAAAGGGTGAGGTTCCAGGTGGCAAAGTCAGCGGATCTCTGTTGGACTTCCAGAAGACCTGACCACTGACAGGCTAAAGTTATAAAGAGCTCAGTCAGTGACTCTGAAAAATCTAGGATATGATTTATTAATAAGAGTAATAGTGTTTACTGAGCACTTTCTATATGCCAGGCACCATGCCAAGTGCTTTCTCTACATTTGTTCATGTAATACTCATAGCAACTCTATGAAATGAGTTTAATTTTTGTCCTCATTTTACAGATGAGGAAATCCTGGACTCAATTCAGGTTAAGTAACTTGGCCACCTTCAGAGCTGGAATTCAAACCTGGGTCTATGACTACAAAAGTTCTGTTCTTTCTAGCTCATGCAGCCTTTCCTCCCCTCAGAAATACAAGAAGATACTAATGTTCAAGATACAGAACTTGGAATAAGGTACCATCACCTACCTTCCTATCGTCTTTTCCCTCACTGAACTTAACCACGATCTGATACGCCATCTATTTCACCTCTCTGTCTATCTAAGGGCAGGGATTTTCCTTTATTAATTAGTTCACTGCTCTAACCCCAGTACCTAAAACATTCATTAATTGTTGAATGAACTTTGAGATATTCAAATTGAACCAGAGCCATGTCTCAACACACTATTCTAAATCAAGGTGTGTGTATGTGTGTGTGTGTGTATATATATATATATATATATATATATATATATATATATATATATGATTTCTAATAATAACATTTTACTTAAATCAAACTAAACTATTTTTTCTTAAAAAATTTATAATAAAAACTGTAGAAAGATAACTTGAATTTTAGATATATTAAAACTTATCACAATGGATGAATTTAAGATACATTAAAACTTAGTATCATAATGGAATAGGGGTTATATTAATATTCCTGTACACAGTACTTGAGGCAGTCTCCAGTACACTGTATCCACACAATCCTTTGAGGATGGTTTTTACAATACACAGTGCCCAATAGGTTACAGTGATAGTGCAGGTCCATATCTGAAGGGCATCTCAGATCTTCCTCCATAAGATTACTTAAAAAAATTAGAGTAAACCACATGACCAATAAGAATCAATGGTCAACAGGTCTAAAAGATCGAAACAAAAATGGTATGGAGGTTTCTCTAAAAATTAAAAATAGAACTACTATATCATGTAGCAATCCCACTTCTGGGCATATATTTAAAGGAAACAAAATCACTTTCTCGAAGAGATATGTGCACTCACATGTTCACTGCAGCATTATTCAAAATATAGAAACAACCCAAGATATAGAAACAACCTAAGATACAGAAACAATCATGATATAGAAACAACTTAAGTGACCATCTACAGATGAATGGATAAAGAAAAATGTGTTTTCTATATATAATGAAATATTATTCAGCCATGAGAAAGAAGAAAATTTTGTCATTTGTGACAACCTGGGTAAATCAGGAGGGCATCATGCTAAGTGAAATAAGCCAGACAAAGACAAATACTGTATGAGCTCACTGATACATAAAATCTACAGAAAAGTAGAATGATGGCTGCCAAGGGCAGAAGAATGAAGGAAAATGGGGAGATGTTGATCAAAGACTTTCGGTTATGAGTAAATTCTGAGGATCCAACGTACAGCATCGTGACTAGAATTAACAACACTGTTTTGTGTACTTGAAAGCTGCTGAAAGAGTAGACCTTAAAAACTGTCACTGCACACACAAAAAAGGTAACTATGTGAAGTGATAGATGTGTTAAGCAACTTGATTGTGGTAATCACTTTGCAATCCATACATATATTAAATCATCACACTGTACACTTTAAATATATACACTTTTATTTTTCAATTATACCTCAATAAAGCTGGGGGAAATATCCTAACAAAGATATACTTCATTTCAAGTCCTAAATTTGGATTTGTAGAACCATGAGATCAAATCAAGCAGATCATCCCCATCATGTTTGTGAATACTTGTGCAAAATGAGTCAAAATAGGAAAATGAAATCCTATGTGGGGAACTCAGAGAGTTTCTGATAAGAAAATTGGACCCCCTTGTCCCATATGTAACATGTTCTCGTGGACCCAAGTAAAAAGAAACTGTGACTGCAGCTTCCAGCTCTAACACTCAAAGTCTGTGATCAATTTCTCAGAGCAGTTAAATTATTTAAGCCCCATCTAAGAAGGCAAGCTTTAGGCACTGAAAATAATTCCAAAGTCTTGCCGTTGTTGCCAACTATCCCCGCAATACAGATTGCAAAACAGTCCTCAAATTTCAATGTTTAACCTGTTAAATTAGCATCTATTAACCTCTCTGTACAATAATTTCACAAGCACCTGCTCCAAGTAACTTTGAGAAAGAAAAAAAAAAAATGCTCCTTCAGCTTTGTAATGTAGTTGACAAATTAATATGGAAAAGCATATATCAAAATGAATCACTTATTTAAATGCACAGTATATACCCTCTAAAAATGAAACTCACAGCTCCCCTTGTCTTTTGAAGGCCATATATTCATGTTATATAAAACAACGTTTCACTTTTCATTTTAAACTGAAAAAACTAAGCATTCTGGGTCTTCATTCCTACTTCCTTTGTCAGGGGTAACTCAATTACAGGAAAGGTTGGGGTGGCTCTCTGGGTCTCACAAAGCTTCCCCTAATAGAAGATCTAGGCCTGAGCCACTAGCCTATCGCACCCCTGATTCCAATCCCCATTTATTTCTCCACCCCATCCCAGGGAATAAAAGTACAATTCAAATATATGGTGATGGAAGGAGAACTGACTCTGGGTGAACACACAATGTGATATGTAGATGATGTATTACAGAATTGTACACCTGAAACCTATGTAACTTTACTAACAATTGCCACCCCAATAAACTTTAATTAAAAATAAATAAATAAATAAATAAATAAATAAGCACAATTTAAACTAGAAGTGGGAGAGGAGTCAGTCCCAAAAAACTGCACCCTACATTTCCCTTCCAGTAGGAATCTTGTAATTCTGTTGGCATTAGAGACAAGGAAACCTTTGACTTCTTGAATTATCATGATTTAATGGTGGTTCTGCCCTGCAGTCTAGAACATATCCCTTATCGAACCTTCCTATCTATCTTTTATTATTAGACTTATACTTTAAATAAAGCTTCTATCACACACAAAAAGGGTCATATCTCAGGTCTGTAATTTTCTCTTCCTGCTAGTTTGTGCACTGACTAGCCTGAAAGGTGCTTTTTCATAATCAAGAAAACTGTCTTGTAATAAATGGTACTTTATAAACACTCAAATAATAGCAAAGTCCCACTGTGCACTGCTATACAGTTCTGTAGCAGTGTTAAGTAAAAGGCAAAAACATTTATACAATCTGGACTGAAGGAAGCATATGTTTCAGACTTCCCTTCCTAAGTAGTGACAGGAAAACTGTCAACTGAAATTTGGAACCTACTTAGTTTTCACCATGAAGGAAAATTTTTTAAAAAAGGTTTACCTTTAAAAGTTCTCATTCATTGATTCCTAATGTCTCTTGACATACTTGCTAGTCATATTATTCATTTTCTGTTGTTGAACTTTCAATATACATTCTACCTATTTCACACTAAAACCTTTCCAGTAGACAAGGAAAATACTGTCATTTCAACTTTATACATGAAGAAACTGGCTCAAGGCTTAAGATCAACTGTCTATATTTAGTAGCAGAACCAGAATTCAAATCTAGGTCTTCCAGTGCTGATCCTTTTTCTTTTCTTATCAGTGTTCCCAAGACTTGACTTATTCACATGCAATATTCAAGATTTTTGGCACAACTTCTGTATTATCATACACTTCATTTTTTTCTTCAAATCAAATCTCTTTATTGAAATACATTTACTGAAACAGTAAGCTTACATCATCCCCATAAAATAAATCAGTATTTTCCTTATCTCTAATAAAATAAAATAGAAAACATCATCTTTATGCCATGGTTCGGGGCACAGTGCACTCTTCTAGGCTTACTCCGGTCGCTAAGGACCAAATCTAAATGAGCTTCCATGTGTAAACCCTAAAACTGTGAAGAAATGCTCAATTCCACAGACTGAGATAACTGTCTGATTTTTAACATAGAGTGAAAGGACAGAGAATGAAACAGGAAACTTATCAGTACAGATTTCGTTACAGTCTGCTTCTTGGTCCAAGGAGAAGGAAACAAGAATCCTAAGTAGTCACTAACAGCATCAAATCCTTAGATTTAGGATTTTGTGGGGGTTCCTGTGCATCCTGTACAGGATGACTGATCCTTAATCATAACTGTATCTGTATAAATATAAAACCAAGCTGGCAATCCTAGAAGAAATATGTAGACATTCACCCATCAACCACTTATGTATTTAAAAGCACACATGACTAGCAAGCCTATTTATGCTATCATTAGAAACTTAACCATATAATTTCAATTTCATTTAAAACACAATAACAATCACAAAATATTTCTTTGTCAACAAGAAATCAGCCTGGGTCACTTCTGCTTACATATCAGACCAAAGGTCATGAGTTTACCGGTGAATCTTTTCCTTTAGAAACGAGTTCTCCTTAAGAATTCTAAGAATGTCTCTTCTGTAAGACTAAAGTGAACACTGACTTCACACAATCCCTCCTGAAGCACAATCGGAGGGAGACCAGAGGCAGACAGAAAGCTTGGCAGTGGGGCACAGGGCCATCCCAAAACTCTCCCTACACCACCACCACCACCACCTCATTCTCCAAATTAATTTTCAGTGCAAAAAAAAGCATGGCAACAACTGGTTTAAGAAAGAGAATGATTTAACCCAAAAATGAGAAGCGCATTTTCACAATATTGCTGTCACACTACTGTTTCAATGGCATCTGAACATATTCTTACTGAAGATAAAACACTCTTAGGAGAGAAGTAACATACCCAAAAAGAGAGGGTTACTCGATGAGTCTCTCCTTCCCATCATTCCTCCACCTCCCTCCCTTGGGTATTTCTTCAGACACCCTGGGCATTCAGCTCCCCTTTTGTTTCAGGCATTTGTAGCAGAGTTTGAAGTGCTTTCGCCACAGAATATCTTAAAATTAACACTTTGCATTCAAAATGGCCACTGGGGACATGCAATTTCTGGGAAGGCAGACAAGAAAGTGAGTTTGTTATAAGGCACATTTATCAAGTCCCTGCGAAGGTCCAGGCTCTCTGCTAGTGCATGGTAATATCGAGATGAAAAAGAACCAGACCCTGCCCTTGAGAAGCTCAGTCTAATGGGGGGGGGGCAGATAAACCCACACCAAGCCATTAAGTTGACCACTGAAGCTGTTGTAAATTAAACCCCATTTGGCTTCCCTGCATCTGACACAACCTCTGATAGCCACATCTTGTTCCAACAAAGCAAGTGAACAAGTGTTTTTGCATGCTAAAGTGTGTGAGCCCATCTATTCACATTTATTAGAAGGATTTCCCTGTATGGGTATGTGTGGTCCCCAATCATTTCATCTTGTCTTCTACTTTTGTTGAAAAACTCCTTTAAGATCAGAGACCAGGTAACTGTTGAAGAGTGGTGTGTGAGGATGAGGAGCAGCAAAAGTTGTGCTGTAACTAACAGAAGTGAGAAATGTCACTACTGCAGACTGGAGATTTCTAGAGGAAGACCCTACACAGCTTGGCAACAAACCATAACTAAGGACCTTTTTCATAAGGTTCAAATGAACAGTATTTCACTTGGTTCTGACCCTTTCTTTTCTAAATCATGTGATTACCTTCACCAACTAATTTCTTTCCTTCTTTCCCAGTTAGGAACTCCAAGTACTGAAGCACCTCTGAATTGATATAATCTGGTGATGATGCTAGGGGAGAGAAGGCCATCTTTTTAATTAGCACAATCCAACTTGGCAAAATAGACGTGAACATATTTCAATAAAGATTGTTTTTTGGGCCAAATCTTGGCACAAAAACCCACCTACAAACTTCATTCAAGACACTAACCTTTCTTAAATCTAACTAAGGGAAAAATCACACTTTTCATGATACTGTTGGGTTATGCTTATCCCCAATCCATACCTTGGCTTCTGCTATTCCTCTGACAGCCCGACCTCCAACCTCTCTCACCTACGGCCCTCACTGTCTTCACCGACCACTGTGGCATTTACTCATATATAGCACGGAACTGCTTTGTGGGTAGCTTGCTTATTAGTCTCCTTAGGAGGACTACACTCATACTTTCTCTGCCACTTACACTGAACATTACTATATAACAAGTTAAGCATTTTTATATCTATTATTTCATTTAATTCTTTCAAAAACCCTGCAAGGGAGCTTTTATTATGCCCATTTTACAGATGAGGAAATTGAGAATTAGGCAGGTCCAGTGTCACACAGTGTATTTGATGGACTCCAGAGCCAGTGCTCTTAACCATGGTATATATAAACCTATGTACAGTGAACTTAACAAAAACAAAACATTTCCCCACCCTTGCTCCTACCATATTTCATTTCCTTGGATGGATTTTGCATTTTGGTATTTGTTAAAGCTTCCTCAAACTATGCTATCATTTCAACCAAAGTGAGATCTTGCCTTCTCATCACCCTGTTGTAATTGCACAAGGAGTTTTGCATTTCTAAGCTGTTGCTTCCACCTTAGCATTTGTCATCAATGAGTAGGAATTAGCACATTAGGTCTTTTACTTTGGGAAAAGGAGTTGGCAGATTCAATTTCAAGTGGGTAAAAAATCAAATTACACACACACACACACACACACACACAAGGAGTTGGCAGATTCAATTTCAAGTGGGTAAAAAATCAAATTACACACACACACACGAAAAAAAAACAACAGTAAGATATTGTCAAGTGACCCTGTCTAATTCATCTCAGTATCCTCCACAGAACCTAGAAGACAGCCATGAGAACTACAAAGCCAGAAGCTCTTGTGATTCATGAGGGATAACTATCTGAATAATACATGGAGACTGATCTGACATGTATGCCTGCCAAGCCCAAATGGCAGCACACAAAGAGAGAGGTATAAGTCATTGCTAAGGCTTTCAGAATTAATTTTCAGATCCCAGCTTTAATTTAGGAAGAACTTACTGTTCTAAGAATCAACAAAATGAGATTTGAAAGGTATTTCAATCTAACATAGAAACATTGAGGAAAATAAAATGCATTTTTGTCTTCTAGAGTTTTCGCACAGGAAGGGAATCTTTTTAAATGCCATATTACTTCCCTATCCCAAGTCTATTTAGCAACTTATATAAACTGAAGAACTATTTTTAAAAACCTACAGCGAATTTATATTATTTTTTTAAAGTCATGAAATAAGTCTACATGCACATTATATGATTAGTTCCAACTGGGTTAACAAGCGCTTTTCATTACAGCCAACTCAAATATTATGCAAATAATCTAGGTTATCTACAAATGAATAAATTTCAATGAATGCTATACCCCAAAATTTCATTTTAACCAATAATTACAATTGTATTCAATATGCTTTCTGACAGGTAGGAACTCTGATTTGAATTCAATCACTCCTGACCTTTTATGTTCCCTTTGTGCTAATAAGCATTTATATGACTCAAAGATAAGACAAAAAGAAATAAAAATGAAAAGAAAGGCTTGAATAAATTGAGAGAATGGCAAAGTACCTTTTTAAAACTAGAAGAACATTGTTTCTAGTCTTTAGCAAACCCTTATTAACAAAATGAAAAAAATGTGCCTTGGTTATACACAATGGCTTTCTAACAAACCAAAGAACAAGTTCACGTAGATGTATGCTCGTACAAGATTACTGCAGATAATTCGTTCATACAAGGAGAAATTAGACGGTATTCATTATGTGCCCACCAACTGATTTATAACCTGAACCTCATTGATTTTTTCCTGAATTTTATCAACAGAACCATAACATACCTTGCATTCTTAAGCAAAGCAAAACATAAAGTGCACTGGTGTTCTATAGGTATGTGGATTTACCAAGCTGGTTTACTTGCACTCAATGAAAATATAAAAACCTAAAGGTCCTGTGTGTGTCCATTTGAATACAAAGCAATACAAGCCTATTTAGTTACAAAATCTCAGTAATCTATAAAGCAGCCACACATCATTTCCTACACTGGATCCAACCATTGGTGTACCCATCCCATTAATCTGCTCCTGATAATGGAGCAATGAAAATTGATGGGCCCCATTTTGAAAATCAACCTTTACAAGGGCAAAAATGCATCTTTTAAAAATATTTTCATTTTCCATAATTGGTCGTATTGCATCTTTCCATTCATCTAAATTCTCTCTGCCTTTTTTGAACCTACCAATACTTTCAGTCTACACCGTTTCATGAGATAATATATGAGTATTCTAAAAGCTATTTAAAGCAAATAAGTGATAGCTCCTTTGATTTTTCTTAAGATTGCCTCTTTAAAATGTCAGGAGATGCCGCAGTTTTTGGTAAAATATTCCAGTATATGGGGACCTGATTCATGTACATCCCATCTACCCACTCAGGATTAAACAAGTATACATACCCTCTTTGGCTAGGTTCTGTCTTTTGGTGAGGTGAGACAGGAGTCTATAGATGGTTGCCAAAGTCCTATTGGCAACCCCATTTTACTGTCCTGTTGGCCCTAATACATCCTGTGCAGACTGCCCTCAGTGTCCAGTCTACGATCACTCTTATGTTCCCTTTAGCTGAGTATAATCAAGTTCAGAACTTATTCTCCTATTAATGAGTTTCAATCATTTCCCCAGCTCTTGTTCATCCAGAAACTCATCTCGCTTTCCTTCCCACATTATCCAGCATTATGGGGTTTCTCTGTGGTACAGCTCCTGTAGTTTGGCCTTTCTCAACTCTTAGGAAAGGGTGTTAGACCAGCATCGCTGGGTAACCATCCCTTGGCTATTCAGCTTTTTTACACATTTGTCTCTAAAAAAAAAAATGCCTACCCTATCTATACTCTTTCGTTTTCTTTTTAAAGCCAGTTTCCTCCCTATGACAAACCTCCTGTCACCAGAGATACCATTTGAAAGGAGAGTCACAGGTGTTGACCCTTATGAAAGTTTTTTGAAAGTCTCAAGTAAATAACCGTGATGAAAATGTTCCAAAATTGACTGTGGTGATAATTGCTCATATCTGTGAATATACTAAAAACCATTGAAATATACACTTTAAATAAGTGAGTTGTATGGTATGTGAATTGTATCTCAACAAAGCTACTAAGGAAACTAAAAGAGAAAAAAATAACCTACCCAGTTTCACTTCCTTATGGCTAAAAAAAAATCCCTCCAATATTTAGTAAGAGATGAGTTCCCAGTAAAAAACAAACAAACAAAAAACACCAAAAGGGCTCCTCACTAGAATCCTTAGGTGTCAATGTCTAAGAATCCTACACTCTAGCATTAGATCCCACTGACTGGCTGGTTACAAAAGTGACACTTGCTCTGCCATCATTCCCTGAGTGCTCTTCTGGAGTGTTGTTTTTGTTTTTTTCTTTTTTAAGTTTCAAAACAAGATGATTAGACATTTACACACCTCACAAAGTGATAACCCAACAAGTCTACTACCCATCTGGTACCATACATAGCTATTAAAATACCACTGACTATATTTCCTGTGCTGTAGTTTACATCCCGTGACTATATTTTTTTTTTCGTTATAGTTGACATTCAATATTATTTTATACTTGTTTCAGGTGTACAGTGCAGTAGTTAGGCATTTATATAATTTATGAACTGATCCCCCTGACTAGTCTAGTACCCACCCGGTACTATACACAGCTGTTACAATATTATTGACTATATTCCCTATGCTTTACATCCCCATGACTATTTTGTGACCACCAATTTGTGCTTCCTAATCCCTTCACCTTTCTCTCCCATCCCCCAACCCTCCCTCCCATCTAGCAACCACCAGTTGGTTCTCTGTAACTATGAGTCTCCTGTTTTGTTTGTTCGCTTGTTCTGTTCTTTAGATTCCACATATAAGTGAGATCATATGGTATTTGTCTTTCTCTGTCTGACTTATTTCATTTAGCATTGTATACTCTAGGTCCATCCATGTTGCTGCAAATGGTAAGATTTCACACATTTTTATGGCAGAGTAATACTCCATTGTATAAATGTACCACAATTGTTTTTATCCAATTGTCTACTGATGGGCATTTTGGTAGATTCCACATCTTGGCTATTGTGAATAGTGCTGCAGTAAACATAGGGGTGCATATATTTTTTTGAATTGATGTTTTGGATAAATACCCAGAAGTGGAATTGGTGGGTCATAAGGTACGTCTATGTTTTATTTTTTAAGGAAACTGCATAGTGTTTTCCACAGTGGCTGCACCAATTTGCAATCCCACCAACAGTGCATGAGGGTTCCCTTTTCGCCACATCCTTGCCAATACTTGTTGTTTGTTGATGGAGCTCTTATAAACAGAAATCCAAAACATACGGCTTAGTTCCACACAGTCACAGAGCATCAGCCATGTGCCAGGCAGTGGGCTACAAAGCCAGGAAAACAAAGATGGACAAGATGTGGGCCCTGCCCTTCACTAACTCATGGGCTTGAGGGGAAGAAAGACCCCTAAGAGTTAAAATATGATGAAGTTAGGGCTAGCACAGGGGACACAGAGAGTGCTATGGGGATGCAGGTAAGGGAGAGATTAATGCCACTCATGAAGGAGGGTCAGAGAGAAGGTGGCAAGTGTGCTGAGCCTTGAAGGACTGAATAAAAATACCCATGGCAGGCAAGGTGAATAAAGGCATCCAGGCAAAGAGAACATAAGTATCAGCGTGGAGGAATAACAGCATGTGCTCAGGGAGTCTGAAAATGAACAGAATAGGGAGAAATGACCAAGATGAGCTGGAAAGGCATGTTTATGGAGGGTCCCGTATGCCAAGGCAATGAGTTTGGACTGTTTCCTAGTGTAAGCGATGGGGAGCCGGCAGAGGTTTTAAAGCAGGGAAACGACATGAACAGATGTTTTACTCATATTTATTATGCACTGAAAGCCAAAAGGTCAGCATTAATGGAAATTAATCCATAAAATGACAGCATAGGCTGAAAATTTGCCCCACTGTCTATATTTTCCAGGAGCAATACACTGAATTATGGAAAACTACTCATTAGAGTTGCATACAAAACTATTGAGGAAAATAAAGTGTCTGTGAAGGGCCTTTCATTGAGAGCAGAATGTTTGCATCTTCTTTGTGTGACAAAGATTAAATTGGCCTGAACATTTCATTGTGAAAAGATCAGCTGCCAATCTGCACTTGTTTCCAACACCTTTTCAATGGCTAATTTGACCCAACACGGTTAAACTTTTGATGAAACATACGTTGGACCACAGTATTCCTTTATTTAAACCTCTCCAATGGCTCCCCATAGCCTGAAGAAAAAAAGCTCAAACTGTTCAAGGCTTTTTTGATCTGGCCGCCACTCCTAGCCTCCAGCCTGTGCCCTCCAAGCACAGTGGGCAGATCTCCTAATAGGGCCCTGTTATCCCACCTTTGCTGATTCTGACCGCTTCACCCAGTTCTCCCCCCAACTCCACCGCAAGATTCCATGAAGCTAACACTTCATCTAGATACAAATGGCCACTCCTGCCTTCCCAGTGCTCCCCACTTCCTCAGACCCAGAACTAGTACCTGTACTTGCTTCCCCATTCTAGACCTGTCATGAGTTGCTGAGGTGGAGTGCCTGTCCATTTCCTTTTCTGTTTCCCCCTCAACTAGAATGAAAGATCTATGATTACACAGTCTTTGTCTTATTCATTGCTGTGTGCCCAGCTCCCCAAAATTCTATCTTGAATGACTGAATAAACAAACTACAAACCCACTGTCAATATCTTTCTAGCCCTCAGCATTAAGACTTTCTGCCTCTCCCAATTTTTCAAGATAACCACAATCTACAAAATCCTGAAATGCACACATCTGGGTAGCTGTCCAAAGGAGCCCTGCTATTGAACACTTTAATGACATGAATCATCATCCATTAGTTTCTCTTTTGGTAAATTCACAATGTTATATATGAAACTTTTATAGAACCAGGCACACCCACACCAAGAAATGTCAAGTATCAGGAGGTAGAAAATCGTGTTCGTTAGGCATTCAAATTAAAGCAGAGAGAAAGTTGATGACTCAAGCAAAACTCCATTTGTGCTGGTAATAGTTTACCCATTGCCAAACTTCCTCCTAAATAGGCACTCTGTCTCGATCCCTCACTCCTTCCAGCTCACATTTACTCTCTGTGCTGAATGTGGCCACAGGTACATTTTCTTGCTTCTTCCCCTAAAAGTAATCCAAAGTGTCTCCCTGTTACACATGCCCAGAAGCACTAGCAAGAAGCACGCTCCCCACACCCTAATCTAAGCATTTTGCAATGCTAACCCTCATCCCTTGCAAATGCCACCAAGAGACCTTAGACTTACAGGTCTGTACAGGTCTCTTCCTAGAGCATGTGGCTGAACCACTGAAACAATAACAAAAGTATTCCTTTCCCAGAAAAGAATCTCTACACTTTCTCCCCAGTACATTCTCCAACTATACTAACATAAGCCATTCTCTCAATATGACAGTGTATTCCTGTCTTGCTTTCATTCTCAATTTAACCTGGATTCCATAGCAGATAACCCTCTCAACTAACTCCGTTATTCTGAACCACATCCACGCCACTCCCCAGCCCTGGATCAAACCCCCTGCTTGTTTTCCTTTGCTGTTTCTGGAGAAAATCCTGACTGGGTGTTCAGGGGCTTCATTTACACAGACACAAATCCTATGCTGAGCTAGGTTCTCAGTCCCAAAGCTTTACTTACTCTTGATTAGCTCCCTGTGGCCTACAGAAAAACAGGACACTTGAGGTTTCACAAATGGAAAATCTCTTACAATGGCACTGATTGATTTGCATAGTCTTACGTAAGGGCTGTGCTACTGAATCAGATGTCCCCACATTGATGTTAACAACATACATATAACTCTTCATCCTTCCACATTTATTTGGCGGCCAACCCCTTTTTGGGTGTCACCTTCTCCATTCCTAAAGTGGTTCCTAATCTGGGGTCTTAAGTGATCCTTGGATGGCCTACATGGGACATGAAACTCTAAAATTATATGGAAAGTGTTCTGTGTACATCTTTGTAGGAAAATGCTCCAGAGCTTTCCAGAATCTCAAAGGACTCTGTGATGCAAGTTTAAGATCTACTGCCTTACTAACTTCATATAAACAGGTTGTATTATTTTTATATAACATTTATTGGTTTGTATAACTATAAAAGCAATATATGTTCACTGAAAAAATTTTAATCTGGGGGGATAAGAGTGATGGTGTTTAAGGGTAGAAACATATAGTGAACAGTAAATAAGCCACAGAGATCTAATATATAGTATAATGAATACAGACAACAATATTGTGCTATAATTATATAATTAATATGATAAATACCACTATATCAGCAATCATATTTCAACATATAAATGTATCTAACAATTGTCACCCCAATAAATTTAATAAAATAAAAAAATAAATAAATAAAATAAATAAATAAAAAAAGTATCAAAGTAAGGCATTGTATACCTTAAACTTACACAATGTTAAACATCAAATTTATTTGATTAAAAAAAAGAAAAACTGGAAGAACTGGAAAAAATAACACTTCTACTCCAATGTGGGGGGAAAAAATTTTAATCCAAAATTGAAAGAAGAAAATAAAAGTCACTTAGAATCCAAAAAGAGAAGTCATTTAGAATCCCACCATCCACAGATGACCACTGTTACCATTTTGATGTTCCTACATCTCTTCTATTTTTTTTTCTCCTTCCACATTGGATTCATATTGTCAATTTCTGGTAGTTAGTGTTCCAAATAATATAAGAGAAACTTCATGGTACAAAGAATTTGGGATTAGTGTTCAAAAATCCCCTTAATTTCCAAAACACATTCACCAACAAGTATTTATTGAACACGTGCTATGTGCAAGATGTACTACTCCAGGGGTAGCCGGATGGCTCAGTTGGTTAGAGCACAAGCTCTTAACAGGGTTGCCGATTCAATTCCCACATGGGATGGTGGGCTGCGCCCCCCTCCCCATCCCCACCTCCACAACTAGATTGAAGGACAACGACTTGACTTGGAACTGATGGGTCCTGGAAAAAACACACTGTTCCCCAATATTCCCCAATAAAAATTAAAAAAAAAAAGATGTACTACTCCAAAAATAAAAGAGAGAAATCCTTATCCAAGATCTCACACAAGGTGTTTAAAAATTCTAGGGATTTCAATAGGTTATGTGAAGCTACAGCCTAAGAAAGAGAATCTTTTAGCTTAAAATGGCTGGACCCCTATCAACTGAAGGGGGGGGGGGAAGGCAGATGGCAATGATGTCACTGTAGACTTGGAGAAATGCAATTAAACCACCAGAAGTCAGGTTTAAAAAAATGATAGTTTCCCTTTATTACCAAAATGCAGACTCTCATCTAATGATAAAAAAACATACATGATAAAAATAAATACATGAGATAGGACTATATAGTAAAGGCTCTGGTCATCTCATATGACCCCATAAACTTACTCTAGGGTGAATTCCCTATATTTTGAGCAATGACATTAGGGAGGAGTTGTGGCCTCCTATGGTGGTGACTGTTCAAAGGACAGCACTTGTTTGAATGTGGAATTCCACTGTGTTTGAGGAAGATCGGTGTAATTACTGCACTGCCACTGCTTACATATTTCAAGATAATTCTGGCAAAACAGGATTATTGCTTCTCTGCTTTAAATAAACAATACTTATAGCAGAGGATGGGCCAACTAAAGGATTTCTTGCCATATAAATCCACTCTCTCCAATGCAATTTTCATCCAACCGTTAAATAATATCCCATTTTCAAGCAGGAAAGCAAATGAATCTCTTTCTAGAATTCAAGGCAGAGTGCAGTGAAATGCTTAAGAGCTTTATGTATTCCTTGCTAAACCATTGAGCCTTTTCTTCTTTCTTCTGATCACTGGAGGTTTCTCGGACAGAGCAATCCAGGCCTAGCCCAGTAAGAGTTTCCTGGAATTTGGGAATGTACCAGCATGTTCTGTGGAAGCCACAGTCTCTGGCCACATTAAAGGCATGCTCTGCTTTCCCATAAACACCACAACCTAAGAGCAACTGCATTCAGACTGTAAGCAAGATGGTCATTAGGTAAATAGGCAGAGGCAGCCCCCTTGTGATGCCTGAGCATCTTTCTCTCCCTCAGGGACCCGTGGCCAGAGCTCCTTTTGGAAGTAGACAGAAGGGCTGAGAGTGGACACAAGAGATAAGAGCCACACTCGGTGTAAGAGGGACTTAAATGATGGCTAAATGGGATGCTGCTCCAGTGGTCAACGCGTAACAAGAGAATGACCAAAGACTTTCAAGCCCCTTTATATACTTTTCATAAAACTGTAACTAGAAGCCAGACCTGCTGACCCTAGGCCCCTGTGCTCTTGCCAGCAGCTGTTTCCACGATGTGGTCATGGCCTGAGAACCACTGCATGGCTGAGGAAAGACTTTGCAACAGAAGGCCTGCCATGGCAGCTATGGTTTTCACTACTCTGAGGCCTTTACTTGTTTATGGATTGTTTAAGGCACCAAATTTCACCGAGGAATGTGTGGGTGCTACTGTACCAGCTATACAGGAAGTGGTAGAAAGAGACTGTCATTTTTATTGACAAGGGGAGAGTAGTTGGAAGTAAATGTGGTCAAGTGAAAACATTATGTATTCTGAGTGGTGGAATTATGGGTGACTTTTTCTTTCTTTTTCCTTTTCTGTTTTTCTAGCACAAGTATTGTTGTTATAATGCAAAAAAAACATAATCACTTTTTTATTATGGTAATGTACATAAAACCTACCATTGTAACCATTTTTAAGTGTATACTTCAGTGGCATTAAGTATACTTACACTGTTCTGCAACCATCACCATTACTCATTTCCAAACCCTTTCATCATCACAGACAGAAACTCTGTACCCATTAAACACTAATTCCCCCATCCCACCTCCCCACAACCCTGATAATCTCTAATCTACTTTGTCTCTGTGAATTTGCCTATTCTAGGTATTGTATGATTCTCATACGAATCATACAATATTTGCCCTTTTGTGTCTGGCTTCTTTCACTTGCATGATGTTTTTAAGGTTCATCCATGTTGTAGCATGTGTCAGAATTTCATTCCTTTCAAAGGCTGAATAATATTCCATTGTAGTATATAACATGTTTTCTTTATCTGCTGATGGATATTTCATTTGTTTCAACCTTTTAACTATTATGAATAATGCTGAGATGAACTCCTGTGAGCAAGTATCTGTATGAGTCCCTGCTCTCTGTTCTTTTGGGTATATATGAGGTGTGATCAAAATTTTAAAAAAATTATTACAGTAAAAGACACATTGCCATTAATCTCCCTCAAAATCTCCCTCACTTTCAAACACACTTATCCCATCATTCTTTCTGAAGCAGTTCTGGAAGTCCACTTTAGTTGCACTGTCGTGGCTGCCTCAATGTCCTGAATCAATTCAAAACGTTTACCTTTCATGGTCATCTTGACGTTAGGGAAGAGCCAGAAGTCGCACGGTGCCAGATCCAGTGAATAAGGTGGATGAGGACACATTCTAATGTTTTTATTTGTCAGAAATTGTCATACCAGAAGCAATGTGTGACACAGTGCATTGTCATGATGGAGGATGATTACGGCACACTCTAAAACACACCTTCTCTCAACCGTAGCTCACACCCGAATCACTGCACTGAACAAGCTGAAATTTGTCACACTGTTATAAGGTTTGACACGCCACTTTCCATGCCACTTTCCATATCGAAGATCCCTGCCTTTCCATTGTATGGCACTCGGCAGCAGCATTCACTGTAGTTTTTGATCACACTGCATACCTACAATTGGAGTTGCTGGATCATATGGTAATTCTGTATTTATTTTTTGAGGAACTTGCCAAGCTCTTTTCCCCCAGGGCTGCACTATTTTACATTCCCCCCAGCAATGCACAAGGGTTCCAATTTCTTTACATATTTTCTAATTCTTATTTCCTTTTTTTTTTTGTAACAGTCATCCTAATTGGTGTGAAGATGTATCTCACTGTGGTTTCGATTTCCATTTACCTAATGACTAGTGATGTTGAGTATCTTATTGGTCATTTACATATCTTCTTTTCTTCAAGTTCTTTGCCCATTTTTAAATGAGGTTGTTTGTTGAGTTGCAGGAGTTCTTTATATATTCTGGATATTAATCCTTTATCAGATATATGTTTTGCAAATATTTCTCCCATTCTGTGGGTTGCCTTTTCACTCTCTTGACAGTGACCTCTGCTACACAAAAGTTTTTAAGCAACTCTTATTTTTTAAAAGAAGATACAGGTAATATTTTCAGGGAGCAGGCAAACAGCCTAAAGTATAAATAAAGAAGGGAATCCTTATACCTCTTTTTAAGCTTCCCTTCCATGGATAAAGGAAGAAGAACTGAGGTCTTCTCAATGAGGTAACAACCCATAACTCCTACCCCCCACTTGGCTCCTCCCTAGGCAGCTACTGCTATAGGACGCTTGTGTGCTGGTGAGAGTCACAAAAAGGGAACTCATGCTGGGTGTGGTAGGTTAGCCCAGTGGGAGTAGGCAAGATGGTGGGGACATGGGATCCTGTAGTCTTTTAAGGTGCCCCAGTTTCATCAGACAGACATTTCATAAGCTACCCTTTCTCTGGCTGGGTCTTGACTACACACATTAAAACTTCCAAACTTCTCACAGGGAAGATAAACTTGTTATTACTGAATGGAACAGACCGTTATGTTATTATTGTGAAAAGTGACCCCCAAGTTCAGTTCCACCCTGAATAATCAAACTCTCCAGAAGTGATTCCCTTTGTTTGAAAACTGGAGGCATTGCCTTTTTTGTGTCTCTGCCCTTTGTTTCTTTGCTTTCCCCCTCCCATCACCCCTCCCCCCTCCCACCAGCAAAATGGGGCTTCTAAACAACCACTTGTCATGTGGGAATTTATTTTCCAAGTATTTTTGAAGTATGATCAATTTCTACAGGCAATGGGAAGAAGCAACATATACTCATTTTCTTCTAGGGATGGCCCTGGAAGTATCAGGGGCTAGACATCAAATCCCTTGAAATGGCTGTGCCTTAGCCTATGCGAACAAGGAATCTAAATTTCAGGACTATTGTGAGGCTGAACTGTCAAATATCTTTTAGACTGAACGTTAGAAACCCACTGCAGGTCCTATAAATTGATATTTCCTCCTCTACAAAAGTAAGCATTTGTCATCAAAGGTATTCTCAATTACAGATCACTGATCTACCAGACTGCTTTTTTTCCTTCATAAGTAGACTAATAACTGCAATTTTTCCCTTAACTGGGAAACATACCTCAAACCCAGGGCAGGGAGGGGCATGAACTGAATCCTGCACATACATTCATTTACAAAGAGTCAAGTTAGAAGGATATCTGTAGGAAGGCCTTCATCTACATATTCCAAAGCAACTGGCTTAAAACTGTTAGTGTTAAATAGCCTTTATTCTTAGGAAATCCTTTCTTTGTACTTCAATGATTAAGAAAAAAAAACCTCAACTCCTTTAACATATGCTCACGTGCTCCACCTTCAAAGCCATTTCATTATTGGAGTGAGAGCCAGTGAAAGGAAAGAGGAGAGAAAGAAAAAAAGAAAAGTAGCTCTTCTCTACCACAGGTCTAACATTTAGTAAAAGCCTTTATTGAAAGTGAACATTTATTGAAAACATTTATTGCTAAGCACTAGGTGCTGTGGTAAATACATTACATGTGTTATCTCATTTAATTTCACAATAATCCTACGAGATAGAAAATACTATCATTACTCAGATTTTATCAATAAGAAAACAAAGACTAAAAGAGGGTAGGCAACTTGCCTAAGCGAGTGATATAGTCAGTGTGGTAGGCAGAATCCTAAAATTCCTACCCCCAGTCTACTCACCCTGTATAATCCCCTCCCTGTGACTGTAAGTAGGACCTCTGAATATTATGAGATGTCATTCTCATTACATTACTAATAAATCGCCTCTGAGTTCATCAAAAGGGAGATTATCCTGGCCTAATCAGGTGATCCCTAGAAGAAGAACTGGGCCCTTCCTGGAGAGATTCACTTGCTGGCTTTGCAGTAGCTGACTGCCATGTTATGGGAGGCCCACAGGGCTAGGACCTGAGGGTGTCCACTAGGAGTTGACAGCCACCCCCAGCTGAGAGCCAGCAAGAACACCGACCAGTTGGGGCGACCGGATGGCTCAACTGGTTAGAGCGCGAGCTCTTAACAACAAGGTTGCTGGTTCAATTCCCGCATGGGATGGTGGGCTGCACTCCCTACAACTAAAGATTAAAAATGACAACTGGACTTGGAGCTGAGCTGCACCCTCCACAACTAGATTGAAGGACAACGACTTGACTTGGAGCTGATGGGCCCTGGAGAAACACACTGTTCTCCAATATCCCCAATTAAAAGGAAGGAAGGAAGGAAGGAAGGAAGGAAGGAAGGAAGGAAGGAAGGAAGGAAGGAAGGAAGGAAGGAAGGAAGAAAAAGAAAGCTGACCAGACAATCTTATAACCACAAGGAACTGAACTGTGTCAACTTGAAGAAGTTTGGAAAAGGCCCCTGAATCTCCAGATGAGAACACAGTCCTGCCAACACCTGTGAAACCCTAAGTAGAGACTCCCGCTGAGCCCTGCCCATACTTTGGACCCAGAGAAACTGTGAAATAAAAGGCTGCCAAGTTTGTGATTTGCTACACAGCAACAGAAAACTAATAGTCAGGATTCAGACCAGGGCTGTTTAACTCTGGTGTGCATCTCAACCACTTCACTAGTTTGTGTAGCAGTTTCACAAATTCCTAACCATTTTTAACTCTTCAAAAAGAATAGAAATGAATTTCTATTGAACAGTGATGGTTATGGTCTTTTCCTTTTCTGATGCAGTTTTCAAGTTTCAGAAATGTTTTCATCACATTCCAGTATAGAAACATATTTATTGATTCAAAAGAAAACTGCTCAAATACAATGTGATAAGGGGTAAGTAGTGGAAAAAAATCAGTAAGATGGAAAACATAAGATTTTATTTACCAAAAACACCTTGTTAAAGCAGGCATGACTTTGGGACGGGCTCCAGGCTCAGGCTGTGCTACTTAAGAATACTCCTGGACTATTGCGGGACCTACACGATCCATCATCTGGTGCCTCCACGGAGATGACAACTCATCACCTCTTTTAACAGGGCCTGAGTGAAAACTCACTGAATAGAAACCAATGAATTCTCTGCTTAAGTGAAATCAACTTAAAAGAGAATCTGCCAAAATCAAACCATGCAGTTGCTTCTTGGAGGGCGGCAGTCAACTCATGTTTCACATTCTCCTTTCACATACAAACACACACACAAACTAGACATGGCAGCAAATTGGATGACTAATAATAGCTAACACTTACTGAGCTGATGCCAGGTGTTTACCACAGATTACTCATTTAGACCTCACATTTACCTTACGAAGTACCTATTATTAGCACCATACTCCCATTTTATAGGCAAAGAAACTGGGACTTAAAAAGGTTAAGTAACTTTCCCAATATTCCACAACCAGAAAGTGGCATTTCAACCCAGATGCTGACATCAGAATTCACATTCTCAGTCACTTTGTTGTATCAGCCCTACTTCTGCTGCTCTCCAACTAGATAGTTCTGCCATTTTTCACAGTACCTAGCAACGTGCCTTCACATAGGAATGCTCAAAGAATGTCTGCTGATAAGGATAAAGAATGAGGCCTGGGCCTGAGCGTAGGTAAGGCTTCCAGGCCATTTATCATTGTGAGAAGAGAGAAGGCATGGAGAGGGCAGAAGTTATTATGGGATAAGGAGCAGGCTGAAGGTAGTGTCCCTCCCACTTATGTGGGTGCCAATCTAAAAGTAAGTCAATAGTATCATACTACTGAGAACTCCAAATATATGTTGACTAACCATATACAGGAATATTTGATTCTGGCCCTAATATCATAAAAAGAAAAAAAGAAAACGAATCCAGTTTTCCAGAGTTTATTTCTTCCTTTTGGAAAAGTTACTGCTACACATCTGGAAGTGATTTTCTAACACACCAGTTCCAATGAGTCATCTACAATATTAAGCAATGATTCCATAGGGTGAACCCTGATCATATTTTTCCATTAAGTGGCAACCACTGAGGTCAAGGAAAGGCAAAAGCCGACCCAGACATGGAGAACCTCACCGTCGATGGCCCCATTTTATACTGTGAAGAATATGACTTTTAAGAGGTACAGGAATGCAATCTATCCATCACTAATGCAAGAGTTGTTCTAATACACTCAGTTTCCTTTCACTGGCCATGTGCATAAGATGGATTTAAAGGTGCTTGAGGGGTCAGCAACCCTAAGTAAATCTGGCAGAAGAAACATTACGGGGCCATATGTAAACATGGGGCAGTCAGAAATGCAGGGGCTGGGGGGCGGGCAGAGGGCCTTCCTGAACAAAAGAGTAAGGCAACCTATGGTACACAGAGTATGGCCAGAGTTCAAGACCCTTAAAGCTGGCAGCAAAAATTTCCCCAAGGAATATTCTAGAAAGGATTGCCAATGCATCCCTTGCCCTTTCAGCCACATCCTAATATAGTGACTCCATCTATCAACTTTTAACCAATATCATATTGGTTTCTGAATACTTCAAACCTCTAGTATTGATGTCTAGAAGTATAAGTTAAGGCCATTTCCCAGTGTCTTCTGACACTTGGATTTCTTTCAGATTACAATGAAAGAATGAGTCATGTTCTTTCAGAGGCTGAGGAGCCACTTACAGAGATATTTTAAATCTTTCAGGTGACAAGGGTGTTATTTAGTTCCCAGAAACAATAATTGACTAAATGGGTTCCTCGGGGTTCAAGGAGTTAATGCAACTTCCCCAGAGATTCTTCTCTGCTGGCCCTAAAACAATGGATTTAAAATGGCACAGGAGTTATAAAAAAACTAATATTAAATCCTACTTTATAAAAGATACAAATTAGTGGGTGGTCATTTACATTACAAAGGATTATTTGCCTTGCCAAAGGATTCCAACCAAATTTATTAAAAAATCAGATTCCCCTAATTACAATAAATGATACGATTTGCACATGGGTGTCATAGAGCAAGCACAACTGTACTAAAGCCTGAATGTGATCAGCAGGTACCTCTACACCTTGTTTTCAGTGGTTCACATACCCATTTCATCAGTGGGGTGCATTGCCTCCAGAGCCATACAGTGAGGAGCCTATCTTAAAATTTCTGACTCACAAGATAGGCTCCTCACTGTATGGCTCTGGAGGCAATACACCCCACTGATGAAATGGGTATGTGAACCACTGAAAACAAGGTGTAGAGGTACCTGCTGATCACATTCAGGCTTTAGTACAGTTGTGCTTGCTCTATGACACCCATGTGCAAATCGTATCATTTAAATTTGAAAAATAAATTAAAATTAAAAAAAAATTTCTGACTCACTCCCCCCCTCTAACAATAAAATTGCTTTGCTTTTACCTAGCACTTTTCATCAAAGCCTTCAAAGTGTTCAATGCACATTTGCTAGTCTTCATAATTATGCCAAACAAGTTGGCCAGAGAGCAGGAATGTAACCTTCCAAACTACCAGGTATGGGGACAAAAATTAGGACCACGGACAGGCTGAAAAATTAAAGGTCTGTGTAAGCACAAAAGAACTACATTTAAGATTTTTTGGTGTTTGTTACCATCGATGAACCTGCAATGACACATTATCATCACCCAAGTCCATAGTTCAAACTAGGGTTCACTCTTGGTGTTGTACATTCTACAGGTTTGGATAAATGTATAAGGACGTGTACCTACCATTAGTCTCATACAGAGTAGTTTCACTTACGTAAAAAGCCCCTGTACACTGCCTATTTGTACCTCCCTGGCCCCTATTTTTTAAGTTATCAAGAGAAAATACCCAAAAATCAGTTTAAACACAATAAATCTATTTTTATATATCAGTTTTATACTATAATCAGAGTGGGGTTTGGAAAGAAAAGGATGGAGAAATGTAGTGGGGAGAAGACAAACAAGAACAGAAGCAACAAAAAAGAAACAAACTCAAGGATGTGCATGCTGACACAAAAATAAAGGCACACAGCAGAAAGGGAATAAATGAGACCCTGCTTACCAAGAACTGCACCAGAATCTAATTATCTTAAATGTCAGAGGCAAGAATTTCCATTTCAAAGCTCCTAATTCATCAATAATTCTCCCATGCATTTGTTTTTAAATCCACAAGAAGTCTAAGATTATTTTTAAATAAAAGAAAAACTACAGCAAATTCAGGAAAATTGTGACCAGAAATCCTTACAATATCAACCCATGTCATCTATTAATTAACTTTACTTGAAATTTAAGTCCCTCTAGTGATTTATATTATTACCGTGTTTCCCCAAAAATAAGACCGGGTCGTATACTAATTTTTGCTCCAAAAGATTTATTAGGGCTTATGTTCAGGGGATGTCATCCTGAAAAATCATGTTGGGCTAATTTTCTGGTTAGGTTTTATTTTTGGGTAAACACAGTAATGGCAGCAAAGGATGACTACAGTAGCAACAACATGAGACACATTTCACATGCAAGAAAGATGAGAGCAATTCTAATTTACATTTCAGAAAATTCAAGATAGGCATTTCTAACTCTCAAAAATTGTAAACATAATATGAAACACTAATTACATACCATGTTTCCCTGAAAAATATGACCTAACCAGAAAATAAGCCCTAGCATGATTTTTCAGGATGACATCCCCTGAACATAAGCCCTAGTGCATCTTTGGGAGCAAAACTTAACATAAGACCTGGTCTTATTTTCAGGGAAACACAGTAGATAAATGTAGACATACAGGCATATACAGTGTGTATGTGAGTATGGGGACAGAGCCAGGAGTGCAGTTTCCAGGCTCTTGCCCTCATGTGGAAATGTGCTGGTTCAAGTAGTAAATGTGATTGGATGGCCATCAGCTGTGGCTAGTTGGCTGTCAACTGTAACCAGTGAGCCATTGGCCACTAATATAACTGTCGTGGCTATGCTAGCAGCAAATGGGGGCTAGCAAGAAGATGGTGGCTGAGATAGCAAGAGCGGATTGCAGTTAGCACGACGGATTGCAGCTAGCATGCGAGGTTGGTTGGCAGAGAGAAGTGGACGGCAGGTTGTGGATCATGTGGCTCCTGCTTCCTGTGTCTCCAACCCAGCCAGCGAGACTATAGTGGTGTGACTCCCCTGTCTATGGCTCCGTGGGTGTTCCTTGTTGGCCTCGCCATATCCTGTGTTCTCGTGTGGGGAGCGGGAGCTGAGACCCCGCATGACACCCTGCATGACAGTGAGTGTATATACATATACATGTACCCTTTGAAACTTCATTTTATAGAGAACGCATTGTGATCAAAATTTGGGGAATACTTAAGCAGATAGGAATGAAGAGCAAATGGCAATTGAAATCTCTAATTTCTAGACTATCCTAATTTTACTGATTAAGCAGACAAAATGTGAGATGTGCAAAGCAATGGGCAAGAAGCTACAGGACTACAGGGTAAATTATCTTAATAGCACCATGCTAATTACCATATAGATACTGTATGTCATATACGTGTGTGTATGTACACACACTGTATTTTGCCATGTATAATGTGCACCCATGTTTTTGGCCCAAACTTTCAGGGGAAAGAATCTTTCATTGTAATTTTTTAAATTCAAATTTGTATTTGTTTACATTTAGGTACGTGTTTTTTGTGTTAGAAAGGAATTTTAGCATTTATTTTTTAACATATTATCATACAAGAAATTTTATGTAACAAATAATTACAAAATGTTAGAACAGATACAAGGTACAAGAAATTTTATGTTCTGGTTAACAAATTTACGTTATTTAAGCATCACAGAAGGCCAAGAACTCTTCGTTGCTACAAGTTCATCTTAAGTTCAACAAAACCAATTATCGTTTTCCAGCATATTATTTTGCATACAGATATTGTTATTCATTTCTAGAGTTACACTTTTAACTCATAAGCATAAATGAAAGAATTAAAAATATTTATATAGATATGGAATTAGTAGTACCCAACTATAATGTGCATCCTTATCTTTCCCTCACAAATTTGGGCAAAAAGAGTATACCTTATACATGGCAAAACATGGTATATATCTCACATAAATATAGCCAACCTAAAAAGTATGGAACATGCCTTGAATGCTACTTTTTCCAATTATAAAAATAATGCATGCTCAATGTAAAATAAATGAACATTTTAAAATAGAAAATATAAATTATAAAATTTACTCATAATCCCACCATCCAGATACACACTGTATATACACACATACAATGTGTACACACACGCACACACACTCTTTGAGAATGTTTTCTTTGAATGTAACAAAAATACCAATAGCTAATATTTATTCAGTGCTTCCTATGTTCCAGGCATTGTTCTAAGTGCCTTACTGTATTATTTTATTCAATCCTTACAACAACCCTGTGAGGTCAGTACTATCATTATCTATATTTTACAGATGAGGAAACTGAGGCACAGAGTGGTTAAGTAACTAAATTAGCATATATCACATGTGCATTATTTTACTAAAATATGATCATACTCAGCATGCTGTTTCATAACCTAAGCTTTTCTCTATGTTAATAATAAATATAGATGCCATTTTAATGACTGCATAGTTTTCTGGTGTATGGATTTAGATTTGCCCAGTCCCTTACTTTTGAACATTTAGCTTAAGTTTGGGAGTTTTGTTGTTGTTTTACTATTATAAACAAATCTGCAAGGTTGACTGAAGTCAGTATTATTATTTCCATTTTACAAATGAGCACAAGGAGGTTCCACAAAGTTAAATAGCCTGCTCAAGGTTGGCAGGGGAAATGCTGGGACCCCTGATATGCTGACTACTATGCATTAGCTCCTTCCACTCTCCTGCCAGCTTCTTAAGGCATTCACTCACTAATGGCCAAGAGAAGTTGTCAACAACTACAGTTATGAGACTAGTGAAATCAATCCTCTCTAACACTGAAGAACTAGCATGATAGGCTGAAAAACACCCCCACAAAGATATGTCCCCATCCTAATCCCTGGAACCCAGAAATGTTCCCTTATGGCAAAAGGGTCTTTACACAGGTGATTCAGTCATAGGTCCTGAGATAAAAAGGTCATCCTGGATGATCAGGGTGGGCCCTAAATGGCATCACAAATGTCCTTGTAAGAAAGAGGCAGGAAATTTGTTACAACTGAAGGGGACAAGACAATGTGACCACAGAGGCAGAGACTGGAGTGATGCAGCTACAAGCCAAGGAATGCTGGCAGCTACCAGAGCTGGGAGAGGCAAGGAACGGATCTTTCCCTAAATTCTCCAGAGGAAGTGTAGCCCAGTGATACCAATTTCAGATTTCTGGCCTCCAAATCTGTAAGAGAATTAAATTTGTTGTTTTAAACCACCCAGTTTGTGGTCATTTGTTACAGGAGCCACAGGAAACCAACACAACTAGGAGGAGGCTATAATCCTGCAAAAGGAGTAATTTGCTCCCAACTGAGGTGGAGGGGGCATTTAACCTAAGCCCTGAAAGACAGATAGGATTCCCTTTAGCAGGGAAAGGGTTGGAGGGGCATTCAGGAAAGAGAGGTCAGCATAAGCAAAGGCATGGAGGTTAGAAAGTGTACAGTGTGTTTGGGGAGCAGCAAAGGGCTGGTGTTGACTAGAGTACAGGCCACAGGAAGACATGTAGTGGGAGAAGAGAATTAAAAGATGGGACACGCCTTCCTGGTGGAAGGAAGGAACAGGAAGGCCTGCTAAGAAATCCAGGTGCTTATTCATGGTACTGTAGAGTCAATGCAGATAGAGTTGGCATCCTTATGGGTTTGGAGATTTGGGTATTTTCCCTCATCCTCTCCTAAGAGACAGCAGAATGATGGTCAGTCTCTAGCTATAATGACAGTAACATTTTTGCTTGCTGTCAAAATGATCCACTCTGATTTGTCAAACTCCTAGGGACATGTGGACAAAATCGTACCTGAATGATTTATCCAGGGAAGGGGCAAAAAAAAAAAAAAAAAAAGGCAGTGGAATAGACCTGCCCAATTCCACCTGGTGTTAACTGGGAGGATGCTCCTGTCCACCCCCTCTCCCTCCTCCTCGGAAGACCAATTCTGAAATGTACCTGGCTGCTCTGAACTGGGCATGGCCTCTGCCAAATAATTACCTCAACAAAGCAAAATCCTCCATTGAATTGAGCCGCGGAAACTTCATTTGTCTCTCACGCGGAAGGTTTAACTTTTGAAAGGTCTACTAAGCCAAAGGCCACTCTTTCCCACCTAATTCCAGCAGAAAAAACAAAGTGACAAAAACTGGGCTCTGTAGTTGTAATTATATCACTTCTTAAACTCTTCATTCTTAGGCTATGACTCCACAGATAGAACCTCCACATCTTTGAGTTGGAACTAAATCCAAAGCCACGACATAGGGAACAGCCTTGCCAGATGTGTAGCTCCACAACATGCCCTTAGCATCTAGGCCATTGGACTTTCAGAAAAGACACCCAACCATCACTAGCTCAGGCCTTTGGAATTTTCCATCCTTGGCTAAAGAAAAGGTTAAAAAAAATAAACACAGTGATGGCCCTGTCCCATGGAGAACACTTTTTGGCCACACACTGAAATGAGAGGGAAGGAAGAGTTGAGAAAAGGAGAAGGGGATAGTGAGAATGTGCCCACAGTGGAATGAGCAAGCAAAGGGGCTGGCTATAGGAAAGCTATGGAGGTGAGATTGGACCAGGTAGACAGATATACAGATTTTCCTGAAAGGTGACAGTGCAGAGAGGTAAACACCAAGATCAGCCATTGAGGAGAATCAGGGGGAAACAGTAAGGGATAGTAGAAAGTGGAAAAGGGAAGAAAGCAACTTAATAGGGAGAGGACACACTAAGAAGCCAGCACTAGTGGGGGCCACTCGCAGAGGGAGTCTCAAGGGCTCAGAGGGGAAGCCTCTATTGCTATCATTCCTGTCCAGCAGGGTTTGTTGCCTTGAGAAATGTGGGTCTGGATTAGGTGTGAGCTGTTGCCCCCTTCCACTTGAGGATGGAGGAAGCGAGGGCAGGCTGATGTGACACATGAGTCCCTCCACCCTATTCTCCCCAAAAGAAATCTGGCCTTTACAGTTTTGGGGTGGTCGCAAGTCTCCGTTCTCCGTCTAAATAGGAGAATTGAGGTCCAACTATCATATACAGTGGAGAACTGCATGCTAGTACTCTCTACGTTCCCTACCTAATTCATTTGGGATCTTAAAATTACTCAAGTTGACAGTGCACTGCCTCCTTCCACTAAATAAATGTCTAGTCACCCCTTCGGTCCCAGACAAAACTGTTCCATTTACCTAGTATAATTTTTAAAGAGTTTGATTTCTTCCTGTCTGAATCTAAAAATATACTGCTACCTTCATTAAATATTGTTAATATTTTAATCTCTGGTTTCTTAGTATGTTACAATGAAAAAAAAAATACTTCCTTCCATCTTACCTTTTTTATCCTTTAGTTTCCTCAGTTTAAGTCCTTGTCTTGCCTTCCCCTATCCCTCCTCCCCCACGCGCAACCTTTCTCTAAATAGATTTAATCCATTAAAAAGAAATCAGTGGAAATAGATTCTCTGCTTTTCAATTCAAGCAAGTTCTAAAAGTATTTCCATTAGGATTTGAGCACGAACTGAATAAAGTATCTATTTCTTCCTCCAGCCAAGGCAGCTCTCGTCCACCGCTCAGCACACCTTTCTGTCTCTAGCTCACTCTCCAACAACACTTGCTTTCTAGTTCCTGCTGGTATACACCACAGCCCCAGATGTTCGAGTTGAAAGTCATCAACTCTGTCATAAAGCTCATCAATCAAATGCATACCACCCAGAAGCCACGAAGTGCAGATGAGGGCCAGTAAAAAAGTAAAAAACCCAAACAGAAAAGTAGTAAATTGTGGTCACACAGCAGCCTAGCCGTTTGTCCCCTCCAATCTTTCCTTAGGGAAAGAAAACTTTGTGGGACTGTCCCTCTTTGGGGTTGAGTTCATTTATCCTAAGTCTCTCTATTTGGTCCTTGTAAGCTGGGTCTGCAGTCAAAGACGAGTAATGATTCCTCATGGGAGGAACGACTTAAGCCAGACGGGACCCCATTGGGACCCCCATGAGTTAACATAATAAAAGTCAGGAGGTAGCCATACCCCTCCTCCTCACCATTATGGGAAGCTGCTAATGCATGCCCCAATTGTCCTGCACTCTGCTATGCAAAGGACTTCTTAGAGTGATAAGATATCGCTCTTCCTGCTTAGCTCATGGGATGGTTTTACCTTGTGAGACTTGCTCCCCCAGGGGGTTGAACACACCCACCTTAGTCGCCTGGGGACAATGAGCATCGGTTGCTTTGGGACAGATATCTGGGAATTGGAAGAATTTTAAGGTGTGGTATGAGAATTTCACGGACCCTGCCTTTAATCTTGTGATGCTTATTGTAAGAAATCAATAAATACCCACGACGACCAGATTCGGGGCTCCAGTCCCTTGAGGCTGCGAGTCCCTCGGTCCTCTGTGATTTAACTGTATTTGAGTCTCTGTCTCTTTATGATAGTTTAACCCTCGCCGCCTCCCTCGCCTTCCCACGGTTTGTGTTGTGCAGGTCGCAACAGTAAATCAGTAAAATAATATGAAATAAAATATAATAAAATAAACCAGGTTGAAGGGAAAGAGCCTACCTATCATTTGAAGAAAATGAACACCAGTTTCTAAAACAGACTTAAATATAATGGGATTACAGTTAATAAATACTTCCACATTTTAGAAATTAGCAGTATATAAATCCATTAGAAAAAATTTTAGCATAATCCCACTTAAAACATCTGAATTTGTTAAACTGAGATGGCTTATAAGCAGAATTGAAATTGTTTTCCTATTGAGGTGAAAAAATGAAAAATGGAACAGTAGAAACTGAAGATGAGTAATGTATATTTTGTCTGTACAGAGTTTGAAACAAAATCTGGGGGCTTCCTAACTTTTTACATGATTTTCAGTGCATCAAAACTGGGTCAGTCATCTAAGGGCCTGAAAAAAAAGATAGGCCAGGCCTCAGAGAAATATAGCCATGACCAATTAGAATTGATGTAAAAATAGAAAATGCAATCCACATCTGTGATAGAGTACTTCTTCGGGGCAGTAAAGTTCTCTGCCATCAGCTCATCCTGCGTATTTTACTGGCCAGTGTGAGGAGGGCTGGTGCAAATGTGATCAGCCAGGAAGCTTTTGTGGTGTCTCTAAGATGGCAGTGGCTGGATTTGGTGAAGAGAGGAAGTTTCAATTTATCTCTCAGTTGAAATCACCATGAAGCCAGAAGTAATCAGAGAGATTTTCCATTCCTTCTCTCTGCTTCACCAATCATGTGTTTTAGAAACCCATTTCTGGGAAAGGATCCTACAATTACCTTGGAAATGCAGGGGGGCCATGCCCGGTATAGCTTGACATTCAGAATGGGTGAAGTATCTTTCACACAGGATACATGAGAGGTGTCTTGGGGCTTGTCAGCCAAAGAGTTATTCTCTGTGATGTGAAACCATCCCTTTCTCTTTTAAATACACATACACACACACCCCTACCTCTTTTTTCTTTAACTGAGGCTGGAAAATTCCATAGGCCTGAGCTGGCTAAGTGCCTGCTAAATGTCTGGCCAGCTTGTATCCTGAAACACCTCAAGTCTGAAAGCAGTGCCTACTTACAAGAACTCTAGGCCGAGGGAGTTTTGTGTGGGGGAAAAAAATTAATTATGAAGAATTTAAGAAAACATCCAAATTGAAATTGCAGACTACAAACCTGTACTGCTTTCTTTCAGCCAAAATTCTCAAAAGGGATTGTGCTTACTCATAATTCTGTGAAGACTTCTGCACCTGGCTAACAGTTTGCCAGTCTACCAGATCCCTGTCCCTCCTCCACCAGGTCAGCATCCATGTTGGGAACCCATCTGACTCTAGGATTTTACCATTCTTCAATCTCCAGCAATGCCTGAGCAAGTAGGCAGAATAATGGTTTCCCAAAGATGTCCACATCTTTGACTATGCTACATTAAACGGCAAAGGCGACTTCGTAGACGTCACTGAGTTAAGTATTCTGAGGTGAGATTATCCTACATTATCCAAGTAGGGCTAATGTAATCATAAGGGTCCTTGTACATGAGAGAGAGGCAGAAGAGTCAGAAACAGAGGAGATATGATGACAGCAGCAGTGTCAGTATGATACGATGACACTTGACCAGCATGATAAACTTGAAAACGAGAAAAACTTGACCAGCCATTTCTGCCTTGAAGATGGAGGAAGGGGCCATGAGCCAAGGAATGAAGGCAGCCTCTAGAAGCTGGAAAAGGCCAGGAAACAGATTCTCCCCTAGAGCTTCTGCAGGGAGTGAGGCCTTGCAGACACCTTGGTGTTGGCCCAGTGAAACCCATGTCAGACTTGTCACCTCCAGAACTATGAGATAACAAATCTGTGTGTTCTGAAATACTAAGTTTGTAGCAATTTGTTTCAGCGGCCACAGGAAGCTAATAGGCCATGCATCTAGTCTAATCCTCAACTAGGCCACTGGCTGAACTCGTCATCCCAGGCATTCTGCCTCCTCTGAGTTCTCTAAGCAGACACTCAACTCCTTCAGTCCACAATCCCACCCATGCTGAGCTCAAGCTGTTATAAGATCAGGTGAGGGTACGACAGCCATCCTCAGGACCAGCAACAAGGCCAGACCTCACTCTTAGAGGAACTGGGCCACTGGCCAGAAAACCGAGGCATAGCGTTAGATACAGGGTAAGGGGTCAAAACTAGGATACAGTGACTGGGACAGCGACACAAAGGGACAAAAGAGAAGATAAAACCCAGTGACCAGAAATGGGTTTTAAAGACAGGGCAGAACCAGCAGCCTCTAGGACTTGGGGCCCAGAACCTGAGCTCTGAATGTGAGAGTGCTCTGATGTCACCTGCATAGACCTGGGCTGGTCTCTTGACCCGGGGTGGACCTGGGGCGATACAGAGCTGGCTCTGGACATCAGAGTAGTTCCAGCTACATGAAGAGAGAGGGAGATAGGCAGGGAGAGGGAATGGGGTTTCAATTAAAGACCTGAGCCTTATACAATTCTCTTCTGATGAGAATTCTGCCAGACCATTTTGTTTGGAAGGGGCCGACAGAGGCCAAGTTCCTCAGCAAGCAGTCATGTCGGTCACTGGTAGTGGAGGAGCAGTTCTCCCCTGGGAAGCAGGTTAGCAGAGAGAGCCTCACTGCTCTACAAGCAATAGAGCATGATGTAAATAACACTCTGTAGGACAAAAGGAACGCTACTGGCCCCTGTGAGCTTTTAAATAACGATTTAGTTCAATTTTTGTAACAGTTGATTCCGAGCCCTACTGAACTTGTTATTTCTCTGAGGTAAATTAGGTATCTTAGAAGGTGGTATTCCCTCCTTCAGGTCTCTAGGAAACCATTTGATACACCAAACCATTAGGAACTTTTTCACCTATGAAAATAAACTGGTTGTTCCAACAGCACTCTTCCACTCACACCATGAACACTGACAACAGGTTCTGCAAGGCATAAAGCTGTCAGTTTCTCAAGTGGGAAACTGAACTACTAATATAAAAGGCATGGAGAGAAATATGTATGTTGTTATGTTTGGACAGTATTAACCCACTTGAAAAAAAATGATAAAAACAATTCCATGAACATGATCCCAGGTACCTCTGCAGAGTCAGTATTCTGGAGAATTTTTTTTCCATATAGATATTCAAATAACAAAGAAAGGAAGAATGGCCAATTGCAAACAGTTCTCAAAATCCTTAGGTTTACTTTGGCAAGGAAAAATCTATACTGATATTGCCCACATTTCTCAATAACAATCTCATCCCTCTTTTTTTTCCTCTCACTTCCTAATTTCCCACTAAAAGACCTAAGTTTGTTCAGAAATAAACACTATTTCCCAATAGAAAGACGTCATCACCAAAACCACACAAAAAGAGCTTCCTCCACCTGATTTACTGTGGAATCTGGCCCAGGAGCCAGTGCTTCTTTACCTAATTACTCCAAAGGAATTGAGACACCTGGAGTTCATTACCTGTTTTGTCATTTAGAAAATATGGATAACCTACAGCTTGCCTTACTTGAAACCATGCCTGTTTCCCCAGTTATAGAAGAGAGGTGACAGCAATGCAGTATGTGTTTAATAGTGACTTGTAAGAACATTCAAGGCCACAGGCATAACAGCATTTTTTTAACTGTTCATAAGACTGGGGCTATAAAAATACAAGTTCTTGTCATCATCTAAAAAACATTTCCTACAAAGGCATTCCCCAGCTTCCTGACACACTTCACTGAAACACTTCAAATAAAGATGTTTCTGTCTCAGAGGCTTGGAAGAACACTTGACTTCTTAGTCAAGTCTCAGCCAGTAGAATATTTCAATCATTAGGGAAAGCAACATGATGGAAAAGCTAAAGTACCAGAATATCTTCAAACATTTCTCAGCAGCTTGAAACATATACAATCTGACATAAGCTGTCAGGAAAGGCAAAAATACAGCTTCCTGTGAATGATAAACTCAATGGGCAATAAAAAAAGTGGAGAAGAATTGCAGGAAATCATTAATAGCAAATTTAGGTGTGATCGTGTGAATTCCGCACAGACAACAGGTAAACCACGTCGCTGGAACAGTTGGCATATTTTCTGCAGTATCGACTTAGCCGTACACACCATTCCTAACATAACTTGTCCTGCTGCCACAAAACCAGAATAACCAAATATAAAAAGTACATTAATTTCTTAGGAGACCTTTAGGCTTGAAAATTTTCCCACTAAAATACATGTTTCCAAAATAGAACTTTAAAAAGTCATTCGAATTTCAATAGTCACTTGATTTTTTGAAGTGAGGATTAATGAGTGGAAGGGATGTCAATAAAGTTTTGAGAAGGAAAGGAAAGAGTGCTGAAGTTCTAGTCATGCAGAGACTTAGCTCCTGCTCCCCACACAAGAACGCAGGATACGGTGAGGCCAAAAAGGAACACCCACGGAGCCATAGATAGGGGAGTCATACCACTATAGTCTCGCTGGTGGCTGGGTTGGAGACACAGGCAGGCTCCACATGATCCGCAATCTGCCATCCGCTTCTCTGCCAACCAACCCAGCCGCCTGCGAGAACAGTGGTATGACTCCCCTATCTATGGCTCCGAGGCTGTTCCTTTTTGGCCTAGCCATGTCCTGCGTTCTTGTGCAGGAAGAGGGACCAGAGTCCCTGCATGACACATGGCGCAGCAAGCAGGGTCTCAACCAGCATGGGGAACAGGAAACGCAATCTGCCTGGAGAAACATGACCCCTCAGTAAATTGGTCATTCTCTCGAGCCTCCGGATGGCATACCATCCTCTTGACCATGGTGGGCATCGCCTGCCTTTTGGTGGTCTGCTGCTGCCATGGGCTCCTCGAGTTGTGGACATCTTACACGGGGGCCATCACCCACTCAGACACTTGGCACGGCTAGCAAGATTCCAGCTAGGTAAGAATGATGTCTGACTCTGGGCAAGAGGACATGTGGCCCCCACACAGTGTGTGGTGCTCAGTGGCCACTGTTCTCAGGAGTTCGACCCCCGTGGAGGGGTGGGAGGACGTGGATGGCTTTCCGACCAGCATAGACAGGAGAAAGCAAAGGTCGTTGCAGCTGTGTGGGCTGGGAAGTGCTTGCTGAGGCAGCTCAGGTGTGGGACTTGTAGTCCCAGGAGGAAACACTTGCTGAGTCCTCAGTGGAGGATGCGGGTGAGGTCAAAGTCGTCCCTCACCCCCAGGTTGGGGAGGACTTGGAGCCCTCGCCCTGTGGAGAGGACACACATTGTGAGGCCAATGCACAGCCCTGGTGAATGACTGTGAACTATGGGGAATGGGCTCCATCCCTAATTTGATGGACCGCTTGACTGTTTGCTTGGGAACGTACCACCATGTAGTGGAACTGGTGGATGTTTACTTCCTGTGTCTCGCCCAGCCGCCAGCGAGACTGTGGTGCAGGAAGACCCCTTGTTGGGGTGCAGGCAGATGTTTGCTACCTGTGTCTTGCCCGGCTGCCATCAAGAGTGTGTGCACACCTTGGCTGTGAGCCACTATTGTTCCAGCACTGAGAAACCCTAGCTGTGCCCAGAAAGCCTGGCTGTACCCAGGATATTTCATCCATCTCTAGGTTCCTCGCATAGGGCCTCTTGTGGAAGACACTTGTTGCATAGATTGTGAGGCAAGACCCTGGAGGGGTGGAGTGTGGGGACAGAGTCCCAGAGAGCAGTTTCCAGGCTCTCGGCCTCACATGGAAAGGTGCTGGCTCGGTTATTAGATGGCCATCAGCGGTAATCAGATGGCCATCTGCTGTGGCAGGGTGGCCATCAGCTGTTATGGGTTAGCCATTAGCCACTAATATAACTGCTGTGGCTACACTAGGGGGTAGGTTGGTTGGCAGAGAAGAGGACGGCGGATTGCGCATCAGGTATCTCCTGCTTCTTGTGTCTCCAACCCAGCTGCCAGCGAGAATATAGTGGTATGACTCCCCTATCTATGGCTCCGTGGGTGTTCCTTTACAGCCTCATCATATCCTGTGTTCTTGTGTGGGGAGCGGGACCAGAGATCCCGCATAACAATTCTATTTTTCCACACAGAACCCAATTCTCCTTTATCCACCCTTTTGCATAAACCACACTGAATAGACTGTCAGAAAGGTGACTGCTTCTGCCAGAGGCCACACATGCAAGTTCCCCAGACCGGAGGACCTGCTTCGCAGTCATAGGACTGGGTGTTCCTCCCCACTTGAGGATTAGACTTCCCACTTGAGTATTCCTCAGATTAATCTGAAGACGAGAATTGCCAAAGACCCAGAGCCCTAGCTCACATCCCCTGGGCTCTTCAATATGACCAAGCCCAACTGAAAATGGATACTACCAAGAACCTAATGGAGAGGGGTCTGCCAGCTTCTTTTTCCAGGAAGGGTATGACTCTTGGCTCAGCCATGTAGCTAATCCTTTGGCGCAGGATTTGGAGCAAGGAAATAAAATTAAAAAGCAAGGGTATCTGCTTCCCTTCCACAAGTTTACTTTCATCTGTTGACTTGTAAGGTACACAAAAGACGTCTCCTGCCCACCATAAAGCCTGGGAATAATAATGAGAGCTAATAGTCACCGAGTGCTTCCCATGTGCCAACCCTTGCTCTAAGTGCTTCGCATGCAACAATTCCTTTAAGCCTTTTTCAACAAGCCCACAAGAGGGTTTATCAAGGCACAGGAAGGTTAAATAACTGGCCCAAGTTCACCCAGCTAGTAAGTAGCTAAGCTGAACTTTGAACCTGGGCAGTGTGCTTCCAGAGCCTACTCCTAAGCACTCTGCTCTAAAAAGCAGGAGCTTCCAAGCAAATTCCAGCCAAATAAGACTGTCCCTTTCCAAATGAGACAGCTCTGGGAGTCTCCAGGGTGGGGCCCTGCAAGAATCAACAAGGCGTCTGGCTCTAAGTTGATAGTATAAGCAGCAGGCCAATGTTAGCCATGAATCCTTATGCACTCCTGACAAAAGCTAAAGGAAACCAAGATCTAAATCCCAAAGAGATATGTATCATAAAATTACCATTAGGATTCACAGAAAAGGGGAAACAGCTCTCGTTACTTTTCCCTCCTGTGGTTTCTGGCCTTCCTTTCTGTGTTTAAAATAAATAAACAAACAAACAAATAAATACTTTTTCAACATGCCTTACTGACAATTCTGTATCTCAGAAGAAAGCAAAACCAGGTAGGTAAATAAATGACTCCTCTGAATTCCAACAAGCAAGGTACAGAAGGGGTCCTGAAGTGGAGATCTGGGGATTTGGGATGGTAATAAGCACTTTGTAGTCCACAGAGATCAAGTAAAGGAATGCCAAGGTGACTCATGTGTACACTATATATGAATTTCTCAGTGTTATACCTACCATTTAGTTTCCCATTTAAAAGGGGGGGGGCACTGTAGTCAAATAAATGTGGGGAAAATGCCACAGATTAACACTGTTCGTTAGCAACAGTTAGCAAAGGCCTACTGAACACTGTTGAACCCAGAAAGGACCTAACTCTTGAAAAACATTAAGGATCACAAAAGAGCTTGATATTGGGCGACAGAGATGTTGTAACTAACTAAGCCTAGAAGGCAGAAGCACCAGCCTCCTCCTGTGCTTCTATCTTCTGTTTGTTCTTTGCACACATCTAATTTCCTTTCCTGGCTTGTGAGTTCAAATGCATAAACATCCTATTCAGCTTATTTCGGCACAGCGGGGGAGTGCGGGGCACTACTCATCTCCACTGCTCAAACCCTGGCAGGGGAGCTGCCCAGGGGTGACCTAATTTACCATCAGCTCTCTAAGTGGAAGTCTGGGGCTGGCCTCCACACCATTGCTCCATGCCCTGCCTCCCACTTCCCTAATTACCCGCAAAGGTACAAACTCCTTCAATCAGCTAATTTCACCTACAATTTTCACCTTTGTCGACTCAGCCCTGGCTGTTCCTCCCCTTCCTGATCCCACTTGGAACACTTTCTTCTCTCCCCTCAAGAACCTTAGTCTTTTGCCAAAACACAACCCTACATGCTCAGCCTTCCCCTGAAATGTTCTCTCCACTGCCTTGCCTAACTGAAACCTGGTTTTGCACTGACAACCCTCACAAGTTGAGGATGCTCATTTTCTTTTCCCTTCCTCTAGCACCAAACATGCTCTTCCTCCAGTTCACCCAAGCTGAGAAACCTGTCATCTTGACCCCACCTCCTCTCTTCTTCTCTTCCTCCCACTTCTTCCTTCCCCCTTCTCCTCCCTCTTCAAGAGTCACCAAATCCTGCTGCTTTGATCACTGAAACATCTCTTACATCTTACCCCTTATCACCATTCTCACTGCCTCAGTTAAAGCCTTTGTTCTCTCTCTGTCTGGAACTATATATTTTAACTAGTTATGTACCTGGCCTCCAGTCACCCAACATCCCATCCATGCTATATATTGTTGCCAGTGCACTTCCCGCTGAGTACCTCGTGCATCCCAGGTACTGGGTGAGGCACTGGGAATAGAGATGAATACACAGCTCCTGACTTCTCAACTCATATACAAAATGAGTAAGAAATATTGTCCCATCCCCCATTGTATTCTGATAGTCCCTTCCAGAATACTTCCTCTCCCCAGCAGATCTCTTTTTTTAACCTTTATGCTTCACTTATACATCAGACACTTTCCATCATTACCTTCTTTAATCCTCACAAGAACTCCAGAGGTAGGTACAACTATTTATCCCCATTGCAGAGATGAGGAAAATGAGATCTGGTTACTTGCCTCATTTCACAATGCAAGCATGCGACAGAGATCAGATTCAAGCCCAGGTCTGACTCTTGAGCCTGTGCTCGGACTCCCACCTTTTAAATAGGACATTGAGACCTTGGAAAAGAGCCCAAACAGGGTGACCAGAATGGTGAAGAATCTTGGAACCAAGTCACATTAGGAATAAAGGAAAGAAATGAAGGCTCTTTGGCTTTGTGAAGGGTGAATTTAAAAATGACATACATGGTGGCTGTCTCCAAATATTTGAAGGGTTGTCATGTGAAAGAGGAAGCACACATATTGTGTGTGGCTGCAAACAGCAGAGGTAGGCTAGCCATTTGTGGAACTTAAGAGTAAATTTCAGCTCAAGATGCCTTTCTAGCGTAGCCCTCTAAAAAGCAGGGAGTACGTGTAGGGGACATTCCTGTCTCGAGTGGGCAAGGGGTCTAATCAGCATTTCTGTGCACATCAGAATCACTTTGGGTATTTTTAAAAAATACAGATGCCTGGCCCAACCCCAGACTTATCGAAACAGAATCTTGGGGGTGGAGACCGTTATTGCAAGAATTACAAACAAGGCAAGTCCGTAAGACGGTTCACTCAAATCCTCAAAAGAAGAAATAAGAATGGCTAATCAACATACAAAAAACCTGTATGTTTTCAACTTCAAGAGTTCTCACAGAAATGCAAGTTAGAACCACGATGCACTATTTATCTTGTATCAGATTGCACAGATTAAAAAAATATTACTATCCAGTGTTAGCATGGGAGAGGAAAAACGAACACTTGTATATTCTGCTGGTGAAAGAGTAAATGGCAACAACTTTCTGCAGAGCAATTTAACAGTATGCTTAAGAAGAATTTTTCACACTAAAAATGTATGTAATGTCTAAGCAAGCAATTCCAATGCCGGAAACTTATCTGAAAGGGACAATCTAGCAAGTTTGAAAATGCCTGCCTAGAGATGTCATTCACTTAATGTTTCTAGCCGCACTATCCAAAAGAACTTTCTGCAATGATAGAAATGTTCTGTCCGTGGTGTCCCATATGGTAGCCAGCAGCCACATGAGGCCATCAAGCACTTGAACTGTGGCTAGTTAATTTAGGAGTTGATTTTTTAAATTTTTTAATTCATTCAAATTTAAATGTAAACAGCCACAGGTGGCTAGTAGCTAATGTATTGGACAGCTCATGTTTATAACACTACAAAATTAAAAATGACCAAAATATCAAATAAAGAATGATTACCTATGGTACACCCATAGTGGAATTTTGGCAGTCATGAAACATGATTGTGTAGATTTATATTTATTGATGTGAAGAAATGTTCATAAGATATTGGTAAGTGAAAAAATTAAGTTCATATATTTATTCAATCCATATTTTCATATATAAGCACACACAAAAGAGACAGTTTTAATGTATATATATATATATACACACATTAGAATATTAAAAGTTCCCTGAGTGATAGGTGATTATTCTTTTGTTTTTCTAACTCTTCTACAATAAACGTGTGTATTACATAACAAAGCAATAAACGTTTCCAAAAGAAGGCTTACTGATATTTAGACTAGGAAAAGAAACAATTCAGAGAATACAACATGAAAAAAATTCTATTTGGTGCTTCAAAAAGGGTCCAGTGAGACCTGTGGTTTCACAGCACTCTCCACTGAACTTTTGGACAGATCCTCCAGGAGTGGCTTGCGGCAGGCCCTCCCAACCTGGAAAAGCCGACAGGAATAGTGAGACTACTCCATGTTTAGGCACTAAAACTCAGGGCAAATCGCCTGACTCAGTTCATTCAGATCCAAGCTAAGTCTCTGAACTGGAAACGCTTGGCCCATTGAAACTGGCTTTATTCCGCTGTGTCCGTTGTTTTGTTCTGTATTAAGTACTTTCCACAAATTCCCCAGGGAAGAGGGATCAGGGGCGCTGATTGATTTCCAAGCCTTTCCTAAATTCCAGCCTAACAAACATTCTATGCAAAGGTAGTTGTGTGTGCTGGGTGGGAGGAGTCAACAGTTGCAGAAGCTTTGCAGCCTTTTCAGCTTTGGGGGAGTTTTTCCTCTACTTGGAGTTAGATGAAATCTGGCTGCTGCCAGTCAGGGGACACTGCACTCATTACCCTGCCTCAAAGGGCTACAACCTGTAACATCTATCAAGTCTTTCCTGATCCTTTGGTGCACACGGAGTTGAGGGTAAATTCAGCAGCAGCAAGCAAACAGTATTTAAACACTTTGCCCAGGCACAGTGACTCCTCTTAAGGAGAGCCAGAATACAACAGGTTTATCAAATGCCTTTGTTCTCCCTGAGACACAAATACCTACTGTGTTTCCCCGAAAATAAGACCTAGCCAGACGATCAGCTCTAATGCGTCTTTTGGCACAAAAATTAATATAAGACCCGGTATTATATTATATTATATTGTATTATGTTATATTATATTATAGTATAGTATATTATATTATATTAATTATAAAGACCCAGTCTTATAGTAAAATAAGACTGAGTCTTATATTAATTTTTGCTCCAAAAGACGCATTAGAGCTGATTGTCTGGCTAGGTCTTATTTTTGGGAAAAACACGATATATCCTGAATTATAATTAAAACAGCATTAAAACTCTGCATTTAAAACATGCATGTATGTAAACATTTCTCAGTTAATCACATATACTCAGGTTATAATATTCCTCCCCAAGCAGCCTCTCTTGAGAAATCTCTGCCAACGGTTAATTCTCTAGTAATTATCCCTTTCCCTGGGTTAAAACTGACCTTCATAAAAATGCCAAACTTCCAGGAAAATGAAGCAACGAAAACAGTCTATATCTGCTTCATTATACAGGCTAATAGATTTGTAGAAGTACTAACAACTGAATGAAGGTCTGAGTACACAACTCTATGCTACACAGAGGATACCAAAAAAAAAATGTATACACATTTTAAGAAAGGAAAAAACTGCATTAATATATACCAATAACAAAAGATGACTACAAGTCACTTTTGACTTCTGTAATTACAAGAGGTGCTCAAAGTGGCAGACACTTCAGATTATGGTGAACTACTGCTTGAGCAATGTTGACCAAAGTATTAACATCTCTTAAAATGTTATACATTTTTCTGGCACCCCCGGTATATAGCTCACGCCTTCTGAATTTTTCAAACAGCAAGCAAAACGAAATAATGTTAGTGAAGGGAATTAAAGTTTTGCCACCCTGAAGCTGCCTTTTGGGTATATTGATTTTAAGAAACAAGACTCAGAAAGAAACTTTGACTGTCCCCCCTTTCCTGCCCAAGAGATGCAGACAGAAAAATCTGCTTCTGGAAGGAAATCTTAGAATGTTCACCTTAGCCTGATTTGAATTAAGTATGGCAAATATCAGGGTTCCAGGCAGGCGCCTGTTAGCAATAATTTTCCTGCCATGTATGTTCTGCTCTTCCTCAAGTACCTGTAAATCACCCATTCTCACTCCTGAAATCTAACACCCTACCCCACCCTTTTATCCTTTGCCCAAAATGTCATATATACCTACTGTTGCCTCACTATCTTTGGAATTTTCATGGGTATGTGAATTCCCTATGAGCATGTACTAAAATGTGATTATCTCCTGTTAATCTGTCTCTGTTAATTTGATGAACAGCCAAAAGAACTTAGAAGGTAGGAGAAAAAAATTTTTTTTTAGCCCCCACATTAGCAACATGCTAACAAAGGTATAATTATATATATATATATATATATATATATATATATATATATATATATATATATATATATGGTTTGTTTTTTTTTAAACCTAAAAAGGAAATATTGAATATTTGCCCAGCTTGGTGGGTTTTCCAAGTTCTAGTGAGAGATACTCGTACAGCAGAGGAAAGCTTGACCTACTGTGGTAATGACTCCATCTTGAAGCCCTAGTGCGAGTGTCACAGGTTTACAGCAGCAAGTGTAAATCCTACTTCAGATGTCCCTTAGAAATAGTTTAGGGCTTAAATCCGAAAAGAATCAGAAGTTACAGAGGCAGCTGCAATGTGGTCCACTGGTTCTCCAGCAACCCATCGCTTTGCTATTGATTAACAGCAATTTGTGTCAGAAAAGCAGGACTAAGAGCCATTTAAGAGGAGAATCCACTCAATTTAAGACTGTTTCCTTATTTCTTAATTGACGGAACTGCTTAAAAATAGCATTCACCAAGGTGCTAAGAACAATCTAAAATTGACTTGTGTATATAATCTGGGTGTTTTATTGACAAACACATACACACAGACCCAACCCAGGTTGCAACTAATGAAAACAAATGGAGGAAAAGTCATCCGCATTCACTTACAATTACAGGCTGTCTAGCATTGTGTCTTGCATGCAGTAGGGGCTCAACAGATACTGGTTGATTTGAGATTCCTAGAATCAGTTCTCCACCCCCAAAATTTCAGTGTGGATCACATACCAGAGTAGTAATAAGTATCATGCCTGTGCCTTGCCTAGTGAAAATCTGTGGCCTTGGTCCCAAGTAAGCTAGGCTGGTAGCATCTCCCAGAAGACTCTCCTCCCACTAACAGTTTTTCCAGCTTTGCCAGACTCAATGGTTAGGAAGGGGCAGATGCACCTGTGCTACACAAAATTCTTTTTAAAACCTAAAGACCTGGGCAAGAATGCTAATGTTAACTTTTTGCTGCTGAGGGTGGCGGGTCAAACGCTGGTGAAATCCCAGTGGAGGTTTGCTGAGTCCCCTTTATTCTCTTGAAACCGTCTATCCACTTTATAGGTTCCCTACACACGATGTGGTAAACCAGCCACCCCTGCTGAAGCAAGGTTTTCTTTCTTCCTTCCTGAATTTAGGAAAGTGTTTCTTGGGCTAGGCAGATGGAATCACTTGCTAACAAACACCCAAGAGAGAGACCTGGTATATATACCCTACACACAGCTTGTCTTCCTGTCGTAACTGGCTGTGATGACAATGGAGGTTCCAATCTGACCTAACAGGACTTCATTCTAAAATTGGAGAGACAGACAATAAACCAAGTCCACTAAAAGAACACTGAAGGTCTGGGTTTTGCTCTGCTGAAGAGCAGAATTAAACTTCCAAGGGTCTGGCCAACATAGAGAGATTTTTTTTTTTGTCACTTGGCTTAGCATAGTTGTAGCTTTCAGGGATCAGATCTTTATCGCAAAGGTACATATATTACCTTTGATCCGCCTCCAGAACTCACACTAATGTCAACTTTCTCCACTGTTGGGATCAGGCCTCTGGCCTCCCTTTAATGTTGCTTTTATCATAGATTCTACAAGACCAACAGAAAAATTACAAGGAAAAGCTGTAAAATTCCCTTCTGATGATAAGTTGTTTTAACAAAAAGATTGCCCGCTCTTAAGTGGTGAAATTTAAACACAGCAGGCGACAAGGTAAGGTAAAGGGAGTGGAGAGAGACAAAACACGAACAAACAAAAAACAAAAGTAACAACAAACACTCGTCAACCAGTCTATTGCCAGGAAATTGGCAACGAGTGTCATGAAAATAGAAGGGGCAAGTGCCAGTCAGCACCGGTCCGCAGTCAGACAATTCGGATGAGGCTAAGGGAATGATGGGAGGGTTCCCAAGGGGTCAGCGCGCTTTCAAATGCTCGTTCCCTAGCCCCGAATGGTGGGGCACTCACTACAGGTCCTCCATACCTGGACTGGTACACCCCCACCTTCCCCGAAAAACCTACAGGGCTCCCCATTCCTTGCCTCTGGAGAGCTCCCGGGTCCCAGGGGACACCCTCGCCCTGCCGCGGCCAACCCCGCGCCCACTCTCCCCGGAACCTCGTTGTTTCCAATCCCTTTCCTCCGCGGCAGCAGCAGCAGCAGCAGCACCCCTTCAACACCCATCACCACCCTCTCTCTCCCCAGTAGCAGGAGGAAGTCGCTCTACTTCCTCTGTTCTCACCGCCCGCCAGAGCTTGGGCGCCCGGGGTTTTTGGGTGGGGTTCTTTTTTGTGTACACGGTGTGTGTGTGCGCGCATGAGTATGTATGTGCAAAACGCTCATCTCATCCTTCCGCCCAGGCTGCCTCAGGTGCCGGCAGGAGGGAATAAGGATCTCGTTGTGCCTGGTCCCCTGGCTTTGTGCTGGGTCTCGGACACCTCAGAGTCCGCTCCCCAGTTCACACCCCTGGCTCGTGCTGGGGGTCCGAGTCCCCAAGGGCCCGCCGTCGTCCAGCCAAGCGCACGCCCCGCCGCGCCCCGCAGCCGCAGCGCTGTCAGCTGGCACTCCGACCCCGGCCCGCGGCGGTCAGCGCGCAAACTTAACTGAACCCGAGAGCGCACGGGCAGCCGCCTCGAGCGCCGTCCCTGTCCCGGCCCCCTTGCACGGGAAGCCACCCCGTCTCTCTCGCCCCGAACGCGTCCCCCGAGATGTCCCGTGCCCCGGCCACTCACCAGCACCACGGAGCCCCGCACGGCCTCGGACACGCTCTGCCGGAGCTCAGCCGCCGTGCCAGGCTTGCTGAGCCGCTTGGTGAACTTGCGCACTTCGGCCATGGCCGCGGGCGCAGGTCTCGGCGGGCGTGCTCAGTGCCCCGGGCCGAGCCGGCAGCGGCCGCTGCTACTCCCTGTTTACCCGCCGGCCTGCCAGCCACAAAGCTGCGCGGCGCCCGCTGCCCCTCCCTCCCTCCCGCGGCTCCTCCCTCGTCCCCTCCTTCCCTCCTGCTCTCGCCCGCTGTTCTGCCCCACCGCGGCGGCGGCGGCCGCTCCCTCCACTACAGAGCCCGAGCCTTGCGCGATACCAGCCCAAGGAGGAGGGCGTGTCTGGGAGGAAGGGTGTGTGAACCAGGAGGGAGAAGTGGGTGGGAGGGCGAGGTCACGAGGGAACAGGGGGGAAGTGGCAACTGCTCGGGCTCCGCCCGCAGCTGATGGTGCTGGTGCAGCCGCATCCGGGAGGGGAGAGCTGGCTGCAGCATATTTCTCGTCGGGGAGAGGGGCGGGATAAAGAAAAGTCTCCAAGTGTGGAGTGCGTTCCACCCCAGTACTCCTTTGCCGCCAGTCTGTGGTGCCCTCAGGAGGGCTGGAGACTCGCGTGTCAGCACCCCGCAAGCCCCCAGGACCCAGGCTTCCAGGGGCTGGGAAACAACGTGCAGCTACGCCTATTGTGTGCTCCGCGGAGGAGGGGTCGCGCCCTTGTCGAAGGACGAAGAGCGCGTTTCTGGCGGGAGCGGCTCGTCTGAGTCCTGTCCTCACCCGTAGCGTTTTCTTACTCAGTTGGTCCTCCTCACGGAGGCCACCCCGGGAGGCAGCAGGCTGTAAGAAGTGGAACTTGCTGTGGCAGAACCCCACCGCCACCACCACGGGCGGGAGAGCTGATGGCGGGGCCTGAGCCTGTGGCAGGTTGTCTAGTTAACAGGGACTGCGCGCCGGAGGATGAGTTAGGAGTGGCATTAGGAAGGCCATTGTCTGGGTTCTGGAGGACTTAACCAGTGTTCTAGAAGCTTTTACATGTGCCCTGCTATCACTTCTCCATTTCCTACTCCTTTCTTGATCCTCATCACCTTCCAAGAAATTGTTTTCCAAGAATCAAAGAACTTCTGACTACATGTAAAATAAACATTCTTAAGGCACAAATAAGGATGAGAATCTTGAAGTACTAGTGACTCTGTAAAACCTCCTAAGTGCAAAGTGGGAGAGGCTTCACTGGTGGTGGCAATTTCTGTCTGGTTACTACATTTTTTGAGAGTTTGAAAATAATTTCTGGGGAACCATGCAGCCTTTATAAGAGAATTCCTACCACAGCCAGAGGGCACTTCACTTTTCCTAATTTCAAAAGCCAAACAGTCGCACCTACATGTGGCACTTTGTTATGAAAACCCAGCAAAGGCCAAGTATCTTAGCAGGAAGCAGGTCTATTTCAGCAGCCATCACATTAGTCCTGATACAGCACAGATGGAGGATCTTAGAGGGCCTGGGACTGGAAGTCCTCTAAAGGCAGAGGCCTTGTATCACCAGTCTTTGCTTTACTGTGTGTGTGTGTGTGTGTGTGTGTGTGTGTGTGTGTGTGTGTGTAAAATTTGTTAATTGTTGGATGTGTGGATCACCATGAATTCATGCCTTCCATTTCATGAATGCTTGTGTGGCTTACGCTGTTGGTTAACCTCCACAGCAGCCATAACACTTTTTCCTTGATAAGAGCCCAAATATGCTTCAGGTATAGCACAGAGCCATAGGGCTTAGGGAAGGCAGGCCCAGCTCAACGTGATGAATGATGATTGGTTAAAAAAAATCATGATACTCTCACTCCCACTCAGTGTGGGCCAATGGAATATAAAAAGGAAGTGTGGGAGGACGGTTCCTGAGAGAGTTTCCACCATGATAAAAATGGATAGGCAGGAGACCTCAGCTCCCCCTGTCTTCCTGAGAGGGATGTTTTTTTGTGAGGCATCTGCCCTTGGCAGCAATTTTGCAAACACGAGGGAAGGCCAAGATCATCTCAGAGAAGCCAATCCAGAATCTGGACGGTATTGAACTATTGAACCTACCCTAGCACTACCTGCCTCTGAGTTCCTTTTTGTGTGATACAAGTAAACCCTTTTGGTTTATGCGACTTTTACTTGAATATTCTGTTACTTTAAGCCTAAAGCATACTTACAACTACAGACACTATGAGGTCAGACAATTAAGTTTGCAAATTTATCCTAGAGAAAGTGCTACATACCTCATTACTGAATATCACTACAGTCACCTTCCAACTACTCCCCTTGGGAAGCCATGCACAAACACCAGCACCTAGTCCACCCTTCAAAGCAATTTTGGAACTCTTTTTCTGGAATGGCCATCAGAGTTGTCATCATACTACACTTGATGTCTTGAATGTCATCAAAATGTTTTTCTTTCAATATTTCTTTTATCTTTGGGTAAAGAAAGAAGTCACTGGGGGCCAGATCAGGTGAGTAGGGAGGGTGCTCCAATACAGTGATTTGTTTACTGGCTAAAACCTCCCTCACAGACAGTGCCCTGTGAGCTGGTGTATTGTCATGATGCAAGAGCCATGAATTGTTGGTGAAAAGTTCAGGTCGTCTTAACTTTTTCACGCAGCCTTTTCAGCACTTCCAAATAGTAAACTTGGTTAACTGTTTGTCTAGTTGGTGCAAATTCATAATGAATAATCCCTGTGATATCAAAAAAAGGTTAGCAACATTGTTGCAACAAGTTCAAGAACTTAATTGTCAGACCTGTAAGTCTGAAGTTCAGGGAAGAGATCTGATCTGGAGAAGTAAATTTGCAAGTTGTTAGTATATAGATCTGTGCTGTCTAATACAGTAGCCACTAGCCACATGTGTCTATGGAACATTTGAAATGGGGCTCGTCTGAATTGAGACGTGCTATAAGAAGGATAAAATACACACCAGATTTCAAAGACTTAATACAGAAAAATGAAAGGGAAATATCACATTAATAATTATCACATGTTGAAATTATAATATTTGGGGTATATTGGTTTAAAGAAAATACATTAAAATTAATTTCACCTGATTCTTTTGACTTTTTGAACGTGGCTACTAGGAGATTTAAAATGACACATGTGGCTCACATTATATTTCTATTGGATAGTGCTAGTACAGATAGTATACAGAGCCATGAACACTGGATAACGTGGTCAAGGGAGTGAGAGGAGTAGCTAGAGAAGAGGTCCAAAGATTGAGCCTCCAGGCTTTCAGTCATGCCAGCATTGACTAAATAAATAAACACACACCTACACACACAGACACACACAGACACACACACACACACACTACTGAGCTAGAATTATAAATAATAAAGCACACTCATTATACAGATATATGTGTGTAAATCCATGTAACTACCTCCTTACTATATTTTCTTTTAATTGCAACTTAAATGAAGAAACCATTTGGAATAGATATAATTGGAGCAAAAGGAGGGACACAAACACCCTGTTTTACAATATTTAGGTACTTTTCAATTTAGCGGTTTCAGAAATTATTATTTCACTCTAGATAACTCCTGAGTTTTTAGAAATCAAAGACTAATTGTTTACATCCAATTGTAATTATTCTAACTCTCTCTGTGTTAGATTCAGACTCAGTTTGACCGTAAGACTGTGGTTTTTGTTTTTTGTTTGTTTGTTTATACCTTTTCTTTCAACCAAAATACCCTCTGGGAGTGAGGAGAATGAGTTTATATAGCTCAAGGCTACTTGCAGACTGCTGAACAGACTGTCCTTACACATCTCCAGGGGCTGCCATTCACATAGTCTAGGATGTGATTAGTGCTCTCTAGAACTGCTCCGTGGCTGGTGCATATGTTTAATATGTGATTCTGAATGACACAGAAACTGCAATCACTGGGGTACGGGGGACAATATATTTCAGTATGATGTTTAATTGGTAAATATTTCCTATGAATTAATTCCCTATCATGTTTTCATTCCCCTGATAATTTTTTATTGGCTTTCAGTAATTGTTGGGCACAGCACACCATTTTAAAAGGCAGGCTATCAAATCATAAGAACAATTGTATGAATGGTTCCCTTAGACATCATCCTTCCCAACACTCTCTGGCTTCATTGGCAGTCTTTTTTCTCATGAAACCAGCACACAAAAGTAGTTTAACAGGGTTTGATTACTTTAGACTTTTAGGAAATTTCTGAAAACAGACAATATTATATTGCTACAGGTTTACAAGCACAACTTCTCTCTTTATTTTTCATTATGCAAAATTTTATTGGGGTGACAATTGTTAGTAAAGTTACATAGATTTCAGGTGTACAATTCTGTATTACATCATCTATAAATCCCATTGTGTGTTCACCACCAAGAGTCAGTTCACCTTCGATCACCATATATTTGATCCCCCTTTACCCTCATCTACCACCCCTTCCACCCCCCTTACCCTCTAGTAACCACCAAACTATTCTCTGTGTCTATGAATTTTTGTTTCTCACTTGTTTGCCTTGTTCTTTTGTTGTTTTTGGTTTATATACCACATATCTGTGAAATCATATGGTTCTCTGCTTTTTCTGTCTGACTTATTTCGCTTAGCATTATAATCTCAAGATTCATCCATGTTACAACAAATGGTCCTATTTCATCTTTTCTTACTGCCGAATAGTGTTCTATTCTGTATATATACCACAACTTCTTTATCCATTCATCTATCGAAGGACGTTTTGGTTGTTTCCATGTCTTGGACACCGTAAATAAAGCTGCAATGAAGATTGGACCACACGTGTCTTTATGGATAAATGTTTTCAGATTTTTTGGGTAGATACCCAGGAGACAGATTGCTGGGTCATACGGTAATTCTATTCGTAATTTTGTGAGGAAACTCCACGCTGCATTCCACAGCAGATGCACCAGTCTGCATTCCCACCAACAGTGTATGAGGGTTCCTTTTTCTCCACAGCCTCTCCAACACTTGTTACTATTTGTGTTGTTGATGATAGCCATTCTGACTGGGGTAAGGTGATATCTCATTGTTCTTTTTATTTGCATTTCTCTGATGATTAGTGATGTTGAGCATTTTTTCACATGTCTATTTGCCATTTGTATGTCCTCTGGATAAATGTCTCACCAGGTCCTCTGCCCATTTTTCAATAGGGTTGTTTGTATTTTTGTTGTTGAGTTGCATGAGTTCCTTCTATATTTTGGTTATTAGCCCCTTATCGGAGGCACTGTTTGCAAAATCGTCTCCCATTCAGTTGGTTGCCTCTTTATTTTGTCAATGGTTTCTTTGGCTCTGCAGAAACTTTTAACTGTTATATAGTCCCATTCGTTTATTTTAGCTTTTACTTCCATTGCCTTTGGAGTCAAATTCATAAAATGCTCTTTGAACCCAAGCTCCATAAGTTTAGTACCTATGTTTTCTTCTATGCAGTTTATTGTGTCAGGTCTTATGCTTAAGTCTTTGATCCATTTTGAATTAATTTTGGTACATGGTGACAGATAGCAGTCCAGTTTCATTCTTTTGCACATGGCTTTCCAATTCTCCCAGCACCATTTATTGAAGAGGCTGTCTTTCCTCCATTGTATGTTTTTAGCTTCTTTGTCAAAAATTATCTGTCCATATTTATGTGGTTTTATTTCTGGGTTCTCAATTCTATTCCATTGGTCTATGTGTCTGTTTTTCTGCCAATACCATGCTGTTTTGATTATTGTAGCCCTGTAGTACAAGCTAAAGTCAGGGAGTGTGATACCTCCATTATTGTTCTTTTTTCTTAAGATTGCTGTGGCTATTCGGGGTCTTTTGTGGTTCTAAACAAATCTGATGATTTTTTGTTCTGTTTCTTTAAAAAAATGCCATTGGATTTTGATGGGGATCGCATTAAATCTATATATTGCTTTGGATAATATGGCCATTTTAACTATGTTGATTCTTCCAATCCATGAGCACGGAATGTCTTTCCATTTCTGTGTGTCTTCTTCAATTTTTTTAAAATGTCTTATAGTTTTCAGCATATAGCTCTTTCACGTCCTTGATTAAGTTTATTCCTAAGGATTTTATTCTTTTTGCTGCAATTGCAAAAAAGTTTTTTTTTTCTTCTTCTGAGATTTCATTGTTAGTATACAGGAATGCAATGGGCTTTTGTAAGTTGATTTTGTACCTGCAATTTGCTGTATTTGTTGATTGTTCTAATAGCTTTTTGTTGGAGTCTTTAGGGTTTTTTATATATAGCATCATGTCATCTGCAAACAGTGACAACTTAACTTCTTCGTTCCCAATTTGGATGCCTTTTATTTCTTTCTCTTGCCTGATTGCTCTGGCAAGGACTTCCAACAGTATGTTGAGAAGCAGAGGGGATAGAGTAGAGCCCTGTAGTGTTCCTGAACGTAGAGCAAAGGGCTTCACCATAAATTATGAGATAAGCTGAGGATTCGTCATATATGGTCTTTCTTATGTTCAGGTATTTTCCTTCTATACCCATTTTATTAAGTGTTTTAATCATAACTGCATGTTGCATCTCGTAAAATGCTTTTTCTGCATCAATTGACATAATCATATGATTTTTGTGATTTACTTTGTTTATGTGATGTATCACATTGACGGATTTGTGTATCTTGAACCATCCTTGTGCCCCGGGGAAGAACCCCACTTGGTCGTGATGAATCATCTTTTTAATGTATTGTTGTATTCGATTTGCTAGAATTTTGTCTGGGGTTTTGCCTCTGTATTCACCAGAGATATTGGTCTGTAGTTGTCTTTTATTGTGTTGTCGTTACCAGGTTTTGGCATCAGGGTAATGTTGGCCTCATAAAATGAGTTAGGTAGTACTGTCTCTTCTTCAATTTTTTGGAAGAGTTTGAGCAGGATTGGTATTAGATCCTCTTTGAAGGTTTGGTAGAATTCACTAGTGAAGCCATCTGGTCCCGGACTTTTGCTTTTGGGAAGGTTTTGGATGACTGATTCAATTTCCTTACTGGTGATCGGTCTGTTTAGATTTTCCAGTTCTTCATGGTTCAGCCTTGGAAGGCTATATGTTTCTAAGAACTTGTCCATTTCTTCTAGGTTATTGAATTTGGTGGCATATAGTCCTTCATAGTATTCTTGGATGATCCTTTGTATTTCTGTGGCATCCTGATAACTTCCCTTTTTCATTTCTGATTTTGTTTATTAGTGTCTTCTCTCTTTTTATCTTAGTGAGTCTAGCCAAGGGTTTGTCAATTTTGTTAATCTTTTCAAAGAACCAGCTCTTTGTCACATTAATTTTTTCTATTGTCTTTTTGTTCTCTATTTCATTTAGTTCTGCTCTGATTTTTATTATTTCCTTTCTTCTGCTGACCTTGGGTTTCATTTGTTCTTGTTTTTCTAGTTCTTTAAGGTGTAACATGAGGTTATTTATGTGAGATTTTTCTTGTTTCTTGAGATAGACCAGTAATGATATAAATTTCCCTCTTAAAACTGCTTTTGCTGCATCCCAAAAATTTTGGTAGAATGTATTTTCATTGTCGTTTGTTCTATGTAGCTTTTGATATCTCCTCTAATTTTTTCTTTGACCGGTCGCTCTTTAAAAGTATGTTGTTTAATCTCCATGTATTTGTGATTTTGCTACTTTCTTTTTGCAGTTATTTTCCAATTTCAAAGCCTTGTGATCAGAGAATATGCTTGGTATGATTTCAAACTTTTAAAAATGCTGAAGCTTATTTTATGTCCCAATATGTAGAAATCATCCTTGAGAATGTTCCATGTACACTAGAAAAAAATGTATAGTCTGATGTTTCAGGATGAAGTGCTCTATAAATGTCAATTATGTCCATTTCATCTAATGTGTCATTTAGGGCTGCTATTTCTTTATTTATTTTCTGTTTGGATGATCTATCCATAGCTGTCAATGATGTATTCAGGTCCCTAGTATAATTGTGTTTTGGTCAATTTCTCTCTTTAGTTCTGTTAGTAGTTGCTTGGTGTATTTCAGGGCTCCCCAATTGGGGGCTTACATATTGATGACTGTTATGTCTTCTTGTTGTATAGTCCCCTTTACCATTGTGAAATATCCCTCTTTGTCTCTTGTTACCTTTTGCACCCTGAAGTCTGTTTCATCTGATATCAGTATAGCTACACCTGATTTTATATGGATACCATTTGTTTGGAGTGTCAATTTCCACCCTTTCACTTTGAGTCTATGCTTGTCCTTGTAGCTGAGATGTGTCTCTTGGAGAAAGCATATGGTTGGATTTGCTTTTTTGATCCAATCTGCTACTCTGTGTTTTTTTTATTGGTGAGTTCAGTCCATTTACATTTAAGGTGATTATTGATATGTGAGGATTTCCTGTCATTCTATCTTTAGTTTTCTGGTAAGACTGTGTCTCCATGGTTTCTTTGCCTTTTTGTTGTTGTCTGTTATTTCCATGTGGTGGTATTCTATGATGTTTCCCTCTGTTTCTTCTTTTATTACAGTACATATTTCAGTTCTGGATATTTTTTGAGTGGTTACACTTAAGTTTATGTAAAAAAAGTTTCATATTGAGAGTATTCCCTTTTCTTCAGCACGCTTACTTTCTCCATTCCCATATTCAGGTTCAGGCCTTTAATCTCCCCCTTTTTATGTTTTGGTTGCCACAAATTGTCCCTGTTGATGGTGGTCGAATAGCCTCCTTCAGTATTTCTTGTAGTGTAGGTCATGCATTAGAAAATTCCCTCAGCTTCTGTATGTCTGGAAATGTCTTTATTCCTCCTTCAAATCTAAAGGATATCTTTGCTGGCTATATTATTCTTGGTTCATAATTTCTCTCTTTCAATAGTTTGAATATTTGGTGCCACTCCCTTCTGGCTTGTAGAGTTTTCTGCTGAAAAATCTGATGATAATCTAATGGGCTTTCCTTTGTAGGTTACTGTCTTCTTTTCCCTGGCTGCCTTGAGGATTCTTTCTTTGTCGTTGATTTTGACAGCTTCAATACAATGTGCCTTGGAGAAGGCCTGTTGGGGTTGAGGTCATTAGGTGTTCTATTTGCTTCTTGGATTCGAGGGTCCAGTTCTTTCCACAGGTTTGGAAAGTTCTCGTTGACTATTTGTTGGAATATACTCTCTGTTCCCTTCTCTCTTTCTTCTCCTTCTGGTATGCCCATTATTCTTATATTACTCTTTCTGACAGAGTCAGAAAGGTCTTGTAGAGTTCTTTCATTTCTTTTAAGTCTCAAGTCTCTTCTTCCACCCATGTGATTTCCAAGTTTCTATCTTCGATGTCACTGATTCTTTCCTCCATCTGGTCCACTGTTCTTCCTAAGCTGGCTATTTCACTCTTAATTTCTTCTATTGAGTTCTTAATCTCCAGAAATTCTATTTGGTTCTTTTTAAAATTTCCATCTCTTTGGTAAAATTCTCATGTTCTTTGATTGGGTTTCTGAGTTCATTAAACTGCCTTTCTGTATTTTCTTGCATCTCGTTGAGTTTTTTCAGAACTGCAATCTTGACTTCTCTGTCATTTAAATCACACATTTCCATATCTTTAACTTCATTTATTGGAGACTTTTCACTTTCTTTCTGAGCTGTCTTATTGCCTTGGTTATTCATGGCAATTACTGATTTATTATTTCTCTTCCTAGACATCTGCAGGAGTGGGTTCTGCAACAGGTTGATAGGAAGAGATCTCCCTTTTGTTTTCCAGTATGTGTTTGTAGAATGTTTTATTTTCTCTCCAACTGCAGCCCTTTTCTCTCTCTCACAGTGTAGTGCTATGGTTTTTCTGCACTATGCCTGATTCTCACACAATGGGTGTTTTCCCTGGGAGGCAGGCTTCTCCTCTGTTAACAGTTCACCTGTGTCATAGGGTGCCGCGTCCCTGTGGGGATGCAGAGAGCTTTTGAAGTTGCAAACTCTTCCAGCACCATATTCAGAGTCCGTGTGTTTCAGCAGTTCTGTTCACTCCTGCAGGGATCCGCCCATATAGGTGAGGACAGGGGCGGGCTTAGTTGTGAGAGGTGGCCCAGAGCAATGGCGGCGACCACCACCACAGCCTGTCCTGCTTCCACAGCTCCCTTCCCTTTGCCAGAACTAGTTGGGCTGCGAATCTGTGTCTGCTGACCACAGTTCTCAAAACTGCAAATATTCTGTTCTTGTGATCTGACACTGCTACCGTTCTGCTTCTAGCACCGGGCAGGTCGGGGAAGGGCGAGTTCTGGGACGGTAGGGAGGGGCGGCTAGTCTCAGTGCCTAAGGCTTCCATTCTCTGCTCAGCAGTGAGGGCTTAAACTACTGTTTTCAGCCTTCTTCCCTCATTCTTTGCTCTGAGGTGCTCCGAGGTATTCCAATGTTTGGTTCAGCCATGTTATATGCTGTCCCCTCAGTCCTGTGGGCCATAAATGGAGCCCTAGCAGTACCAGTGCTTCTCTCTCCTGTAGCTGCGGTAGTTCCGGGAAGCAGCGAGCTCGGAGCACTGAACTAGGTCTGCGCCCTGCGACCGCTCGGCTCCGTCTCTGCACTTCTTCCTTCCCTCCTTCCCTGCTCACCCAATTTGCCCACCTTTAGGTGAATTCAGCAGTGAGACACTTTGTCTTGCCTGTCTGCTGTGCAGGGAGTCCTTTGTGGGGTTATAGTTGTTCGATTAGTTGTAAATTCCTGGGAAGATTTCCAGAGGCTCACCTCACACCACCATTTTGATGATGTCTCCTCAATAAACTTTAATTAAAAAAAATTCTGTACTTCCTCCAGTTCTATGACTTCAGATGGTTGTTGCTTCCTCTCATCTCTGATTTGTGAATGTAAGAGAGCCCGAATCTCTCCACATTCAGAGTTTGCCATTGTATTGCTTTGCTGCTCATGGTTAAAGAGCAATTTTTCCCTCTTAGAGGATTTATTTTAGTATCTTATACTTGATAACTATTGACTTTGGTTTCATTTTTCTTTTGAAATGGCTCAGAATGTGTACAGACTCAATGTGTTTTTGACTTCTTGTCTTCCTCGCAGTACTCCTTCTGAGATTTTCTTTTCTGCTATCGTAACTAGTAGTCCATTTGAAACTTTATGTCTGGGAGCATCCTAAATGTTTTTTAACCCCTCTTCCACCTCCACCCCAACTCCGGTTCAAGCTGTTGTTCCTCAGTCTAGTTGTGTAGGACACATCTCCTGGCCCATGCTGGTATTATGAGCCGTGTACTCCGGCCGCTCACAGCAGTTCATAGCAGCTCACGGCAGCTCACGGCAGCTCTCGCACTGCATCCTCGGTGTTAGGGCGTGGCACTCCAACCACCTGAGCCACCGGCCTGGCCCATCATAAATGTTAAATTCTTTCTTCATACCTTCTTTGCACAAGCTAAAACTGTGAACAGATATATAATCTATACGTATAACTATGTATATAATATTTGTGCATTTATTTACATTTCTGTTCACTGTCACAGATTATGAATAATCTGTTAGTATTGTGAATGATTTAAATATATCCCATTATATATACATATTGCTATGGTTTGAATGTTTGTGTGCCCCAAAATTCATATGTTGAAACCTAACCCTCAATGTGAGGTATTAAAAGTGGTACCTTTGAATGGTGATTAGGTCATGAGGGTAGAACCCTCATGAATGGGATTAGTGCTCTTATAATAAAAGAGACTCCACAGAGCTCCCTAGCCCTTCTGCCATGTGTGGGTATAATGAGAATTCTGTGACCTGGAAGAGGTTCCTCACCTAACCATGCTGGCACTCTGATCTCAGACTTGCAGCCTCCAGAACTGTAAGAAATAAATTTGTTGTTTATAAGTGACCCACGATGTGGTATCTTGTTATAGCAGCCTGAACAGACTAAGACACATACATACAGATATACATGTGAATATGTACGTATACACATACTTACATGTATAGACACACATAAAGTCTCTGTTATACTTTCCATGCAAATGTTTCTACTCTTGCTACAAATATATTTATCCTTTAATTAAATTTATTGGGGTGACAATTGTTAGTAAAATTACATAGATTTCAGGTGTACAATTCTGTATTACATCATCTATAAATCCCATTGTATGTTCATCACCCAGAGTCAGTTCTTCCATCACCATATATTCGATCCCCTTACCCTCACCTCCCCCACCCCCACCCTCTGGCAACCACTAAACTATTGTCTGTGTCTATGAGTTTCTGTTTCTCATTTGTTTGTCTTGTTCTTTTGTTGTTTTTGGTTTATATACCACATATCAGTGAAATCACATGGTTCTCTGCTTTTCTGTCTGACTTGTTTTGCTCAGCATTACTCTCTCAAGATCCATCCATGTTGTCACAAATGTTCCTATATCATCTTTTCTCACTGCGAATAGTATTCCATTGTGTATATATACCACAACTTCTTTATCCATTCATCTATCGAAGGACATTTTGGTTGTTTCCATGTCTTGGCCACCGTAAACAAAGCTGCAATGAACATTGGAGCACACGTGTCTTTATCTCTAAATGTTTTCAGATTTTTTGGGTAGATACCCAGGAGAGGGATTGCTGGGTCATATGGCAATTCTATTCGTAATTCTTTGAGGAACCTCCACACTGCCTTCCATAACGGCTGCACCAGTCTGCATTCCCACCAACAGTGTATGAGGGTTCCTTTTTCTCCACAACCTCTCCAACATTTGTTACTATTTGTCTTGTTGATGATAGCCATTCTGACTGGGGTGAGGTGATATCTCATTGTGGTTTTGATTTGCATTTCTCTGATGATTAGTGATGTTGAGCATTTTTCATATGTCTATTTGCCATTTGTATGTCCTCTTTGGAGAAATGTCTCTTCAAGTCCTCTGCCCATTTTTCAATTGGGTTGTTTGTTTTTTGTTGTTGAGTTGCATGAGTTCCTTGTATATTCTGGATACTAGCCCCTTATCGGAGGCACTGTTTGCAAAAATCTTCTCCCATTCAGTTGGTGGCCTCTTTATTTTGTCAATGGTTTCTTTTGCTGTGCAGAAGCTTTTAAGTTTCATATAGTCCCATTCGTTTATTTTAGCTTTTACTTCCATTGCCTTTGGAGTCAAGTTCATAAAATGCTCTTTGAACCCAAGGTCCATAAGTTTAGTACCTATGTTTTCTTCTATGCAGTTTATTGTGTCAGGTCTTATGCTTAAGTCTTTGATCCATTTTGAATTAACTTTGGTACATGGTGACAAATAGCAGTCCAGTTTCATTCTTTTGCGTGGCTATCCAATTCTCCCAGCACCATTTATTGAAGAGGCTGTCTTTGCTCCATTGTATGTTTTTAGCTTCTTTGTCAAAAATTATCTGTCCATATTTATGTGGTTTTATTTCTGGGTTCTCAATTCTATTCCATTGGTCTATGTGTCTGTTTTTCTGCCAATACCATGCTGTTTTGATTATTGTGGCCCTGTAGTACAGGCCAAAGTCAGGAAGTGTGATACCTCCATTATTGTTCTTTTTTCTTAAGATTGCTTTGGCTATTCAGGGTCGTTTGTGGATCCAAACAAAACGAAGATTTTTTGTTCTATTTCTTTAAAAAATGCCATTGGGATTTTGATGGGGATTGCATTGAATCTGTGTATTGCTTTGGGTAATATGGCCATTTTAACTATGTTGATTCTTCCAATACATGAGCACAGAATGTCTTTCCATTTCTTGGTGTCTTCTTCAATTTCTTTCAAAAATGTCTTATAGTTTTCAGCATATAGGTCTTTTACATCCTTGGTTAAGTTTATTCCTAGGTGTTTTATTCTTTTTGCTGCAATTGCAAAAGGAATAGTTTTTTATTTATTTATTTATTTATTTATTTATTTATTTCTCTGAGAGCTCATTGTTAGTATATAGGAAGGCAATGGACTTTTGTGCGTTGATTTTGTAGTCGGCAACTGTACTGTATTCGTTGATAGTTTCTAATAGCTTTTTGGTGGAGTCTTTAGGGTTTTATCTGTACAGCATCATGTGATTTATAAAGAGTGACAATTTAACTTCTTCATTACCAATTTGGATGCCTTTTATTTCTTGTTCTTGCCTGATTGCTCTGGTGAGGACTTCCAACACTATGTTGAAAAGCACAGATGATAGGGGACAGCCCTGTCGTGTTCCTGAACGTAGAGCAAAGGGCTTCAGTTTTCTCCATTAATTATGAGATTAGCAGAGGGCTTGTCATACATGGCCTTTATTATGTTCAGGTATTATCCTTCTATACCCATTTTATTAAGTGTTTTAATCATAAATGGATGTATCTTGTCAAATGCCTTTCTGAATCCATTGATATAATCATATGATTTTTAGCTTTTATTTTATTTATGTGGTGTATCACATTGATGGATTTGGATGTTGAACCATCCTTGTGCCCGAGGATGAACCCCACTTGGTCGTGATGAATAATCTTTTTAATGCATTGTTGTATTCGATTTGCTAGAATTTTATTTAGGATTTTTGCATCGGTATTCATTAGAGATATTGGTCTGTAGTTTTCTTTTTTGTGCTGTCCTTACCAGGTTTTGGTATCAGGGTAATGTTGGCCTCATAAAATGAGTTAGGGAGTACTGTCTCTTCTTCAATTTTTGGAAGAGTTTGTGCAGAATTGGTATTAGATCCTCTTTGAAGGTTTGGTAGAATTCACTAGTGAAGCCATCTGGTCCCGGACTTTTGCTTTTGGGAAGGTTTTGGATGACTGATTCAATTTAGTTACTGGTGATCGGTCTGTTTAGATTTTCCAGTTCTTCATGGTTCAGCCTTGGAAGGCTATATGTTTCTAAGAACTTGTCCATTTCTTCTAGGTTGTTGAATTTGGTGGCATATAGTCCTTCATAGTATTCTTGGATGATCCTTTGTATTTCTGTGGTGTCCGTGATAACTTCCCTTTTACGTTTCTGATTTTGTTAATCAGTGTCTTCTCTCTTTTATCTTAGTAAGTCTAGCCAAGGGTTTGTCAATTTTGTTAATCTTTTCAAAGAACCAGCTCTTTGTCACATTAATTTTTCTATTGTCTTTTTGTTCTCTATTTCATTTAGTTCTGCTCTAATTTTTATTATTTCCTTTCTTCTGCTGACCTTGGGTTTTACTTGTTCTTCTTTTCTAGTTCTTTAAGGTGTAACATGAGGTTATTTATTTGGGAGTTTTCTTGTTTCTTGAGATAGGCCTGTAATGAGATAAATTTCCCTCTTAAAACTGCTTTCGCTGCATCCCAAAATTTTCAGTAGGATGTATTTTCATTGTCATTTGTTTCTATGTATCTTTTGATCTCTCCTCTAATTTCTTCTTTGACCCAGTCCTTCTTTAAAAGTATGTTGTTTAATCTCCATGTATTTGTGTTTTTCCGCTTTCTTTTTACAGTTGATATCAATTTCAAAGCCTTGTGATCAGAGAATATGCATGGTATGATTTCAATCTTCTTAAATTTGTTGAGACTGATTTTATGTCCCAATATATGGTCTATCCTTGAGAATGTTCCGTGTACACTAGAAAAGAATGTATAGTCTGATGTTTTAGGATGAAGTGCTCTATAAATGTCAATTATGTCCATTTCATCTAATGTGTCATTTAGGGCTACTATTTAGTTATTTATTTTCTGTTTGGATGATCTATCCATAGCTGTCAATGATGTATTTAAGTCCCCTAGTATAATTGTGTTTTGGTCAATTTCTCCCTTTAGTTCTGTTAGTAGTTGCTTGGTGTATTTCGGTGCTCCCTGATTGGGGGCATAAATATTGATGACTGTTATGTCTTCTTGTTGTACAGTCCCCTTCACCATTATGAAATGTCCATCTTTGTCTCTTGTTATCTTTTCACCTTGAAGTCTGTTTCATCTGATATCATTATGGCTACACCTGATTTTCTCTGGGTACCATTTGCTTGGAGTGTCAATTTCCACCCTTTCACTTTGAGTCTATGCTTGTCCTTGTAGCTGAGATGTGTCTCTTGGAGACAGCATATGGTTGGGTTTAGTTTTTTGATCCAATCTGCTACTCTGTGCCTTTTTATTGGTGAGTTCAGTCCATTTACATTTAGGGAGATTATTGATATGTGAGGATTTCCTGTCATTCTATCTTTAGTTTTCTGGTAAGGCTGTGTCTCCATTGTTTCTTTGCCTTTTTGTTGTTGTCTATTATTTCTGTGTGGTGGTATTCTATGATGTTTCCCTCTGTTTCTTCTTTTATTTCAGTATATTTCAGTTCTGGATTTATTTTGAGTGGTTACCCTTAAGTTTATGTAAAGAAAGTTTGATATTTAGAGTATTCCATTTTCTTCAGCAGCTTACTTTCTCCATTCCCATATTCGGTTCAGGCCTTTACTCTCCCCTTTTTGAGTTTTGGTTGCCACAAATTGTCCCTGTTGATGGTGGTCGAATAGCCTCCTTTAGTATTTCTTGTAGTGCAGGTCGTGTATTAGAAAATTCCCTCAGCTTCTGTATGTCTGGAAAGGTCTTTATTCCTCCTTCATATCTAAAGGATATCTTTGCTGGATATATTATTCTTGGCTCATGATTTCTCTCTTTCAATAGTTTGAATATTTGGTTCCACTCCTCCTGGCTTGTAGAGTTTCTGCTGAAAAATCTGATGATAATCTAATGGGCTTTCCTTTGTATGTTACCGTCTTCTTTTCCTGGCTGCCTTGAGGATTCTTTCTTTGTCGTTGATTTTAGACAGCTTCAATACAATGTGCCTTGGAGAAGGCCTGTTGGGATTGAGGTAACTAGGTGTTCTATTTGCTTCTTGGATTCGAGGGTCCAGTTCTGTCCACAAATTTGGGAAGTTCTCATCGACAATTTGTTTGAATATATTCTCTGTTCCTTCTCTCTTTCTTCTCCTTCTGGTATGCCCATTATTCTTATATTGCTCTTTCTGATGGAGTCAGAAAGTTCTTGTAGAGTTCTTTCATTTCTTTTAAGTCTCAAGTCTCTTTCTTCTTCCATCTGTGTCATTTCCAGGTTTCTATCTTCGATGTCACTGATTCTTTCCTCCATCTGGTCAACTCTACTACCTAAGCTGGTTATTTCATTCTTAATTTCTTCTATTGAGTTCTTAATCTCCAGAAATTCTATTTGGTTCTTTTTTAAGATTTCAATCTCTTTCGTAAAATGCTCATGCTGTTCTTTGATTGAGTTTCTGAGTTCATTTAACTGCCTATCTGTGTTTTCTTGTATCTCGTTGAGTTATTTCAGAACTGCAATCTTGAATTCTCTGTCATTTAAGTCACATATTTCTGTATCTTTAAGTGCCTTCTCTGGAGATTTTTCACTTTCTTTCTGAGCTATCTTGTTGCCTTGGTTATTCATGGCGATTACTGGTTTACTATTTCTCTTCCTAGACATCTACAGGAGTGGCTTCTGCAACAGGTTGATAGAAGCGGTCTTTCTTTTGTTTGCCAGTACTTGTTGGTAGAATGTTTTATTATTTCTCCAACTGCAACTTATTTTCTTCTCCCACACAGTAGTGCTATGTTTTCTCTGCACTATTCCAACTTCTCACACAATGGGGGATTCCTGGGAGATGGGCTTCTCCTCTGTTAATAGTTTGTCTAGGTCACAGGCGCAGTGTCCCGGTGGGTATCGGAGAGCTTTTGATGTTCCAAAGCTCTTCCAGCTCCTGATTCAGAGCCCGTATGTTTCAGCAGTTCTGTTTACTCCTGCAGGGATCCGCCCAGATAGGTGGGGTCAGGGGCGGGGTGAGTTGTGAGAGGTGGCCCAGAGCAATGGCGGCAACCACCACCACAGCCGGTCCTGCTTCCACAGCTCTCTCCCTTTGCTGGAACTAGTTGGGCTGTGAATTTGTGTTTGCAGTCCACAGTTCTCAAAACAGCAAATTTTCTGTTGTTTTGATCTGACACTGCTACTGTTTCGCTTCTAGCACCGGGCAGGTGGGGGGGCGAGCTCTGGGAGGGAGGGAGGGAGGCGGCTAGTCTCAGTGCCTAAGGCTCCGTTCTCTGCTCGGCAGTGCGGGCTTAAACCACCGTTTTCAGCCTTTTTCCCTCAGTCTTTTCTCCGAGGTCTCTGCCGTGGCGTTGGGTTCAGCCGTGTTATATGCTGTCCCCTCAGCCCTGTGGGCCTGGCGGAGCCCTAGCAGTCCGAGTTCTTCCCTCTCCGCAGCTGCAGTAGTTCCGGGAAGCAGCAAGCTCGGCGCACTGAGCTAGGTCTGCGTCCTCCGCCTGGCTCCGTCTCCAGCACTTCTCCTCCCTTTCCTCCTCCCTCCACTGCTGAATCTCCCACCTGTAGGTGATTTCAGTCGGTAGTGGGCCTCTTCGTGTTGCCTGTCTGCTGTGCAGGGAGTCCTTTGTGGAGTTTTGTTGTTCGATTCTTTGTAAATTCCAGGGGAGCTTTACAGAGGCTCACCTCACGCCGCCATTTTTCCGGAAGTACTCGACTGTTCCTGACTCCTTTCTTGACTTCACACCCAAACTCTATCAATCACCTAGAATTGTTGAGTCTTTAAAAAAATTTTTTTTCCAGTTTTATTGAGATGTAATTGACATACATCTCCATATAAGTTTAAGGTATACCGCATAATGACTTCACATACATATATTGTGAAATGATTACCACAATAAGTTTGGTTAATATCCATCTCCTTGTATAGTTACAAAATTTTTTTCAGTATTTTTCAAGATATAAAACATTATTAATACATTTGAAATCTGCTCTGTACCTTTCCTCAATCCTACTCTTTACTCCCTTAGAGATAATCAATATCTAAATTCTGTATATAGCTTCCCATGCAATGTTTTATACTTTTACTACATATGCATTTATCCATAAATAATATGTAGCATTGTTTTGTGTATTTTAAATTTTTACATAAATGGTATATTTTACATCTCATCCTATAACTTGCTCTTGTGATTCAACAAAATGATTTTGATTGTTGCCCATATTAATACATGTATATTTGGTTCATTCCTTTGAACTGCCATATACTATTCCATTGTATAATATACTACAATTTAACCATTCTCCAATAGACTTGTAGGTTATTTCCAGTTTTTCACCATCATGAATGGTACTGGAATGAACATTTTTGTACATGCTTCCTTGTGCACCTATGTAAGAGTTTGTCTGGAGTTTGAATAGGCAGGCCCATCTTCACCTTTCCCATAAACTAGCAAATTGTTCTTAAAAGTTGTGGGACAGTCCCACACAAGCAATTTATGAAAATTCCCCTTTTTCATGATTATTTGGTATTATCAAACTTTCTTCTAAAAGCATTAACATTATGTTTTCATAGTAAAGTATTTAATTAGCCTGAGACTTATTTTTGTGCATGGTGTGTGGTAGCAATCCAATATTATCAATCTCTTTCAATTTGGACAACCTATTTTCTAGCAAGACTTAATAAACAGTTCATCCCTTCTCCTCTGATTTTTAAAGTAATCTATCATATACTAGGTTTCCATAAAAGGGTGAGTCTGTTCTGGCTTCTCTGTTCCATTCCATTGAAGCTCTTATCCATCCCTGTGCTACAGTGTCTTCATTTCTATATCTTTATAATATGTTTTCATATTTGGTAAGGAAAATCCTCTCATATTGTTCTTCTTCAAAATGTGTTGGTTATTGGCACTTTTCTTTTCCATATGAATTGGAGGATCAACTTACCAAATTTTATGAAAAAGAAAAAAAACCATGTAGGGATTTTTATTGGGATTGTATTTAATTTATAGATCAATTGGGGGAGACTCAATCTCTTTGTGATATGAAGTCTTCCTATTGAACATGGTATACCTCTCTCTTTAGTAATGTCATCTTATAATTTTCACCAGAAAGGCTTTACATATCTTTTCTTAAATTTACTTAACAAAAAGCTAGTTATTTAATAGCTTTAGTCCTATTGTGACTATGATCTTTTTTTGATTAGTCATTCTTATTTTATAGAAACTTTTGAATTTTTACTGCTGGTCTTGTATTAGCAATCTTGCTGAATTCTCTGGTGGGTTCCAATAATTTATAGATTGTCTTGGGTTTTCTAAACAGACAGTCATGTCATCTGCAAGTAACATCAGCTTTGTTTCTTCCTTTTCGATTCTTACCCTCTTTTTGTTTCTTCTTATTGCATTGGCTAGACAGTCCACTACAATGTTGAATACTAGCAGACACAATTTTAATATTAATGAAAATGTTTCTAAAGTACTATTAACATTAAGGATGATATTTGCTTTAAGTTTTTTGGTAAATACTCTTTATCAACTTAAGGATGTTCCCTTCTATTCCAAGGTTGCCATAATTTTATTGTGAAGGAGTGATGAATTTTATAAAATACCTTTTTCCCTGGATATGAGGCTGGACAATTAAGTCCACGAACTCATCCTAGAAAAAGTGCTACATACCTCATTGCTGAATATCACGATGGTCATCATGAAGCTATGCATTCGAAGCTATCCCTTGGGAAGCTATGCATTGATGTCAGCACCTAGTGCACCCTTCGAAGCAATTTTGGAACTCTTTTTCTGGAATGGCCAACAGACCTGTTGTATTACCCTTGATGTCCTGATGTCATCAAAATGTCTTCCTTTCAATATTACCTTTATCTTGGGTAAAGAAGTCACTGGGGGCCAGATCAGGTGAGTAGGGAGGATGTTCCAATACAGTTGTTTACTGGCTAAAAACTCCCTCACATACAGTGTCATGCGAGCTGATGCATTGTCGTGATGCAAGAGCCATGAATTGGTGAAAAGTTCAGGTTGTCTAACTTTTTAACGTAGCCTTTTCAGCACTTCCAAATAGTAAACTTGGTTAACTGATTGTCCAGTTGGTACAAATTCATAATGAATAATCCCTCTGATATCAAAAAGGATTAGCAACATTGTCTTGACTCTGGATTTGGACTGACAGAACTTTTTTGGTCATGGAGAATTGGCTGACTTCCTTGTGCACTCTGGAGTATGTGTGTGTGTGTGTGTAAGTGTGTGTGTGTGTGTGTGTGTGTGTATTCAATTATAGTTGACATTCAATATTACTCAGCTTCACCTTCAGGTGTACAGCTCAGTGGTCAGGCATCTACACAGTGGTCAGGCCATGAAGTATTCTCCCTAATAAGGCAAGTGCCCATCTGATACCCTACAAAATCTTGACATTATTGATTATATTCCCCAAATTCTTTCATATCCCTGTGGCAATATTGTGGCTACTGCCATGTTTCCATGATAATAAGACCTCGCCAGACAATCAGCTCTAATGTATTTTTGGAGCAAAAATTAGTATAAGACCTGGCATTATATTAATTAAATTATATTACGATTACATTACATTACATTACATTACATTACATTACATTACATTATATTATATTATATTATATTATATTATAAAGACCCAGTCTCATATTATAGTAAAATAAGACCCGGTTTTATATTAATTTTTGCTCCAAAAGATGTATTACAGCTGATTGTCCGGCTAGGTTTTATTTTCGGGGAAACATGGTAATTCGTACTTTCTAATCCCTTTACCTTCTCCCCCATCCTAACCCCCTTCCCATCTATCAACCATCAGTTTTTTCTCTATATCTCTTAGACTATTTGTTTAGTGTCCTCATTTATTCTGTTCTTTAGATTCCACACATAAGTGAGATCATATGGTATTTGTCTTTCTCCCTCCGACTTATTTCATTTAGCATAATATTCTCTAGGTCCATTCATGTTGTTGCAAATGGTAAGATTTCATTTTTCTTTATGGCCGAGTAATACTCCATTGTATAAATGTACCACAGTTTCTTAATCCAGTTGTTCACCATGTCTTGGCTATTGTGAATAGTGCAGCAATAAACATAGGATTTTGGATTTCTTTGGATAGATACCCAAGAGTGGAATTGTGTCATAAAGTAGTTCCATTTTCAATTTTTTGAGGTACCTCCATACTGTTTTCCTGGCTGCACCATATGCAATCCCACCAACAGTAGGGTTCCTTTTCTCCACATCCTCGCCAGCACTATTGATGATACTTTGTGGTTTTATTTGCATTTCTCTAATGATTAGTGAGGGTGACAATTGTTAGTAAAATTACATAGATTTCAGGTGTACAATTCTGTATTACATCATCTATAAATCCCATTGTGTGTTCATCACCCAGAGTCAGTTCTCCTTCCATCACCATATATTTGATCCCCCTTACCCTCATCTCCCACCCCCACCCCCTCTGGTAACCACTAAACTATTGTCTGTGTCTATGAGTTTCTGTTTCTCATTTGTTTGTCTTGTTGTTTTTGGTTTATTTACCACATATCAGTGAAATCACATGGTTCTCTATTTTTCTGTCTGACTTATTTAGCTCAGCATTACTCTCTCAAGATCCATCCATGTTGTCACAAATGTTCCTATATCATCTTTTCTTACTGCCGAATAGTATTCCATTGTGTATATATACCACAACTTCTTTATCCATTCATCTATCGAAGGACATTCTGGTTGTTTCCATGCCTTGGCCACCGTAAACAAAGCTGCAATGAACATTGGAGCACACGTGTCTTTATCTCGAAATGTTTTCAGATTTTTTGGATAGATACCCAGGAGAGGGACTGCTGGGTCATATGGCAATTCTATTCATAATTTTTTCAGGAACCTCCACACTGCCTTCCATAACGGCTGTACCAGTCTGCATTCCCACCAACAGTGTATGAGGGTTCCTTTTTCTCCACAGCCTCTCCAACATTTGTTACTATTTGTCTTGTTGATGATAGCCATTCTGACTGGGGTGAGGTGATATCTCATTGTGGTTTTGATTTGCATTTCTCTGATGATTAGTGATGTTGAGCATTTTTCATATGTCTATTTGCCATTTGTATGTCCTCTTTGGAGAAATGTCTCTTCAAGTCCTCTGCCCATTTTCAATTGGGTTGTTTGTTTTTTGTTGTTGAGTTGCATGAGTTCCTTGTATATTCTGGATACTAGCCCCTTATCGGAGGCACTGTTTGCAAAAATCTTCTCCCATTCAGTTGGTGGCCTCTTTATTTTGTCAATGGTTTCTTTTGCTGTGCAGAAGCTTTTAAGTTTCATATAGTCCCATTCGTTTATTTTAGCTTTTACTTCCATTGCCTTTGGAGTCAAATTCATAAAATGCTCTTTGAACCCAAGGTCCATAAGTTTAGTACCTATGTTTTCTTCTATGCAGTTTATTGTGTCAGGTCTTATGCTTAAGTCTTTGATCCATTTTGAATTAACTTTGGTACATGGTGACAAATAGCAGTCCAGTTTCATTCTTTTGCACGTGGCTATCCAATTCTCCCAGCACCATTTATTGAAGAGGCTGTCTTTGCTCCATTGTATGTTTTAGCTTCTTTGTCAAAAATTATCTGTCCATATTTATGTGGTTTTATTTCTGGGTTCTCAATTCTATTCCATTGGTCTATGTGTCTGTTTTCTGCCAATACCATGCTGTTTTGATTATTGTAGCCCTGTAGTACAAGCCAAAGTCAGGAAGTGTGATACCTCCATTATTGTTCTTTTTCTTAAGATTGCTTTGGCTATTCGGGTCTTTTGTGGTTCCAAACAAATCTGATGATTTTTGTTCTATTTCTTTAAAATATGCCATTGGGATTTTGATGGGGATTGCATTGAATCTGTATATTGCTTTGGGTAATATGGCCATTTTAACTATGTTGATTCTTCCAATCCATGAGCATGGAATGTCTTTCCATTTCTTTGTGTCTTCTTCAATTTCTTTCAAAAATGTCTTATAGTTTTCAGCATATAGGTCCTTCACATCCTTGGTTAAGTTTATTCCTAGGTATTTTATTCTTTTTGCTGCAATTGCAAAAGGAATTGCTTTTTGTATTTCCTTTTCTGAGATTTCATTGTTAGTATATAGCAAGCCAATGGACTTTTGTGCGTTGATTTTGTAGCCAGCCACTTTACTGTATTAGTTGATTGTTTCTAATAGCTTTTTGGTGGAGTCTTTAGGGTTTTCTATATACAGCATCATGTCATCTGCAAAGAGTGATAATTTAACTTCTTCATTCCCAATTTGGATGCCTTTTATTTCTTTCTCTTGCCTGATTGCTCTGGCAAGGACTTTAACACTATGTTGAAAAGCAGAGGTGATAGGGGACATCCCTGTCGTGTTCCTGAACGTAGAGCAAAGGGCTTCAGTTTTCTCCATTAATTATGAGATTAGCAGAGGGCTTGTCATATATGGCCTTTATTATGTTAAGGTATTTTCCTTCTATACCCATTTTATTAAGTGTTTTAATCATAAATGGATGTTGTATCTTGTCAAATGCTTTTCTGCATCAATTGATATAATCATATGATTTTTGTCCTTTATTTTGTTTATGTGATGTATCACATTGATGGATTCGTATGTTGAACCATCCTTGTGCCCGAGGATGAACCCCACTTGGTCGTGATGAATAATCTTTTTAATGCATTGTTGTATTCGATTTGCTAGACTTTTATTTAGGATTTTTCCATCGGTATTCATCAGAGATATTGGTCTGTAGTTTTCTCTTTTTGTGCTGTCCTTACCAGGTTTTGGTATCAGGGTAATGTTGGCCTCATAACATGAGTTAGGGAGTACTGTCTCTTCTTCAATTTTTTGGAAGAGTTTGAGCAGGATTGGTATTAGATCCTCTTTGAAGGTTTGGTAGAATTCACTAGTGAAGCCATCTGGTCCTGGACTTTTGCTTTTGGGAAGGTTTTGGATGACTGATTCAATTTCGTTACTGGTGATCGGTCTGTTTAGATTTTCCAGTTCTTCATGGTTCAGCCTTGGAAGGCTATATGTTTCTAAGAACTTGTCCATTTCTTCTAGGTTGTTGAATTTGGTGGCATATAGTCCTTCATAGTATTCTTGGATGATCCTTTGTATTTCTGTGGTATCCGTGATAACTTCCCTTTTTGGTTTCTGATTTTGTTAATCAGTGTCTTCTCTCTTTTATCTTAGTAAGTCTAGCCAAGGGTTTGTCAATTTTGTTAATCTTTTCAAAGAACCAGCTCTTTGTCACATTAATTTTTTCTATTGTCTTTTGTTCTCTATTTCATTTAGTTCTGCTCTAATTTTTGTTATTTCCTTTCTTCTGCTGACCTTGGGTTTTACTTGTTCTTCTTTTCTAGTTCTTTAAGGTGTAACATGAGGTTATTTATTTGGGAGTTTTCTTGTTTCTTGAGATAGGCCTGTAATGAGATAAATTTCCCTCTTAAAACTGCTTCGCTGCATCCCAAAAATTTTGGTAGGATGTATTTTCATTGTCATTTGTTTCTATGTATCTTTTGATCTCTCCTCTAATTTCTTCTTTGACCCAGTCGTTCTTTACAAGTATGTTGTTTAATCTCCATGTATTTGTGTTTTTCCCGCTTTCTTTTTGCAGTTGATATCAATTTCAAAGCCTTGTGATCAGAGAATATGCATGGTATGATTTCAATCTTCTGAAATTTGCTGAGGCTGATTTTATGTCCCAATATATGGTCTATCCTTGAGAATGTTCCATGTACACTAGACAAGAATGTATAGTCTGATGTTTTAGGATGAAGTGCTCTATAAATGTCAATTATGTCTATTTCATCTAATGTGTCATTTAGGGCTACTATTTCGTTATTTATTTTCTGTTTGGATGATCTATCCATAGCTGTCAATGATGTATTTAAGTCCCCTAGTATAATTGTGTTTTGGTCAATTTGTCCCTTTAGTTCTGTTAGTAGTTGCTTGGTGTATTTGGTGCTCCCTGATTGGGGGCATAAATATTGATGACTGTTATGTCTTCTTGTTGTACAGTCCCTTCACCATTATGAAATGTCCATCTTTGTCTCTTGTTATCTTTTTCACCTTGAAGTCTGTTTCATCTGATATCATTATGGCTACACCTGATTTTCTCTGGGTACCATTTGCTTGGAGTGTCAATTTCCACCCTTTCACTTTGAGTCTATGCTTGTCCTTGTAGCTGAGATGTGTCTCTTGGAGACAGCATATGGTTGGGTTTAGTTTTTTGATCCAATCTGCTACTCTGTGCCTTTTTATTGGTGAGTTCAGTCCATTTACATTTAGGGTGATTATTGATATGTGAGGATTTCCTGTCATTCTATCTTTAGTTTTCTGGTAAGGCTGTGTCTCCATTGTTTCTTTGCCTTTTTGTTGTTGTCTATTATTTCTGTGTGGTGGTATTCTATGATGTTTCCCTCTGTTTCTTCTTTTATTTCAGTATATATTTCAGTTCTGGATTTTTTTTTGAGTGGTTACCCTTAAGTTTATGTAAAAGAAAGTTTGATATTTAGAGTATTCCATTTTCTTTAGCACGCTTACTTTCTCCATTCCCATATTCCGGTTCAGGCCTTTACTCTCCCCCTTTTTGAGTTTTGGTTGCCACAAATTGTCCCTGTTGATGGTGGTCGAATAGCCTCCTTTAGTATTTCTTGTAGTGCAGGTCGTGTATTAGAAAATTCCCTCAGCTTCTGTATGTCTGGAAAGGTCTTTATTCCTCCTTCATATCTAAAGGATATCTTTGCTGGATATATTATTCTTGGCTCATGATTTCTCTCTTTCAATAGTTTGAATATTTGGTTCCACTCCCTCCTGGCTTGTAGAGTTTCTGCTGAAAAATCTGATGATAATCTAATGGGCTTTCCTTTGTAAGTTACCGTCTTCTTTTCCCTGGCTGCCTTGAGGATTCTTTCTTTGTCGTTGATTTTAGACAGCTTCAATACAATGTGCCTTGGAGAAGGCCTGTTGGGATTGAGGTAACTAGGTGTTCTATTTGCTTCTTGGATTCGAGGGTCCAGTTCTGTCCACAAATTTGGGAAGTTCTCATCGACAATTTGTTTGAATATATTCTCTGTTCCCTTCTGTCTTTCTTCTCCTTTTGGTAAGCCCATTATTCTTATATTGCTCTTTCTGATGGAGTCAGAAAGTTCTTGTAGAGTTCTTTCATTTCTTTTAAGTCTCAAGTCTCTTTCTTCTTCCTTCTGTGTCATTTCCAGGTTTCTATCTTCGATGTCACTGATTCTTTCCTCCATCTGGTTAACTCTACTACCTAAGCTGGTTATTTCATTCTTAATTTCTTCTATTGAGTTCTTAATCTCCAGAAATTCTATTTGGTTCTTTTTAAAATTTCAATCTCTTTAAAATGCTCATGCTGTTCTTTGATTGAGTTTCTGAGTTCATTTAACTGCCTATCTGTGTTTTCTTGTATCTCGTTGAGTTTTTTCAGAACTGCAATCTTGAATTCTCTGTCATTTAAGTCACATATTTCTGTATCTTTAAGTGCCTTTTCTGGAGATTTTTCACTTTCCTTCTGAGCTATCTTGTTGCCTTGGTTATTCATGGCAATTACTGGTTTACTATTTCTCTTCCTAGACATCTACAGGAGTGGCTTCTGCAACAGGTTGATAGGAAGTGGTCTTTCTTTTTTTTCCAGCACTTGTTGGTAGATGTTTTATTTTTTCTCCAAGTGCAGCTTATTTTTCTTCTCCCACACGGTAGTGCTATGTTTTCTCTGCAGTATTCCAGGTTTTCACACGATGGGGGGATTCCCTGGGAGACGGGCGTCTCCTGTGTTAATAGTTCGTCTAGGTCACAAGGCACAGTGTCCCGGTGGGTATGTGGAGAGCTTTTGATGTTACAAAGCTCTTCCAGCTCCAGATTCAGAGCCCTTATGTTTCAGCAGTTCTGTTTACTCCTGCAGGGATCTGCCTAGGTAGGTGGGGCCAGGGGCGGGGTGAGTTGTGAGAGTTGCCCCAGAGCAATTGCGGCAACCACCACCAGTCGGTCCTGCTTCCATAGTTCCCTCCCCTTTGCCGGAACTAGTTGGGCTGTGAATCTGTGTCTGCGGTCCACAGTTCTCAGAACAGCAAATATTCTGCTCTTTTGATCTGACACTGCTACTGTTCTGTTTCTAGCACCCGGCAGGTGGGGGCGGGGCAAGCTCTGGGAGGGTAGGGAGGGGGCGGCTAGTCTCAGTGCCTAAGGCTTCTGTTCTCTGCTCGGCAGTGAGGGCTTAAACCATCGTTTTCAGCCTTCTTCCCTCAGTCTTTTCTCTGAGGTCTCTGCCGTGAGCGTTCGGTTCAGCTACGTTATATGCTGCCCCCTCAGCCCTGTGGGCCACAAGTGGAGCCCTAGCAGTCCGAGTTCTTCCCTCTCCCGCAGCTGCGGTAGTTCCGGGAAGCAGCGAGCTCGGAACACTGAGCTAGGTCTGTGTCCTGCGCCCTTGAGGCTCTGTCTCTGCAGTTCTCCCTTTCCTCCTTCCCCCGCTCGTGTGAATCTCCCACCTGTAGGTGATTTCGGTAGTGGGCCTCTTCGTCTTGCCTGTCTGCTGTGCAGGGAGTCCTTTGTGTAGTTTTTGTTGTTTGATTCATTGTAAATTCCAGGCATGTTTACAGAGGCTCACCTCCCGCCGCCATTTTTCCTCCCGTTCCACTTTGGTTAAATTTATTCCTATGTTTTTTGTTTTTTTTTAAGGCATTGTAAATGGGATTGTTTTCTTTTTTTTAATTAAAGTTTATTTGGATGACAATTAGTAAAGTTACATAGGAATTGTTTTCTTAATTTCTCCTTTTGATAGTTTGTTTATAGGATATAAAAATGCAACTGATTTCTGAATATTAATTTTGTGTCCTACTTCTTTACTAATTTATCAGTTCTAATAGTTTTTTTTTTTTATGTTGTCTTTGGGGTTCTCTCTATATAGTATCATGTCATCTGCATAAAATGACAATTTTACTTCCTCCTTTCCAATTCGGATGCCTTTTATTTCTTTTTCTTGTCTGATTGTTGTAGCTAGAACTTCCAGAACTAGGTTGAATAAAAGTGATCAAAGTGGGCAACGTTGTCTTGTTCCTGATCTTAAGGGGAATGGTTTTAGCTTTTCCCCATTATGATATTAGCTGTGGGTTTATTCTATATGGTCTTTATTATTTTGAGATATGATCCCTCTATTCCCACTGTGCTAAGCGTTTTGTTTTTAAGCATAAATGGCTGCTAGATTTTGTCAAATGCTTTTTCCTCATCTATTGCTTTGACCATATGATTTTTATTTTTCATTTTGTTAATATGGTGTGTCACATTGATTTGCAGATAATGAACCAACCTTGCATACCAGGAGTGAATCCCACTTGATCATGGTGTATGATCTTTTTAATGTGTTGCTGAATTCAGTTTGCTAATATTTTGTTGAGGATTTTTGTATCTATGTTTATTAGAGATATTGCTCTATAGTTTTCTTTCTTTGTAGTGTCTTTGTCTGATTTTGGGATCAGGGTGATAGTGGCCTCATAAAAAGTATTTGAGAGCCTTACGTCCTGGATTTTTTGGAATAGTTTGAGAATAGTTCATCATTCTTTTTTGAATGTTTGGTAAAATTCACCTGTAAACCAAGGGCTTTTGTTTGTTGGGAGCTTGTTGATTAATGATTCCATTTCAGTGGTAGTAATCAGTCTATTCAGATTTCCCATTTCTTCTTGATTCAGCCTTGAAAGATGGTATGCTTTTAGAAAAGTATCCATTTCTTCCAGATTGTCTAATATGTTGGTGTATAGTTGCTCATAATATTTTTTTCAACTTTTTGTATTTCTGTGGTATCTGTTTTCACTTCTCTTTTATTTCTGATTTTATTAATTTGGGTTCTCTCTCTCTTTTTCTTGAGGAGTCTGGCTAAAGGTTTGTCAATTTTATCTATCTTCTCGGAAAACTAGCTGTTGGATTCATTGATCTTTTGTATTTGTGTGTGTGTGTGTGTGTGTGTGTGTGTGTGTGTGTATGTGTGATTCTGTTTTGATTATTTCCACTCTGACCTGCTGTAGCCCATAGATTTTGTGTCATTGTGTTTTCATTTTCGTTTGTCTCAAGATATCTTTTGATTTCTTCCTTGATCTCATTGCTGACCTATTCATTATTTAGAAACAAGTTATTCAGCCTCCATCTATTTGTGTGTTTTCCAGGTGTTTTTTTTTTCTCCATGTAATTGATTTCTAATTTCATAGCACTGAGGTCAGAGAAGACACTTGATATGATTTCAACCTTCTTGAATTTATTGAGAATTGTTTTGTGGCCTAGCACATGGTCTATCTTGGATAATGTTCCATGTGCACTTGAGAATATATATTCTGCTGCTTTGGGGTGAAATGCTCGAAAAATATCAATTAAATCCATCTGGTCTAATGTGTTATTTAAGGCCACTGTTTCCATATTGATATTCTTTCTGGAGGATCTGTCCATTAGTGTCAGTGCTGTGTTGAAGTTCCCTACTATGATAGTGTTACTATTGACTTCTGTCTTTATGTTGGTCAGTATCTGTTATATATTTAGGTGCTCCTATGTTGGGTGCATAGATGTTCACTATGGTTCTGTCCTCTTGTTGAATTGATCCCTTATTACGTGGTGCTCTTCTTTGTCTTATTATAGTCTTTATTTTAAAATCTATTTTGTCCAATATAAGTACTGCCACCCCAGCTTTTTTCTCATTTCCATTTGTGTGAAATATCTTATTCCTTCCCTTTACTTTTAGTCTCTGTGTGTCTTTTGATCTGAGGTGGGTCTCTTGAAAACAGCATATGCATGGGTCTTGTGTTCTTATCCACTCAGCTACCCTATGTCTTTTGATTGGAGCATTTAATCCATTTATATTTAAAGTGATTATTGATAGGTACATAGTTATTGCCATTTTAGTATTCGTATTCCTGGTCTTCATTAGTTAGTTTCCACCTTTCTTCTACTGAAAGGCCTTTTAACATTTTCTGCAGTACTGGCTGGTGGTAATGAATTCCTTTAGCTTATTCTTTTCTGGGAAGCTCTTTATCTCTCCTTCAATTTTAAATGATAGCCTTGCTGTGTAGAAGACTCAATATCCTTTAATAAACTATTCTTTTCTGCTGAATTTTCCAGTCAGCTTCTATTGCTTGCAACTAAGAACACGGATTGATAGTATGTATCAAGAGCCTTAAAAATGTGCATATTCTTGAGCCCCCATCCTCAGACATTTCCCGAATAATGCACACACAATTCTGTGCACAAAGATATTCATCCAAGTGTTATTTAGAAAACTGAAAAATTGGAAACAATCTAAACCTCTAACACTCAGAGAATGGTTGAGTAAATTATGGCACACCTATAAACTGGGATAATGTAAAATCATTAAACAGAATCATTAAAGGAATATTTAAGGATATGGTAAAATGTTATAATATTAAAGTCATGAAATCTAAAAATGTACATATGAGGTATGATCTATATTGTTATAAAAAAAGGCAGGAAGAAAAGCTGGAAGAAAACATGCCAAAATGGGTCTGCTCTGCATCATTAATTTTTTTCTGGCATTTTTCCACTTTCTAATCTGTTACACAATGAATAAGAATTATTCTTGTAATGATAAAAACAAGCCTCTTCTCTCTTCCTGTCAGACAACCTATACACCACCAGGCAGGCACATTTTCACTGTGCAGACTGGGTGATTTCTGTGGGGTGGGCATTCCAGAGGCAAGGGATTTCAGAGGCTACAGGGGCAGAACAGCCAGAGAGCTCACAGCTTCTTTCAATACTATTCATAACAGAGCTCCTGGAGAAATACCCCCAAGCGCCTTGGAGTAATAGCTCCCTTTTGTTGATTCTGAATGTTTGGTTTTCACTTGCTTAGGAGCCCCTCAACTTCCTTCTGGTCTCCCTTTTGAGAGTTCCCTCCTGTATGAGGTGGCAAAGTCTCCCCAGACAGATCTAAACATTACAATCAGGTTAACATCTTCAGCATAAGGATTAAAAGGCCTGTTTCTCTAACAAGATAAGTGAGCCTTGGGAAGAGTGGGTGTGATGGATGGAGGAGGAGTCATGTGTAAGGCAACAAGGTTCATCTTCCTGGAGTGTCCATTTTACTAGATGATGGGTAATTTTAAATGGTGTTTTCACATTACAGCAAATTTGGACATATGGAGTAAAAAGCAAAAGTTGCATAGATTTATAAAATAAAATCCAAGGCTTCAATGAAATTTTATGCTTATAGCATTCATACGTCTCTGCTTTGGGACATTTCTATGGAAAAACATGGGACATACAGAAGGGCATACCTTTGCTTCTCTGTGAGGTAGGCATTTGATTTCTTCCTGTATCAGAACAATTAGGTTCCTCACAGAATATCTGGGTCTAACTACACAAGGAGCCCCCAGGGGGTTCACTGAGAGTAAGCCACATTTTTTTTTAACAACTCAAGATTTATTCAACATGACTAAATAAATGGGAAGTAATGATTTCCTTTTTCCACTGAAAGCTTGTAAAAGGAGTTTTTCTCCTTTGCCTACTTGGTTTATGTCTTGGAGAATTTGTGCAAGACTGGATAACATGTTGTCTCTGTTCAGCTTTACGAGATAAGTGCCTGAAATCAAGTGTCATCTGAGACACCTTTCTTATCAAGGCTTTCCAGATACATTCTGTGATTGCAGTGAGACCAAAGTTCCAGCTTGTAGGTTCCTCTTCTAGAATCTCTTAAACAAAGCTTTGTCCTTTTGTAATATTTTCTTACAAATCCTAACAGTGACCTCTGGTCACTGAAGTGATTACAGGGCATTTCTGACTGAACTGTGAAATATTCCGAGATTCTAGAAAGAGAGGTGGGTCATGTAAAAACTCTAACGGAATACAGAGATGCATTTATTCATCCATTATTTCAAGGATATTTATTAAGACTCTACCATGTACTAAGCACTGTTCTTGATGCTGGGGATTCAATGATGACCCAAACCTGACACCATCCTGGCTCTCAAGGAGCTCTTATCCAGTGCAAGGGATAGGTCTTAATGAAATAAGCCACAAATGCATTAATAATTATAATCAGAATAACAAACAGGCTTTGACAGCCTCCTCAACTCTGCTCTGGTGTATGGACAAGAGTATCTGTAATGTTGGATTATCATTTCTACATTCTCCCTACAATAGAATTATACATCTGCACCCTTTGCCATGCAACTTTGCAGTACATCCCACCTGGTAGAGTAGGTAGAGTATATTTCCTCATTCCACTGGCTTTGGGCTTGGTCGTGTGACCTGTTTTGATGAATGATTCCATTTGACCAATATTCATGACCCTAAATGATAGTGTATCAGTTCTGAACACAGGCTTTAAGAGGCGTTTTATATTTTTGCTTCGTTCTTGTACTCTTGCCCATCCACTAGAAGATGAGTGTGCTACAGGTAGCTGCTCCTCTTTGGCGTGGGGCCTGGATCAAGATGCAGACCTGAATCCAAGCCTAAGAAGCCAGGCTAGCTGTGCCTAGTAGACCCATAGCCAGCCCACAGAACCACAAGCAAGAGAGAAAGATTTGTTGTTGTAGGTTACCTGAGATATGGGGGGTTTTTGCTGCAGCAAAAGCTGACAGTCCATCAATTTATGAATATTTACTGAGTACCTATTATATGCCAGGCACTGGGCTCTGGGCTGGGATTAAGTGATTAGCAAAATCAGACACTGTTCTCATGAAAATCACAGACTACTGCTTACTTTTGTTTGGCTGGCATATTTTTTTCTCATTCTTTTTATTTTCTCCTTAAAGTGGTGCCAGCACGATGTACTAAGAACATGCTTGAGATCTCAGTGTTGTTTGGTCTAGTCTTGAGTTTCCACCTCCCACCAACCCCCCAACATTTCTTAGCCTCTTTGGGGCTCCTAGAACAGAGATATTACTATCACATTTTAATTTCGAACGGCATGGAAAATCTGTCTCCCTTGGGGAAAGAAGTTTCCTTGCCAGTGTCAGGGGTTGAAAAAGATTGGAAACTACCCATATTTCAAAATTCTGTGTTGTTATGAAAAAGTTTCCTATAATTTAGTGCCTTTAAGATGTTGCATAGATGCAAGCAGAGTATGCCTTAAGGCTGTCTTCTATCTGAACGCAAGCACGCAAGGTAGAGGCCTCTCCACCTTTGTTCTCTGAGAAGGAGAGATTCTTCACTCCCAACGCTTTGAGAGAACTGATAGGGGCATTGCTCAAATGTTACAAACTCGTTCAACTGTCACAGCAAAGGGTACCAAAGTGTTACCTATATATCATTTTATTGAATCTTCCCAACATTCTTAAGGTGTCAGTCTTCATTAAAAACATTACTGAGCACCTACTAGGTGCCAGACATTATTCCAGATGTCTGGGAATCTATTATTAAACAAACTAGACAAAGACCTCTGCCCTTGTGGGCAGTAGGGGAAGACAGAAAATAAACTATTACAGTGTTAAATAAATTAGCTAAATAATATTTTAGAATATCATGATTACTTTATAAAAAGAAAAAAAAAGTATGACTAAGTACTATTATTTCCTTTGGAAATAGGGTATTAGTATCAGGCCTGGGTTCAAATTTCAACCCTGCTGCTTACTAACTAGATGATCTTGGGCAAGTTACTGACATTCTCTGAGCCTCAGTTCAAACCTCTCTTGAAATATTGTCTCGAGGACTGAGATAAGACAGGTAAAATGCTTACCACAGTGCCTGACCCATGGTAAGTACTCACTGCCTCTTCTGTGAAGTCATATATGGTCCCTGTGGTCACAGAGATCTAAGGGGCATGGTACAGGTTTGCAAACACATCTTTTAAGCTTTTAAATTTAGAAATAATTTTAAAAATTACAGAAAAGTTGTAAGAATAAGAATGGTAGAAACTGTTTCCATGTCTTGGCCACTGTAAACAAAGCTGCAATGAACATGGATGGATCTTGAGTGTATGATGCTAAGCGAAATAAGTCAGACAGAAAAAGCAGAGAACCATGTGATTTCACTGATATGTGGTATATAAACCAAAAACAACAAAAGAACAAGACAAACAAATGAGAAACAGAAACTCAGAGACACAGACAATAGTTTAGTGGTTGCCAGAGGGTAAGGGGGGTGGGGGGTGGGGGTGGGAGATGAGGGTAAGGGGATCGAATATATGGTGATGGAAGGAGAACTGACTCTGGGTGATGAACACACAATGGGATTTATAGATGATGTAATACAGAATTGTACACCTGAAATCTATGTAATTTTACTAACAATTGTCACCCCAATAAATTTAATAAAATTTTAAAAAAAGAATGGTAGAGACTACCTATTATTATTCTTATAGCTCATTTGTGCACATTTTCTCTCAGTATACATTTTCTGAACCATTTGAAAATTACTTCTAAATACTTCAGTGTATATTTTATAAGAATAGAGGTATTCTTTTACATGACCATAGTACAATTATTTACTTCAGTAAATTTAATAGACACAATTTTATGTAATCTACCACTGTATTCTAATTTTGTTAGTTGACCCAATGATGCCCTTCATAGCATTACCTCCCTTCCCGTACAAGATCCAGTCTAGGATCAGGACTGTATTTAATTGTCATGTCTCTTAACCTGCAAACATTTCCAGAGACTTTGTCTTTTTTGACATTGACATTTAAAAAAAATACAGTTCTCACCATCCTTTTTTCTTTTTTTGTTCAACAGAACGTTTCTTAGTTGGGGTTTGTTTGATGTTTTCTCATGATTAGATTCAGGTGATGCATTCTTAGTGATGCTGGGTCCTTTTCAGGGTCTCACATCTAGAGACACACATTGTCCATCTGCACCTCACTGGTTATCTTAATTCTGATCACTTGGTCAAGGTGTTGTCTAATTTCTTTACCATAGAGATATTTAAGACCATGCAAATATCCTACTCCTAATCAAAAGCCAATGATTCTTGTCTGACATTTAACAGGATAGTTGCAAAATTCTGATTTTCCAACTCAAGCACTTCCTTCACCTTCATCAGTTGCCCTCTACGGTAAACAAGATCCTTCCCTTCTTCTCCATTTGATCGACTGATTGATTGATCTGTTTATTATTGGTATGGACTCATGGCTTTCTAGTTTTTCAGTGTCTCATAATTCATTACTGTACTTTGGTTCTCAATTTGTCAGATTTGGCCTACAGCCTTTTCATGCTGGTTCCTGTCCTTGTGACATACCCCTGTCATTTATTTTCAGCACTTCCTTAATTTCTGGCATAACAATACATTCTAGGCTCATCTTGTGTCTACCTGGCCCAGCCCTGAAAGGAGCTCCTTACAATAAGAGCTTTTGATTTCAGCTTGCAGCTCTTTCTATCACACTACAGCTGGGGCAGCCTGCAAATGCCAAGGCTATGTTTGTGGGATTTTTATGGAAAGGTGCATCTCTGGGGTACAGGATAATTTCTGGGGAGTAATGGGAAACAAAGTTGATTAGAAAGTTGTCCAGAGAGCTGGAATTTTTTTGGTGTGGAATTTAAGTAAATGCAAATCAATGAAATTTCCTGATCAAAACTCTTGATTTGAAATCCTAGTAAAAAGAATAGAAAAGGAGTGAGCTTGAAGATTAAGTAAAGACTTTATTTCTTAGCTGGGGCTAGATAGTCTGGACAAGGCAAGTATATGCTTGATTTCCTTAGAGGGAATAAAAAGAAAATCATGTAAAACACCTCTCGTAGTTGCTTCGTGTAATATAGGAACACAATAGTTAAGACAGAGGAAACCAACAGAAATCCCAATTTCATTTTTGTCTCCACGTGTAACATCAATTTCTTTCGCCACCTTTTTTTTTTTGGTCAGGACTGGCTGCAAAGAATACAAGTAACTACTGTACAAGTAACTACTTTGAGCCTCATCTCCTTTCTCTGACTACCATCTAGTGGAGGTGAACTGAAATTATACAATGGCCTAAAAACAGATTGCTGAAGGGAAAATAAAAACCAACACGGTGAATTAGATGGTGAGATCACCAGTTAGAGCTGGAAGGATGTAAAATATCCTTATGTCCAATCCCTTATTTTGCATATAGGGAAACTTAGGCCCAGGGAGGGGAGAAATTACTTGCCCCAAATCAGAAAACTAATGGCAGAGCCAGAACTCACACTGCTCTCTGATATGCCCCATCATTTTAGAGAAATCCTTGAAAACTTTTCTATTACAAAAAACGTTTGTGCCTAGAGAGGGGTCCAAGATGGTGGATTAGGTAAATGCTATACCTACAGCATCCCAGGATCACACCAAAATTACAAATAAATTATAGAACAAACGAGGTGTCCTCGATTGAACAGTGAGGTGTCCTTCTAGTGTTCAACCACCTTCTGTAGGTTTGAGGTCAGGCCATTTCATGTTTTTGCCCCTCCTACCAGTCTCAATGTAGCCTCTCCTTTATATCCTTAGTTATAGGGGTTCTGTTTAGCTAGTCTTCAGGTTCCCACAGTGTTCTCAGGGCATTTCTGCAAAGTGGTCATGGGCCTGGAACTGGTGCAAGAACCAAAACTGCATTAACTTTGTAAAAACCACCACCCACAACCCAAAGCTCACTGGAACCCTGCCCCGCCTACCTAGAGCTGCATTGCCAGTGGCACTGTCAGCTCCTGGACAGCTGGTCCCACCCCACAAGCCACCGAGGACTTTTACAGCAGTAGCCTGGGGAAGTTTTGGTGGTGGGCAGTCAGCCACAACTTGTACTGCAGACTCTCCTGGGAAGCTCTGGGGGATCTGTGAGTCTGAGGCGAACAATGGCTGTCTGCAGTGTTCTCAAGACATTTTGTGAAGTGGTCACAGGCCAGGCACTGGCACAAGAACTGAACCTGTATTAACGTTGTAAAAACCACCAGTGAGGTCTCGTGACTCCCTGGGATCCAGCCCCGCACAGCTAGTGCTGCATCACTGAAGGCACTCTCAACAATGGGTTAACCAGCCTACACACTCAAGGAGGCTCTTTTAATGACTGAGCCTTACAAGCAGCCGGCAGGTGGCCACAGGCATAGAGGCCCTGAGCCTTTCGGTAAGCTGCCCCAGGCCCATTACTGGAGGCAGCTGGCCTTGGTTCACAGCGAGACCACCCCCACACACCTCCAGGTCTAGCATAGGCAGCAGCCAACCACATATAGCTTTGTAGCTCCTATCACGTAGTCCCGGGCCAGTCGCAGACAAGGCTGGAACTGGCCTGCACAGGAGCCTCTCCTGAGAGACAAGAAAGAACAAACCCAGTGGCCAGCTTCAGACTACAACAGAGGACCACCTGATTAGCCTCACAAGCAGCACATCCAAAGGGTGATCTCAACAGGTACAAGAGCCCACTTGAGTGAATGCCCCTCTGAGGGGTCAGACCCCACATACCGTGTTACCCCGAAAATAAGACCTAGCTGGACAATCAGCTCTAATGCGTCTTTTGGAGCAAAAGTTAATATAAATATTATGTAAGACCAGGTTATATTATAGTAAAATAAGACCGGGTCTTATATTAATTTTTGCTCCAAAAGACGCATTAGAGCTGATTGTCTGGCTGGGTCTTATTTTTAGGGAAACACGGTAGCAGCTGTGGGCATAGCCAATCCTCACAGTTAGTTAGCCTGGGAGTCAATCCCACCCACTGATGCACCAAAAGCAACCAAGGCTCAACAACAACAGGAGAACACACACAATACACTCAAGGGACAATCCTAGAACACACACACAGGAGATCAGGGAGACTGCACACTTGGACTACAAGGGACACATACCACATAAGGCCACCCAGCAAAAACTAAAAGACACAGCAGATCTACTTAACACATAGAAGTAAACACATAAAGGCAGCCAGAATGAGGAAACAAAGCAACATGTCCCAAATAAAAGAATAGGTGATACCTCCAGAAATAGAACTAAATGAAATGGAGAAAACCAACCTACCAGAGACTGAATTTAAAACACCGGCCATAAGAATGCTTAAGGAACTTAGTGAGAACTTCAACAAAGAGATAGTAAGAACTATTTTGACTTTGGGGAAGAGCCAGAAGTCACATGATGCCAGATTCGGTGAATAAGGAGGATGAGGACACATCGTCATGTTTTTATTTGACAGAAAAGTGCCGTATACCAGAGGTGATATGTGACACGGAGCGTTGTCATGATGGAGGATGATTTACGGCACACTTTAAAACACACTTTCTCTCAACTGTAGCTCACACCCGAATGACCGCGCTGAACAAGTTGAAACTTGTCACACACTGTTACTAAGGTTTGACGCGCCATTTCCCGTATTGAAACGCCCTGCCTTTCTGTTGGATGGCACTTGGCAGAAGCATTCACTGTAGTTTTTTATCACAACAGAAAGGCTCTGTATCACACATTGCTTCTGATATATAATTGAAAACTATACATCATTTTTTCTCCTTGAACATATAGTTCCATTCTTCTCTAAGATTTTCATCCTAATGTAATTATTTTTATTCTGGAAAGTGTTTATATTGAGCATCCTGTCATACTTTCTTGCAACAAACATGCAGATGCACGTCAACTTGTATTTTTCATTTCCTGTGACCACAATGCTCTAAATGTTAATACCTTTCTTCTGAATCGAGTTAGTTGTACCACTACACACACGGTCAACAAAAACTAACAATTTTAATTAATAATTAAACACGAGGAATAAATTTTGTATTGGAAATAGAACTCTAAATGAGGTGGATGGAGCAATCTTCAATTAGTTGATATTCCTGTGAATGATTACTTCTTACTGCCAAAAGGAGACAAGGTATAGCCTCAGTTTTACTTATATTTTCTTTTTCTTTATACATATACACGTTGAGGGACCTTATTCACAAATTTAACTAGATGAAAATTTTGTTATAAGCAGTGCCACTCGATTCTTTCAACCCTTTCTAAGTACATAAAAAAATAGCCCTGATCTATTATCAAAGTTACTTTTTAACAGTTAGCTGACAATTAGGTACTCCTTCAACTTTATTGAAAGCAAAGAATTGGAAATCACTTGACCAAGAAGATATGCTACCTTGTTATTACTCATTTTCTCAGCTCCAACACCAGTATTATGAATTGTCCCTCTGTCTCTATTTTTTTTTTTTTGTTCCCTGGGGCCATGTCCCATAGTAAGTTTTGGGATGGATGAGAAGTATGATTTTCTTTTATCGGTCTAGTAGATATATGTGATCATGAAAGGGGATGCAGATTTTAGGAAATCTGAGAACATATGGAAGTAGAGGATATGGAAATTGATTCCTTTAAAATTATGTGCCTATATCAGGGGTGCCAAAAACATGTATACACACGACTCGTATTCATCTTTTGTTATTGGTATATATGACAATTTTAACATTTTTCCTTTCTTAAAATGTGTATACTGTACATTTTTTTTGCCTTGGAGAGTTTTCATGTACCCTCAGGGGTATGTGTATTTATCTTTAACTACAGCTGCGCCAGCCCACGGGACCTCAAATTCTAGTGCTTATCATAATTGCTTGGCGAGTTTGTAAATACGCAAATTCTGGGGCTGGCTCTCTGTGATTCTGATTGAGGTCTGGCGCAGGGCCCAGGACTCTTGTGTTATACGCACACCTCCTCCCCTCCCCCCACATGATGCCAGTTGCCTGCACTTGACACTCAAGGAATCCTGGGCTAGAGTGTAAGATGCAGACAGTGCCTGTGGGTTATTGGCACACGCACGTACCCAAACACCTGTGGCATTTTTATCTTTGCTCAGGTTCTAGGGCAGGCCCCTGAATGAGGCTAAAGTAGCTGCCTAGTGGTTTGTGTGTGGCTACAGACATTTCTCATATGCCCAGAGTAGCCCACAGGCCAAAGGAAGGTTGTCTTTCAAGAGTGGTTGTAGGCAAGGCATGCTCTGCCAGCTTATAATACCTGTGAGGGCCAATCATTAAATTAGCAAGCCATTTGTTATACAGTCATAATTAAACTTTAAAATACAAGATAAGTTATAATAAAGACAACAGTAATGCTCAAAACTTATCACTTCCTAATTTTCCTTTTTACTATTATTTATGATCTTGAGATTACTTACATATGTTATGGTAGAAATATTATATAAAAGTGTGCTACTACATGTCTCTTCTCAAGCTGACATTAGGTGATGTCACATGGGTAGCTTGAAATTGGCTATTATGAGAGTATTTACAAGATGGAAATGGCAAATGCTAGAAATTGGGGCTTTTAGAGAGCTGACTGTTTAACATTTACCAGCACACCCACCTCTGGTTGTTGGCTTTGGGCAAATCCATGGCCCTACTTGTCTGCCTTTTCCCAAAGGAGTTAGCTGCTTGAACTTCCATTCGTAGCTCAGGGATTTTAAAAACAATCTTCTAGAAAGTTGCTAAAAATACATTCCTGCCTCCTTCCCCCAGAGATTCTGATTCAGTGTGACCCAGGAGTCTGCATGTTTAACAAGCTCCCAGGTGCTTCTGAGGAAGGTAGACCAACCAGACAGACCACAGTTTGAGAAGTGCTGCCCTATCAGATTGGACGAAGAGGACAAAGGAGAAACAAAAGGAGAAACAAGATGTCCTGTTCTTGACATTAATGCATGACAGTGGAATGCTTTCATATAATTGTTTATATTTATAAGCTTAAAATAAATCATTTCCCTAGTGGAGATGCTTTACAGCTTAGCTGAGTGAAACCAGCCTCTGTTGGTTTATTCCTTTGATTTAGTGAATGCCCAGATCAAAGCAAAGTTCGAGCCAATGAAGCCACACATAATTTTCAACGTCTCTTCTATTACTCTAAGCTTTTCCACATTTTTCTGTGCACTGCAGCGGACTCAATTCAGATTGAATATTTGTTGAGTACCTCATACTTGCAAGGCCCTGTCGTCACCTTTCATATACACCCTATGGGTCAATCCATAATAATCAACAATGAAGTGAATTATCTTCTGCCTCTGTATCTATTTTAACTTGATTCCCAGGGGTTTGAAGGCTTTCCACCACCTTCCACTCCTGCCACCTGTGTCTATCCCAGCTGTTGCTGCCTCTGCAGTCTGTCTGCACTCCCCTTTCCTGATGCTTCAGGGTGTGCTCTTCCCATATAGAGCTTCATTAAAATCAAGTGTGCCTTTCTTTTTTGCCTCATCCCAAATCCACCTTTTAGAAGACTCTCCTGATTATGGACTGTGACTTACCAAAGCGAAATTCAATTTCAGTTTTCATTGGTTATTAATTTAAGTTTTACTCATATCCAACATTCTTAGAAAATAGTTCTGATTTGCACTGCTTTACTTAACACTTTGTTTCGCAAATAACTTAGGTTTCATGGTTCACTAAAATATGTGTAATTTGTGTGGGGAATCAGCAGATTCATACAGTTCATTCCTGCTCTTTGGTTCCCACTCTGTTTGGTCTGGTCCCAGGAGAAGCCATGTCCTGCCATCTGCCATCTGCTGCAATATTTCTCCCCACTCCTCCCAACTAGGGATGGTGAAAGTCTGAGGTCTTTGTTCTCCCAGCATTTATCCAGATAATGAATAGCATACACTGTAACATTTTAGATGTCAAGTACTAGAGGAGACAATATTTACTGATGCAGCTGATGAATGTATTTGGGTGAAAAAAAGCATTAGGGAAAATGCTTCTCAATATACTGATTTGGGGCATGGTCAGTTGTAATTAGGGGTAGAACTCAGTCACTGAGTGTGCCACTCTGATGCCACAGGTCAGAATTATAATGTCAGCAAGAACATAAAGCCTGACCATTCCTGGCAGTTGGGTGAGACAGGTAATGGGCCTGGCCTTACTGGGGTTCCTAGTTGCCACGGGCCTAACAGAGCCAGCCCTAGGAGCAGTTGAAGTTACTGCAATGCAGTTTAGGGATGCTCTGACTTGGCACTACTAGTGCCTGCCCTGGTAGTCTTAGTTATTGTTGGGGTTGGGCTGTGAACTATCAGTTTATTATCATCAAGCCGGTCTAACATTCCACATACCAGAGGTAAGTAACCTCAGTATGACCTCTAACAGTGACACAGCTAGGTATATCCCAGGCAAAAAAGTAGGTCTGTGGAGTTTATTTTGGGGGTCTTCCCATAACCCGTTTTCCTTTCTTCTCGGTTTCCAACATTTTTCCAGTACTCTAGTATTCTTTATACTCAACTATTAGTATATGCCAAATAATAAGGAAAATTAACTAATACCAGTTTAACTATTCCTTCCTAAGGTGAAAAACTTTCAAGACCCAAACAAATGAAGCTATGGAAGTATTAAAAAAGGCAGAGGAATGAATATACCTGGGTGTGGTGGCTGGCCTTATAGACATGTGGGGAACAGCGAGCCAACTCTGTTACTCCCCTTTCTCCTGCCAGACAATTCTATTGCCAGGAATCCCATCTCCGGAAGTGAGCTCCCAAGGTTGACTTCAACAGACTTCACATGGTTGTGACTTTGCAGGGGACATAAACTGTGAGTGCCCTGCACATCACAGGTCCTCTATAATATCTGTTGAGTGAATAAGTGAACATGAAACTAAGTAAATCCTTAGCTACAATGCCTCTGAAGGAATGCTGACAGGCACATGGTCCATGAGAATTAGAATGAATCTTAATCTAAATACCTCATTTTATTAGGTTTTCAGAGAATTACTTAACTTACCTTTAAGAGTTCATGCTTTAAACTTTCTTTTTAAGGATCTATCATTTTAAGTCAATAATTAGAAATTCTGACAAAGACACTTACCTTGGTATCTTCCATTGTTATTCATAGCAATAAAATACAGGTACAACCTGAAAGTTCAATGGATAGCTTAAATTGTGTCCATATGATGAAACAATTTATGCACCATGAAAAGCCATGGAAACTGCCACTATGTAGTGTATTATTCAAATTCTTGTATAATTATATAAGCTCTTATTATATATATGTTATATATATATAATATATACATATGCATATATTATATATGTTATATATATATAATATATACATATGTATATATATAAAATCAAACACACTAAAGTATTAATACTGGTTATCTCTGAATTATGTTATTATGGGTAATTATTTATTTATAATTTTTGGTCTATATCAAATTTTCTACAAGTATAAAGACAAAGAAATAAAATTTAAATATAAATGGGTTTCTTATGAATTTGTGTCAGCTTATAGATCAGCTATGCCAGCAAGTAAATCCACTCTACCATATAACCTTTGCTACTAGTCCCAGCCAGCAATCAGCATATATAACCCAACTCTCCTCCCATGAATGCTGTTCTGAGGGTAATATTCTACATGTAAATAATCCTTAAGTCACGTTGTCTCTACAGCTTTTTACCAAATTCTCCTACGATTTAGGTTTCCTACAAAACTGGAAGTTGAGTAAATGTGTAACAGATCCTCATGTTCTTTATGCCGTGACATTACTCTGAAGAGGCTTTATTAACAAATTCTAATACTGGAAAGAGCTTTTCATTAATGAAGGGTGTTCTGATTGTGACCGTTGAAGCAAAGGGCCATACCTTATTATCTTTCTCTTCTGTACAGTACCTAGTACAGTAGGAACTCTGAAAATATGCGATAAAATAATTGAAATCTTAATTGTAACTCCTTCATGAATTTCTAAGATCCAAAGCATATTATATATGGCTCAAGGCAACCTAGGTGATTATCTGAAAGTCATTTCCTTTGAAATTTTTTCTATGCTGTTTTAGCCTGTCAGCTGCTTCAAACTTGGTTTTCAGACTTTTCAAACTGGTGAGCTCTTTAGAAGTTCATCACAAATACATGTATTTTATCAATAAATTAGCGTTAATTTTCTTGTAAAATTCCAAAAGTTTCTGCAGAAATCAGCAAGATGATCCTAAAATTCATATGGAAATGTACATTACCCACAATGGCTAAAACAACCGTAAAAAGGAAGAACAAAGATGGAAGACTCATAGCTCCCAAGTTCAAGTTAATACACAGGTGCAGGAATCAAGACAGTTTGGTTCTGGCATATGGATAGGCATATAGATCAATGGAATAGAAATGAGAGTCCAGAAATACACCCTTAAATTATGGTCAAGTGATTTTCAACAAGAATGCCAAGTCAATTCAATGGGGAAAGAATAATCTTTTCAAGAAATGGTCCTGGAACAACTGGATATCCACATGCAAAAGAATAAAGTTAGACCCCTTTCTTATACTATATGTAAAAAATAACTCAAAATGGATCATAGACATAAAAGCAAAGAGCTAAAACTGTAAGATTTTTAGAAGAAATTTTAGGAGCAAATCTCTGTGATCTTGGATTAAGGCCATGGTCTGTTAGATATGACACCAAAAAACAAAAACAAAAGAAAAAGATAGATATATCAAAATTTAAAAGATTTTGTGCTTCAAAAGACACATCAAGAAAGTGAACAATTTACAGAATTGCAGAAAATGTTTGCAAATCATATATCTGATAAGGGATTTGTATCCAGAATATTATAAAGTACTCTTGCAACACAATAACAAAAGTAACCCAATTAAAAAATGGGCAAAAGATTTGAATAGACATCTCTCCAAAGAAGACATACAAATGGCGAGCAAGTACATGAAAAGATGGTCAACATCATTAGTCATCAGGAGATGCAAATGAAAACCACAATGACAATGGACTTCACACCCACTAGAATGGCTATAATTAAAAAAAAAAGATAATAACGTGTTGATGAGGATGTGGAGAAACTGGAACCGTCATACACTGCTGCTGGAAAGGCAAAAGGGCACAGCTGCTAGAAAACAGCTCAGCAGTTCCTCAAAACATTAAAAAGTTACCATTTGACCCAGAAATTCTATTCCTAGGTATATACCAACGAAAAATGAAGACATGTCCACACAAAAAAAAGTGTAGCAATATTGAGAGTACTGCTATTCATAATAGTCAAAGACAGGAAACAATACAAATGTCCATTAACTGATGAATAGATAAACAAAATGTACAATGGGGTATTATTTAGAAATGAAATGGAATGAAGTACTGACACATGCTACAACATGGATGAAACCTGAAAATATTAAGCTGAGTAAAAGAAGTCAGGAACAAAAGGGTACATATTGTGTGGTTTTATTTATATGAAATGTCCAGAATTAGCAAATTCAGAAATACAGAAAGTAGATTAGTGGGGCTGGGACTGGGTGAAAGGAAGTGGGACGTGATTGCTAATGGGTACAGGATCTCTTCTTGGGGTGATAAAAATGTTCTAAACTTGATGGTGATGGTTTCACACCTAAAATCATTGAATTGTATACTTTTAATTGGGTGGATTCTATTGTATGTGAATTATACATCAATAAAGATGTTTAAAAGGTTTTATACAGTACGTGTGAAGGAGGATTTTAGCCATTTATTTTAGTATCTGTGTATGTCTGAACATTATATATATTATCTCATAAGCTCTGAAATTCTATGCAGTTTGCTTCATCTCTGATCTTGTCTGGTTTAGATGTTATTTCATGCATGATCTTAAACATAGGGCCTGAAAAAACATAGCCACAAGCTGAATAATTAATTTTAGTATTTCCAATTTCCCTGTTTCCTGTTAATAGTTTTATCACTTTTTAGATTTTTTAAAAAATGACTGTTGGGAGCAGTGTTACAGACTGAATTGTGTTGCCCCCAAATTCCTATGTGGAAGCCATAACCCCTAGTAGCTCAGAATGTGACTGTATTTGGAGATGGGGGCTTTAAAGAGGTGATTAAGTAAAAATGAGGCCTTAAGGTGGCACTTAATCCAATCCGACTGGTGTCCTTATAAGAGCTGATTAGGATACACAGAGACACCGGGGTCCATGTGCAGAGAGGGACGACACTGTGAAGAGGCAGCAAGAGAGTGGCCATCTGTGAGCCAAGAAGAAAGGCCTCAGAAGAAACCAAACCTGCTAGCATCTTGATCTTGGAACTCCAGCCTCCAGAGCTGTTACAAAATAACTTTGTGTCGTTTAAGCTAACTTGTTTAAGGCTGCCATTTTGCTATGGCAGCCTTAACAAACTAATGCATGCAGACTCATCGCAACCAAGTTCCAGGGCTGTATGGCTAGCCTCTATAAAGATCCACAGCATGAACCCCAATGGCCAATATATTCAACTTTTAAAAGGTCCATTAATATGGCTACACCACCATATCTTTTTATCAGGAGAGGGAATTGAGTTATTTACAACTAAATTAGAAATGACTTTTGAGAGAATGAACTTCATATATTCTAATAAATTACTAATTCCTTAAAATGTCACATTTTGAGTATTCCTAAATAAATTTGTTTTTTGATAATTCAGAATACTTTTTATATATAAGCAAGGAGGAATCAATACCTGCTTGCATGGTGAATTAGAGAACTGGGTTTCTACTTAACCTGACATTCTACACATTTTTTTTCCAGAGGTAAGAAAATCAGAGAAGTCAAGCCCTTTATCATGTAAACATGGAGTCGGTATAGAACCACCATTCTTGTCTATTTCTCCTATTAAAACTCCCTCAAGGTCTTTAAATAGACTAAGCACTTGATGTCTGCTGAATGAGTGAAACCTTAGTGCAGATTCTGTAAAACTGCTTCAGGATAATGCTAAGCATCTGAAAGCAAGGCAGAAAACTGTCTACAGAAGAATGCCATTGCTTACTTACTAAATATGGCTATGTGCATCATCAAATCCCAGTAGATTTTATTAGAAGGACAGATAATTTAAATGAATTTAATATTAAAAAGGTAATGTGGGTAGTGAAATATGGTGCTGACCTAAGTAACTGTAGAAAGTGGTGTTTTGACTGCAAACTATGACACCAATAACAAAGAACTGTACATAAACACTCTAGTATTGTTGATAAAGTTGTTTCTCATGGAGGTATGGGTTAGCAATTCTGAAACTGCTGAATATGTTATGCTGGAGTTGAACAAATCCGTAAATGGATAGTAAATAGTGGGAGCCAGGTTTCTTACTGTTGGAGGCGGTTACTGATAAACAAGAGGAAGCTAGAATGATCCATGTGTTAAGGGATTAAAGTCAGTGACATTAGTGAGAACTCAAATTTCATATAGATACTTACACAAAATATTTATAAGTGTGCATACATACAGCGCTAGTATACACACATGGATTTCCTTGCTGTCAGCTGAGAGCACCAAAGAGAAATAATACCTCAGAAGCAACAAGCACACCTGCCACCCAGATCTTGGTTTCTAATACCATTCTCCAATAAAAGGAACCAAGGCTCCCTGGATAAATGACTCATTCTAGGGCTGGGGAAGGAAATACTCAAGATGAGTCTGAAGCATGTTAGAGTAACAGAAAAAAGTAAGGAAATGCTCAAAAAAGGAATAAAAAGATGAAGGCATGTCAAAAGGACACAGAAGAACTCCCAATAGCTAAGGCTGAACAAGTTGAACAACAAAAGTTTTGGATTTATAAGTCAAAGTATAAAATAAACACCCGTAAGTCCATACTGACATAAATGGTTGAATTAGTAAATTTAGGAGGGAGATCTGTCTCCTGCACAGACCAATCCCAAATAAGTTATATAGATACTTGCCCCTCAAGGGGGTGGGCCTTAACTCTTTTGTCCCCACCCCTTGAGTTTGGGGCTATGCTTAGTGATACCCTTTCAAAGAACAGCTTTATGAAAAAGGAAAAAAAATAGTAACTTTATAGTGGAGAAACCTGATAAACATTACCTTAGCCAGGTGGTAAGTTATGTTGATAATATGTATCCTTGATGTGATGTAATGAAAAGAGCAATTCCTGTGGTCTTCCTCGCCCAAAAGTCCATAATCCGAGTCGAATCATGAGAAAAACATCAGACAAACCCAAATTGAGGGACACTGAACAAACTGCTTGACCAGTACTCCTCAAAACTATCAAGATAATCAAAATGCATGGAAAGTTTGAGAAACTGTCATAGCTAAGAGGAAGGAGCCCAAGGAGACCTGACGAGCACATGTAATGTCATTATCCTGGATGGGACCTCAGAACGAAAAGATATTAGGTAAAAACTAGTGAAATCTGAATAAAGTGTTGTGTTTAGTTAATAGTAATGCACTAGTGTTGGTTCCTTGATGTGAAAAATGTACCACAGTAAGATGTTAATATTAGGGGGAAGTAGTGCTGGTGATACGTGAACTCTTTGCCAACTTTTGTGAAAATCTAAAACCTTAAAATAAAGAGTTTATTTAAAGTAAGAGCATAATGTGTTTAAGTGTAATTTGGTATCCTGGATTGGATCTTGGAACAGAAAAAGGACACTAGTGGAAAAATTGCTGCATGTGAATAAACGCTGGAGTTTACTTAATAGTAATATATCAGTGTTGCTTTCTTAGTTTTGATGAATATACCATGGTAATGTATTAACATTAGTAGAAACTGGCTAAGGAGAATGTGGTAAACTCTGTAGTTTCTTTGCAACTTTCTGTAAGTTTAATTATTCCACAGTGAAAATTTTATTAAAAAATATAACGCAGGGTAGCTGGATGTACAAGCAAAATCTATTTGCTTGGACCACCCTAGATAACCTACATGATGGCATTTGATTTGTTTGGGATTCTGCAGTGGATCTCCCCTCATCTTACCCTCCACCCCCCACCCCCGCTGGCCCTACTGTAGAGATCTCAATGTATTTCATGTGCAGGGCTCTACATCAGGAAAGTGGCTGTGGTTAAAAGGGGGAACATGGTTCCCCAGGAGACTAGATGACTCAAATCTAGAGAACAAAACAAAATGGGTCAAGCCTCAGAACTGAAGTGAACAGGACCGCAGTTGGGGGGAAGAGGTCTGTTAAACAAGAGTTAGCTCAAAACAGAAGACAGTTAAGATTTTTGGGGGAAATAAGAATGATTTTAGGCTGGGAGAAGGCAAGACACCAGGGAAAATGTTGACAGAGTGGGTGCTCCATTTTCTCTGTCTTACCTATGGCTTACTCAGAAACTTTTACCCATATTGCCCTTGTTACTTGTAATATTCACATGAACAAAGATTGGCCCGAGAATCAAGAGGCTGCCATGAGTTACTAGGAAGGGTAGAACAGATAGGGGTTTGGGAAAGAAGAGGCATTTCTAGGGTCACAGGCCTGACAGTTCAAGCCTCTTCCTTGTTTCTGTGGAAATCTTTTCCACCAGACTGTGAGCTCATCTGACACAGGGATGCTGCCTTAGTTTTCTCTCGTCCCAGCAGTGCTCTGTATATAGCTGGCGTTCAATAAACATCTGCTTAATAAGTAAGGCAGGAAGCTAAGAACCAGTGAAGCTGGGAATGATTTTTCTTTGGAAAACTTATGGGAAAACATTAAATCACAAAAGTGTTTTTACCTTGGATCCCCACAATAATTAAGGTACTTAAAAATATTCTGGTAGTTTGATTTTCCTATCAGTGAGGGAGATCTGGCCTCTGACTCTCAAAATTATACAACTGAAATTGGAATTTGGGGGATGGATTATTAGGTTGGTGCAAAAGTAATTGCAGTTTTTGCAATCATTAACCTTTTAGCCTCAATTACTTTTGCACCAACCTAATATTAATGTTAAACATATATTCCAAAGACTAAAAAGCCACTGCCCAGGTGTATAATTTGACCAGAGAAAAATGGCATGCTAAATTATGCCGAGTCATTCATATTTTAATTCCAACTGAGGTAACTAAGACAAGGCAAAAAGGTTCAATATGACTCTTTTTTTTTCTTAATTTTATTTTATAAGAGCTTTTAATGAAATGCTGTTTTAAACTTGTTCATCTAGCACATCTCAGCCTGCCACACCAAGTCCATGATGAAATTTTCACCAAAGGAGAAACTGGAAAATAAGGTAATATGGTTACTTTTTTCAAAAGCTCATTTTATTTACTTTAATAAATTGTTCATTGCTCTAAAATGATAAGATGGGCTTCACTTTTTTCAGGGTGGGGGGTGTCTAGGAGGGCACTCAGGGATTTGGAACAGGCAGTGAAAAATGTATGTTTGTTGAGTACACCTACTGGCTAGATACCAAACTTTACATATACATCATTTCTCAGTAAATTTTTACAATTTCATTTAGGTATTCTCATATGACAAATAAGAAAATGGAAATTAATATAAGGTAAATAGGTTGCCCAAGGAACGTGCTAATGGAGGGAACCAAATCCAAGTTTATTCTATTCTAGAATCTGTGCTCTTTCCTATAATACCACACCACTTATTATAGTGAGTTTTGATACTCAATTTAAGGAGAAATATTGTGCAGCTTTTCTTTGTATACATCTTGATGCTACCCTTTCAAACTCATTTTCTGACTTGTAACTTGGCAGTGTATTTATATAGCAAGAGCAAACATTTTAAAAACTAAACTTAGAAGTATTATTCTCGTAAGCTTGCATCCCAATTATTTTTTGCCTTTTTGTTCAAGAAACCACATAAAACTTATCAGGAAATATCCATATGGCAACACCCTGGTTATTTGCAGCTGAAATGAGGGCACCACAGCAGACTACAAGGCCCCAGGCCGAAGTCAGTGAAAGCTGAGCTCTCTCAAAGAGCTGAAGACATCAAGTTGTTTGAAACACTAGACCAATCACACTGCCATCCAGACCTTGAGACTAAAGAAACGAACTGGTTAGAAAGCTAATAGCATAACAACTCTATTTGTCAGGTAGAGAATGGAAGAATGAGCAGAGAGATGGGGATGGGAAGAGAAGCAGAAGAAGAGAGTACAACACTGGCAAGAGAAGAAAACAGCACAGGGGTAAAACCAACACAAACAAAATACAATTAACTAAAAAAATCCAGAATACTCCAAGGTCATGCTGATTATCATGGATATGGTCATGGCTCCCCATATTCTCACTTACATACTGAAAACAAATGCAGTAAAGAACATATAAGCATATTGATGACCTCTTAGCAGTGTTCAGTTTAGAACTAAAAAAAAAAATTTTCCCTAAAGGTATGTAGCTAATGCATTATAATATAGAGGTCTCAAATTTGGTCTTCTGCTTGCTGAAAATCAAATTATAAAACAAGACTTTGTTTTTCTTACATTCCTCAAATTACTGAAGCCATCTGAAAATAAAGTTACATGTTTAACAAGTGTTGATGACCAACTTTTAATAATACATATTTAATTTTCAGAAACATATGCTAACCATCAACAACATGATAAGGGTTCCAATGCCCCAGATGTTATTTCATTGGTACATTGTATCAATATGTACAAAGGCTTTCAAATTCAACCACACAAAACAAAACAGCTTAGTTTTTAAAACTACAATGCTTTAAAAAAATGTAAACAGTTCATTTTTACATTATTGTAAAAAAGACTCACTCCTTAATACGGCTTAATTTTTTTTAAGTGAGCAAAGCCTGGTGCTCATGGTTAAAGAATGAAAAGAATTCTTAACATTGAAACATTGTGCTCCAGTGTGGCAAAACAAAACAAAAAACAAAACAAAATGAAACTCTATATATACACATACAAAGAAAAGAATCTTAAGTCCACAATTTAGACCACACACAAAAAAATCTTGTCCCCAAATTGAGAAATTTATAAAAACCATTTACATGGTTGTTGACCTATTGAAAACCTATATAACATTTTAAAAACAATAACTCAGTCAAAAGATACCACTTTTCTTAAAAATGAAATTTTGTGCAAAAGAAATTGTTTAAGCTAGAAACAAGACTCCTTCCCCAATAAGAGGCCAAAAGAGCCACTGAAATAATTTAACTTTGTTAAGATTTAGTGCATGTAACCAAAAGGCACACACACGTGATTAATATATTAATATTTTCATGCAGAAACCTGTGCATGTTCACAATTATATAAGAAAAACACAAACATAAGAAAATGTAAAGCCTAATGTTTGGCAATGTTATTCTCGCCACATTCCTTTCTAGTCTTATCAGTCCAGGGTTTACTAGATCATTAACACTGCCTCTCAAAAAATATATTATATTTGAACAACTTCTAATAAAAATTAAAAAAAGGACATTAGCCTGAAACACTAATATTTTTTTCAGTTCTGATACATACAGAAACTTACTGATATATTTTAAATGGCATTTCAAATTAAGATATATTTTTTCTTTTGTTAATAAACACTTTGATTGCTCCAGTGAAGTCAGCAGAGAGAAGAACTTCTGTGTTATCTGTCTTCATAATACCTTAAAAGCATAAAAAAATACTTTTAGTTGATTTAAAAAAGAATATGAAGCCTGCTGCCACAATCATCATATGCCCGTGACCTTTGGGGCAGAAGATCCTCTCTCCGCCTTTTCCGTCTCTCTTTTCTGGCTCACTCCTGCAATCCTTTCATCCTCCTGTACCTCTCCTCCTCTCTGAGGCTCACTTCCACTAACCTTGTCTTAGGCTGGTCTTTCCTTGGCTTGGGGAGATTCCAGTCCCTTGGGGCCTGGAAGCCTGGATTTACTACCAGGCAGCCTTGGCCTCTAAGTTGTCTAATGCTTCATTTTGTGCCAAGAGGCTAGCATGTTCTTCAGCCCCAGGACTGGAGTGCTGGTAGAATGGGATCAGATGGGCAAGTCTATTGTTATCAGGTTCTCTAACGAGGTTGATGGTTAGGGTTTATTGTACAGCAGACATACTAAAACTGCCATGAAATGAAGTACACATGATGGATCTATGAATGCTGCCAGCACTTGTCCCCTTTACAGTCCATATGAAGAGCTATGTAGCTGTGATGAATGGCAAAAACATTTACATTTGCCATTAAAAGCATTTAACAAACAAAATTGAGTGTTAAGTAACTCTATTACGCATAGGCAAAGGTTGTAGATTTAAGGACTGATTAGTAAGGAAGAAAATAATCCAAACTTTAACTGGAAAATTGTGCAAAGGATGAGTCAGACCAAAGGGTTTCACTTAGATTTGCTAGAAACATATCCTAAGCCTTTGAACATTCCTTACTACCCTTCAGACATATCTCAAAGTCGTGCTATATGCAGCAGAAGCAGCAGCAAAGGATTTGGGGATATGAGAAAGGCTGGAGAAGAAAATAAATCATCATATACATATAAATACTTTACAACATACAATAATAACGAAGATGATAATGATAACGTCTACTACATGCCAGGCATATTGCCAGGCGCTTTACATATGTTGTCTTTAATTCTTATCACAATGTTGTAAACTGGGTATTATCACCATTTTACACATGTGGAAAATTAAAGCTTACATTGTCAAATATGTCAAGAATAAAGAGAGAGAGCGCAATCGGATATATTTTACAATCTCATACCCTGGGTTTAAGAGTTTATTCTCAGATTATACCTAGACAGGCACAAAACAGCAAACACAAATCTGAGTATGATCCTTTAAAAGCTATACCTCTTTCAAAAGGACTCAGTGAATTAACTGAACCTTCTTAATAAGGTACAGTTTTGACAAGTTTAAAGAAAAGTACTCTTAATTTTTCCTCAAATTGTTTAAAAGCTAGAATTTTCTATAGAATGTATAGAGGAAATGTATAGACTGTAAAAAGGTATCACTGGGGTAAAAGAAAAGGAAAAAACCCAAATGACTTAAGTTAGATGAGTTAGAATTTGATTCTGAGGGCAAAAAAAGGAAAAAAAAAGGAAGTATTTCCAAACAGGCATTTAGTAAAGGTTTAATAATTCTAAGTCGGTTTATTTTTAAATCTTCTAACTGAAAGAAGTGCTAGACTGAAGTTCATCTTTGCTATCCAAATTTTTCTTCACAGACAGAAGTAGTATATTTAGTGCAGTGTACAGTGCCAATAATACCACAAGGGAAATTATCTGAGGTTAAATGAAATAAAAACTCTTGAGAACTTTTGAGCACTCAAATACTTTTAGAAGCACCTTTTATACACTGTATCTACTGTTGTGGCTTTGTAAGTCTCTAAAAGGCCTGGCTGTAGTGTCTAAAGTGAGAAAACACATTTAATGAACTATTCTGCGATTTATTTTAATACAAACTTGTTTTAACAACTGGATCAAATTTGCATGGCTTTACAATACTCTTAAGGACTAACAGGGACCATTTTTATATAATTAGCACTCAATACTACTTGGTTTCTTTTCACTTCCTAACCTAAGTATTTTACATAACTGGGGTTACTACTCATTCTCAAAGCATATGCTGCAAATGGCAAGAAATTACAGGCTTGTGAATAGCTGCCTATAAGAAACTATAAATTTGTGGCAAGTAGAAAAGAACACTGCTTTCATTTTGGTTTAATCTTTTTATTCAGTAAATGTTTATTAAACACCTACTGTATGTAGGCAAGCACCATCTAGACATTGGCACAACAAAGAAGACATCCAAAGTCTCTGTCCTCAAAGAAATTAGAGTCTAAAAGAGACATACAATAAATTTTATATTTTCATGCCTTGTTTATGTTTCTCCAAGGAGAGCAGCTGCCCATAGAAAGAAACCATGAACTTTCAATTTTTTCATTTTTAACTCTCAGGTGAATTTAAAAGAAGTAAAACTTGCAAGAACTATGTTACTGAAATGTTCAGAAACGGGTATCTGACAACCACTATACTGTCAACAAAAAATATTTTTCATACTCATGAAAACCTCCTAATACCCAATATTAGGTCAATAAGGCTACTAAATGCAGACTAGAAAAAATGTAGGACAAATAAAATATGAGTACCTACCAGAGGGCATGGTATCCAAAATTTCAGCATCTTCACCTTCTGGTTTTTCAGACTGCACATCCGAAGACAACATCAAACTTGGGTTTGGAGCAAAGATGGCCGATGTAACAACTGCATTATGTGCTGGGGGAAAATTTTACTTTAGAATAACCAAGAAATTTAATTCTAAACATCAAGACAAAGAGTGTAATATGCAAAAAATACAATAGTGTATATTACATGCAAATATATTTTTAAAAACTAGCAAATAAGTAACTAAGAAGTATTTAAAATCCCGAAATATTTTCTTTAAAAAATGCCACACACAAATTCTGAGATTTCATGACTTCTCAAATTTTAGACAAGTATAAGTTCTTCCTTGGTATAGAAAAATCCAACAAAGCCAAACACAAAGCAAAAAAAGTTATAATTGCCAAACTCTCTTTCAAATAATGCCTATACAAGTTTACTTCTAGTACATATCCACTTTAGCTTTATTCACTAATAAAAGACACACAAAAGTAGGCATTTACTTACCTTTAATACCTTCCCAAAAGTCATTACGATCTCTCCTGACTGAAGTAAACTTGCTTAGATCATGGTAAGTACTCCAGATATAAACATACTTATCTTCAGAGCCGCTAACGAGGTAACTAAAATCATGGCTAAATTTGGGGAAGAAAAAAAAACCTCATTTTTATTTTTTCTTTAGATTCCACTCTATCAGAACTTCCTACTTTAAAATACCTAAGAAAATACCCAGGAGAGCTTGTTGAAATATAGACTCCTAGTCTTACTCCAGAGGTTCTGACCATCTAGTTTTCACATGGGGGTCAGAGGCATTAGTATTTTTATCAAAGCCCTAGGTTACTGTGCTGCTAGTTAACCCACACAGGGAGGAACACCTCCTTAGGAAATGAAAGAGAGAAGCAGATAATTTTACCAATTAAATTACTGGGTAATTATAGTAGTTCCCTATTATTCATGGGGGATACCTTCCAAGACCCCCAGTGGATGCCTGAAACTGCAGATAGTGCTGAACCCTATATGTACTATGCTTTTTCCTATACACAGTCATGTGCCACGTAACTGTCTAAGATTGTGTAAGTATATTCTATGATGTTCCCACAATGAGAAAATCACCCAGCAACACATTTCTCAGAATGTATCAGACATGAGGCCTAGATGAATGGAAAATGGGAGAAAAGAAGGAATGTTCTGACCTCTTTGGGGAATTTCTCATTGCCGTTTACCTGAAACTTGCTTTGATCTGGCTGCTGCTGTTGACATAACCCTTATACTTCATGGACAGGGACAAATCTCTAAGATCATATAGTCTGATTCTGGAGTCATTTGAGGTTACCAGTATCTAAAAATAAATCAAGGGAAAAGTAAAAAGTATAATCTTTTAATATAAGCTATAATAAAAAAAGGGTGTATACACATACAGAATATACCTCAAAACTAGAAAAAGCAGTATTCCATAGGAAAGGGAAAATAATCTTAGCCAAGATATTAAGAGCTAACTTTCAGAAGTCTACAGAGTGCAGAGAATGATTATTTTCAATACTTAGTACCTTATTTTCTCCAGGTAAAGGCTCAATGCCAGTAATTTTTCTTCCAACTTTGTTGCGCCCTCTGGTAGATCGGACATGTATTTGTGTGTGGTATTTCAAATGCTAAAAAGAAATCACAAATTTAAAAGATCAGAATAAGAAGGAACCTCAGAGATTATGTGATCCAACTTGCAGCCAGACATGGTATTATTTACCCCAATTTACAGATAGGGCAGTTAACGTGCAGAGAGGATACACCAACTTACCCCAAACCACAAAAATGTTTTATTATGTATTCAACTATGTAATTTACACAAGATAGTCATTTACCTCTGTATCATAGAAAATACATCTGCCATCATATGTCCCAATCACTGCATATTTTCCATTCTGACAAAAATTTGCAGCTGTGATCAATTTTGTTTGACCATCTACTTCATTCCACAAAGCCACTTTTTTGTCAGGTATGTTCCAAAGGCGGAGCTTTCCATCCAATGATCCACTTAGAAAATACCTGTCATCCTAAAAATGTGACAAAAGAGAAAGCTTTCATTTTACCACATCAAGAGAAAACTTATTAGCAAATCAATATGTCTATTAGAAATGTTTAAAATATGTAGATCTCATTTAAAAAGTATTAAAGTATTCTTCATGTAGGTATTTTATTCACTAAAAATAACAAGTAGAAACTTCAGTATTCAATCTGAAGGAGTGACATACTGATTGCCTTAGCATATCCATAAACTGCTTTTCCCGAAGTATATGGATGTCAATAGATAATGTGTTAGAGTGTATATTGCGTAGAAGGGTTCTGTTATCAAATAAGTTTGAGAAATTCTGGGTTATGGAAAATTAAACAAGATTCTCAGTTAACATGCATTCTGTATCGTCAAAAAGGGGATAAAGTAGGTAGTGTTTTCCAGCTTATTTAACCATGGACTTCTTTTGCAGAGAGTTGGTAGGGGGTCAAGGTAGGAACATCTAGCATGGCTAGTACCTTCAAGGAACATACTTTGAGAAAAACCATCCTGTAATGATGCACTTGTCCTAGACTTCCCTAGGACACATGTAGGGATAAGACAGTAATGCCCACCCCAATAAACTTTAATTAAAAAAAAAGTCATGCCAGTTAGCCCACAGAACCAGTCAATTTTTGGAACTCTAACACCATGTCAGCAGAGAATCGCTTCACTAATCAAATTCTCAATCTCAAAGCAGAGTTCTCAACGGAGGGGGGGGGCAATTTGGCCCCACAGGGGACATGTAGCAATGTCTGAAGACTTTTATGATGGTCACAACTTGGGGGTGGGTGACATCTAGTGGGTAGAGGCCAGGAATGCTGCTAAACATCCTACAGTGCCCAGGACAGCCTTCTCTCCCTGGATGACAAAGAACTATACAGCTCAAAATTTCAATAGTGTCAAGGTTGAATAACTCTGCTCTAAACTAAACAAGGCCTACCACTAAGCTGGTCTAACTTCTGGTAACATAAGCATCAAATATAAAATAATAGGGATGCCAAAACAAGAAACAGTCTCTTCCCTGCTCAAGATTATTCTTCTTACCCACCTCTGAAGCCCATCAAGGATAACCTGGGCATTTTTACGGCTATGCAATAGTAGGCTTGACTCAATGTCTACCAGTAGAAAAGCTTAAAAAGTAAAAACACTTCATCTTGGTCTTACAATTCAGAATTTTATTTATGTACATACATACACATGTGTGTACTCATGTATGTGTGTGCATGCCTCTCCATTTTGCTATTTATTTTACAACTTTGGCATCTTCCTTCCAGATAACATTTAATAGAGTCATATTTCCTAAGAAAATGTCAACATCACCCGATTCTTCCCTAGAGCCTCTGAAAAAACTCTTCAGGTCTGTAGAATTTTTAGAAACAGGGCTTTTCAGTTTCCAAAATAAAAGTATAGAAAAACTATTGACTAAACAGAAGCCTTAATAATACCTAATACCTCTCTGGTGGATAACTATTACCACCTAATACCTCTCTCGTTCCACTCTGATACATTATAGTTAAAATAGAGGTAGAAGGAAGGATTTTTCTCATAGTTGCTGACAGGAATAAATCCATCCTTTTACTGCAATCTTGGGTGACAGGTAGAGGTGTTATTCAGAAAGAAGCATCTAAAGGCCTGATGGTTACAAGTGATGAGGTATTAATATAAATTAAACATTTTTTTAATTTTTAAAAAGTTTTTGACCAAGTCTTCTAAGAGTTCAGAATTATTACTGCCTATGCTATAAGCTTGCCCAGGGAGGGAAATCATATTGAGGGGAACAAAAAGTCATTCTTCTCTCTTAATCTGGGGAAAAAGGAAAAAAATGTGATTATAATTAAAACATTTCATTAAAAAGACAACAGAGATGAGGACATAATTTGAAATGCAATCATAACATCAATGCAGGGGTGAGAAAATAATCCCACATCAACTAGGGTCAACTCAAGCCCTCGTTATTTCAGCCTAGCTAGTGGAGTAGAACTAACATGTGACTTCCCTATAAAGAACTAAAACAAATTTAGCCTTACGCATTTGGTGGCTCTATCCTATAAGGACATAAGATAGGCCTGCGATTCCATGACAGCAGACTTTTCTCCTTTGGTTGAAATCATATGACATACTTTCTTTCCAGAGGGAAGATATTAACGAATTTTCTACATTGAAAATTAATAAGAAGGGATCTCAAGATTAACAATGTTGCCAGATATTAAATAGGAATTCAGCATTATCCTGTAACAAATGTTGGTCTTTGCCTCTTTCAACAACTTCCTCTTTGTCTCTTCCCCTTCCCAAACCTCCTCCCACAACTATTCCTGCCTATATGCTTCCCTTTCTCATTTATCCACCTGCTGCTGTCTTCTCTTCTCTCACCATTTCCAATATCTCACTTCTTTAATAGGATACTTCCTTCATTTATACCCTGCATGTCCTTTTAAAAATTTGGGATTACTTTTCACTGTCATATTTAGAATATAACATTTCCACTTCTTCTAATGCAGATTAGCAGAATATTTCCTTTTTCATTTTTAAAGTAAAATGAAACACTAAATTATACTGTTCTTAACTATGTGGCTGTTATAATTCTTTTCCTGTAGTCTAATTACCCTCCAGGGAAACCTGGTTCCCTCACCTTCCTTATAGTACAACAAAAAATGTATAAACAATTACTTACTCTTGGATGGAAAGCTATGGCAGTAACAAAATCTATATGCTGAAAACAGCAAAGGCATTCTCTTCTGGAAATATGCCATAACCTGACTGTTTTATCCATCGAAGAAGAAAGCAGAAAGTAGTTCTATGGAAAAATTGCCATTGATTATTTTATCATCATGTGGAAAAAAATTATTATACAATAAAAGTGAACTTTTGGTTTTATGTACCTCAATAGTTTTGCTATTAGTATTATTATATGCAGCATTAGGAAGAACAAAAGATTATCCAATTCACTCGGAAGATCCCATTTTTTCCAAAACAGTTAAACAGCATATTTCTTTGATTCTACAACTTTTTCACATTACCTATTCTGGAATTAGGATGCATCTTATGATCTATGTCAAAAGAAATCTGCCAGACAGACAACAACAGAGACTAAGGTGTACTTCAGTGGTTATAGCCTGCATATATTGGAACTTAGCTATGAATATAAGGCATCTTTTAATTTGATTGTTACTTCAGTTTAGTTATTTTCACATTGACAACACTGGCGAATTTTAACTCACATGGACTCCTTAATTGTCACTTAAAAATGCCTTCAAAAAGATTACCCTATAATGCAGCATGGAAATGAAAAGTTATTGTGCACCTGTCATACTGTAGGCAAGAAAATTAGAGATTAGAAATTGTCAAATCTCTCAGAATAGATCAGAGAATTTTCAAAGCTAGATGATCATAGTGAAACGGATTTGGCCATCACCCAGGAACTTAACATCCATCTGTCAAAAGCTTCTAACTGGAAGAAGATCTTTAATTTCTAAACACAATCTATTTAAGGGAAGAACTACGAGTTATACTGAAGTAGAAAACCCAAATGAGACCCTAGTATTCTTTGGTATGCATAAAGGTGCTAAACAAATTGAAGCAATGATTACATTGATTTAGGACTTACAATGTGCTAAACATTACTCTTAGCACTATACAGCAACCATATGAGGTAGGTATATTATTATCCCCTTTTACAAATGAGAACACTGAGGCGGAGAGGTTAATAATTTGTCTGTGACTACACAGCTTGTCAGTGGCAGAGTGGGTAGTTTGGCTCTAAGGTTCAGGCTCTAACCACTACACATTCTGCAGAGTGCTTACGTAGAACATGTTACAGAAACAATAAGATGCTCTGTCATTTACTCAAAGCAATAAAAGAATGTTATATCTTTAAATGTAAAAGACGACGAAGCATAAAAAATGATTTGGATATATAACTGTATGGTGCATATATGCTCTATGGGCTAGTTTAGAAAGTGTACATTTTATGTGGTCTACCTGGTTTTAAATAGATGGTGCACCTCACAAATAAAAAACCAGAATTTTGAAAGATTTACAATAACTTGTGAAACATCTTATAACAGTTATTTTTATTTTCAAGATCTACTCAGTTCCAGAAAAGTTTTAAAGAGCATACGCAGTTTACTTTATATTTCCTGTTGATTAAAAACAAACTATGTAAAAACTACCGTGTTTCCCTGAACATAAGCCCTAGCATGATTGTTCAGGATGACATCCCCTGAACATAAGCCCTAATGAGTCCTTTGGAGCAAAAATTAATATAAGACCTGGTCTTATTTTCGGGAAAACACAGTAAACCTATGGTCTGCTATTCATTAAAACTAACTTCATTCAGTTCTTGCAACAGTCCAATGCTTTTAAGCATATGAAAGAAATAAAAAGACATCCCTAAAAATAAAGATGCTGAAGACATGTTAAGACTTGTCCTAATATGCCAAGAGATTTCTGTTGAATAAATACTTATAAGTGAAATGAAACAGTTTTCTTAAACTGAACATGATCTTGGGAGTCAAGGAAATTATACTAAAATCTAAGTTCTAACCATAACTAGTTTTGTGATCTTGGACGAGTCAGAGTCCCAGTCTTCTAATCTACAAAATGAAGTATCGTCTACCTCAGAAGGTTAATGTCGGAAGAATTAACAAGGTAATTCTTGGTACCTGCTACAAAATAAGTTTTCAACAAACAGAAAACCCACTATAAACATCAATTGTGCTAGGTACTAAAGAGAAACGACAGTAAAATGAGATCTGGTCCCTACTCTTAGAGTAGGGACTTAGAATCCTGTTGCAAACAAGACCTAGAATTGTACATACTTGTAGGTAAACAGTTAAGTAAAAAAGAAAGTTTAAGAAAAAAGCATACAAATAGATGAAGGCCTTTAGAACAAAAACAGGTTTCCTGAAGAAGACATTGTGCCTTAAGTGTGACGCCTGCCCTACAGATTGCAAACTTTCCTGCCCCCACAATACTGTGAGCCAATTTCTTAAAATAAACCTCCTGAGTATGTATATCCTCTTGATTCTGTTGCTCTGGAGAACGCTGACTGATACAGTGGTCAATGGAAATCTAATTTCTTCCAGTTAGTGTGACATTTCAGAAAAAATATTGGTTTGCTTTAAGAAAGTAAAATGAGTGCAAGGTTCCCAATTATGTTTTGTACTTCTTGTTCCAGATGAATATAATTATCAGATTAAGGACACTTTAGATTTCCATCTTCTGACAACTCAGTCACATTTCACACAGGATGGGGAAGGAATACAAAGACAATACGAGGGATCCGTTTAAAACTAGCCTACCATGTGAGGCCCAAGCTTCTTCCAGGAGGTTAGAGAAAGACATTATGACAGATGGATTATGAAAAGCATTCAGAACATCTAAACAAGTATGACAGGAGCAGCAATTCATAAATGAAGTGATTCAAAGCTGGAGGTCAGAGAAAACCTGACTTGCCAACATACCAGCAATATTTTTGTGGTACATGAGGTTCTCCTGACATAGTAAAAATATATGGACATCACCGGTATCCCTGAGTCTTTTGTTAACTCAGGTGACTTCTCAGTTTAAAACTTTAAATATTACTTTTCCCCCAAATTCTTAACATCTTTTATATTATTATTACTGACCAATTTTAATACAAAGAGTGTAAGGCATCATGCAAAAATTCCAAAAACTGCTTCCTGCTTCAAAGACCTTAAATCAAATTTAAAATAGCTCTTTAAGTTTTCAGAAAACTGAAAATACTTGGTCAGTGGCAAAACACCCTCTCTACTTCTGAAATAATTTTGCTTTAAGGGAAAAAAATTTAAAAATGAAGATTTATCATTGATTAGTAAAATATAATTGTTAAATCTAAATTAATAATGTAGCAGATCAGACCCAAAGCAGTCTTGATAAGATAAATCAAATTTCACCTTTGTAGTTGAAGTCATATCCATTTTGCTGAGTGAGGATACTTTGCAAAATTACTTTACAAAGAGGCAAAAGGTACAGTATACAGACAGATCCAGATAGAAGCTGATAAGCAATATAAAGTAAACATTACCTTATTAGCCTAACCTGAAATTTCTCTTTTTTTAACTTTAATTTGTAGATAACTCCCACAAAGTATATATGGGTATTCAAACACTAGACAGTGTGACAATCATACAAATAAAAGACTTATTTTTATCCTAAAGTCATAGTTACATAGAATTAATTCACAATTCAAATATGAATTTCTTACTTTAGACCATGAAAGATCAAGGAGATCAGCAGTATGTCCCTTATATTTACAAAATGGCCGTTGTCGAAATGGTGCGTTTTTATCATCGGGGTCTTCATCAGCTCCACTGCATACCTATTTAGACAAAGACAAACATTAGCAAAATAAAAACTTCATACTCTTCCCAACTCATCTGTTCTCTCATCGTGTACTGATGCTTGATTGAAATCTTGATGTACCAAAAGCAAACTCCCCTTTATGCTGAATCTACTAATCACCTCTTCACCTCCTTGACCTAAAAAATAACAACCTAGGATCTTCCCTGAAGACCTTGTACTACCAGTCTTTTCCTGCCAGAGCCCCCACCCTGTCTTTTTCGAGCACGTGTTCCTTCAGGAGAGGTAGGAGCCAGCACCAGGGGATGATCATGACCAGTCTAAGCTAATCAAAACGAGCTCACTCCCTTTCCCAGTGATGAGCAGTTTAGGCATGGGCACGTGTTACAATTTTCATGAATTAGTCAGGAGGTAAAGATTTTTTGAGGTGGGAGGGAATAGAGGGAGGCTTGAGAAAGATTTCCTCATTCTTAAACAGGGGAATACTAAAAGGGACCTTCCTCTTTCCTACCTCTGAACACTGCTGTCTGCATGTGACACCTAAGAGTGCAGCAACTATTGTAGGACCATGAAAGGAACCAACCCAAGAGAACAACAGATAAAGAATAATAAAGCCGGAAGATGGTAGGATTCTTTGTCCCTGATGACACTACTGAGTTGCTCAATTAGCCAGCCTTGGAACCACCTCACCTCCAGACTTGCTTCCTTATTGTTTAAGTCATTTTCAGTTAGATTTCTGTTATTTGAAGTCAAAAGCATCCTGACAAAGATAGGTAGAAAAAGCACCGCCATTCTTGTGTGCCGTGCACTTAGTTTACAACATGCTTTTGTATTCACTATCTGAATAGATCCTAACAACTGTGAGTTAGGTATTAACATTATGAAGATGAAGGAATTAAGAAAAAAAAATGAGGCTCAAAGAGATTAAAATAACATATTAAAGGTCACACAGCCACCTGTAAACAGCAGAACCAAAGTGGAAATACAAATCATCTAACTTCAAGTTCAGAGATTGTTCCTTGAATATTTCAGAGGATGTAGCATGAGCACAAATACAGAGTGCTGGCTAAGTCTTGTTCATTTAGGGAACGATGGGTAGGATGATGAGGATGGAGAAAAAGTAAAGGGAGATGTAGTAGGGGATTAGGGTGGAAAGGTACTTTGAGACCAGATCATAAAGAGCCACAAATTTGTGGCTTAAAAGTTCAGATATTCTAATACAATGGAGAGCCCACAGAAGTTTCTGAAAAGAAAAAATAACATGATCTAACTGGTGCTTTAGAAAGAGAATGCTGAGTAATAGTGTAAAAGACGATTTGGAGAGAGAAAGTGGAAGCAGAAAGAGCAATCAGTTAAGTTTAAGTAAGAATACGAGGGCTTGAACTAGGACAGTGGCCATGGTGATAGATTAAAAACTACCAGTATTATTTTTCTAGAACTTTACAGTTTATAAAACATCTTCACATCTACTGTAGAGATAGACTAGCAACACAAATGCCAAGCACTACTGATCCTAGATGACTAGAGCTACTTCCCCTAATTTTGCTGCCATCTTAGTGAGCACTGCTGGAAGACATAAAACTAAATAGGCTTGTCCCATTACATCAAATTCAGCTTTTCCTTTAATAATCATTTACATTTCATTAAATCCTCAGCATATTTCCTCCAGAAGTAATTCCAGATCTTTATTTCCTCCTTAAATATCCATTTTCTTCTCCCTATACGCTACCTTTTTTTCAAAATACTTAATGTCTTTCTGATTATAAAATAATACATGCTCAGCATAAACAACTCAGAAAACAAAGAAAGCAGAAAAATTAAAATTAAAACCACCTATAATCTGCTAACATTTTGACTACCTTCAATCTTTGTTTTTAAAAACAATTGAAATCATACTATACACGTGATTCAGTATTTTCCTTTTTATTACATCATGTGTTTTCTGTATTTCACTCTGAAAACATTTACTAACTGCATATGGACATACCATAATTTAATCATTCTCCAATATGCTGGTCACTTAGACATTTCCATTTTTTCCCTAAATAAATAGCAATTCAATGAACATCCTGGAACATGAAACTTTATCCCCATTTGACTATTTTTTATCCTAATATAAGGGGTATTACTACTCAAAAGTTTCAAGCCTGAAACTTTTATAGTATCTCTTGCTGTTTGTTTTAATAAAAGCAGATAAGTTTACTTAATTTTTTTTTTTAGAAATACAGGAGTATACAGAATCAAATAAAAATCACCCCAAATCCTACCATCTAGAGATAACTAACTGTATGCAATAATTTGGTGTATTCCCTTTAAGTTTTTATCTATAAATATTTATAGATATTTTTAGCCAAAATTTGGATAATATTGTGTGTAATTTCTCAATTCTGCTTTTTTTCACTTTACATTTTATTTTGGATATTTTTAACATCATTAAATAGTGTCTGAAAACAATTTAAGGACGAAATAACATTCTACTGTACAGATTATACCCTAGTTTTTATTTCCTAGTTGTTAAAAAATTAGCTTGTTCAAGTTTTAGCTATTGTGAGAACACTAAAATGAAAATCCTTTTACTTACATCTTTGGGTGTATCTGATTATTTCTTTATAATAGATTTTTAAAGGTAGAATTACTAAATACAATATTATATATTTCATCTAATTTACATATGTCTCTAAATAGGTATCTACATCTAGAGAGACATTTATATCTCTATATATAGTTACATACACAAATATAAATATAAATAAAACTTTATTATGGACATTTCAAACATACACAGAAGTAGACAGACTAATATAATAGTATAATGACCCCCATGCATCCACCACCTACTTTAATGATCATCAACATTTTACTCATCTTGTTTTATCAATCTTCCTCCCACTTTCACATATTTGCTCACTTTTGCTGGAGCATGTAAAACAAGATCTGAACCCCACTGATTTTATCAGTAAATATATATGTATCTCCAACTAATATACTTTTTTAAATATACTACCTCTTTTAAATATACTACACCATGCCATTATCACACCTAAAAATACTATTTGTATCATCTAATATCTAATCCATATTCTAATATCCTGATGACCTAAAAATGTCATTTTAAAGTTGGACTGCTATGAAAACTTGTAAGCCTTCTTATATTATTAGCACTTACCAGATACTGTACTAGTTACTTGAGATACCAAAATAAATGACATTTCTTACCTTATAATCTATTCTCAGTATTTGAAAGCTATAATGTGCCTTTTAACAGACGTCATTAACAAATTACGCCATTCTGTTCAAAAACCCTCCATTAGCTTCCATCATTCTCAGAACAGCCAAAGTCTTTGCAATGGCCTACACGTTATGACTGCCCTGTCAACATCTCTGCGACTTCATTTTCTATTACACCCCGTTGCTCACTGACTCCAGCTACCCAGGCTGTTTCTTGAATACAAAGAACTCCTGCCTTATAGCAGTTTCACTTGTTGTTCACTCTACCTAGAATACTCTTTTCTTCCAGATAGCCAGATGATCACTCCCTCACCTCCTTCAGATTTTGCTCAAATGACAACCTCTTGGTGAAGCTTCGCTTGTCCACATTATTTACTCCCTGTGTCTCCACTTAATATGCTTTATTTTATCCATGAAATTTATCACTTTCTAACATATTACAAAATTTACTTATTTTGTTTCTCTGTCTCCAACCACTAGAATTTAAACTTCGTATCAACAGATATTTGTGTCTCTTTTGCTCACTACTATATCCCTAATTCCTAGAGCAATCATTAATACACAGTAGGCACTCAACAAATATTTGTGGACTAAATGAAGACATGGTGCCAGACCTTCAGATGCCAACTAGCAAAGCATAATGGTTAAGAGCATAAGCTCTAGAGACAGATCAGAGCTGGGTTCTAATATGAACTGAATGAAATTGGTGAGTTACTTAACATCTCTAAGCCTTCTCTTCTTCTTTGGTAAAACAGAGTTCTTAATAGTATCTCACAACAGTATCAGGACTATTGTGAGGTTAAATGAGATAAGACGTAAAATGCAGTTAGCAAAGTACATGGCACATAGTAAGGGCACATAAAATCTTACTATACTATAAATTGATATAGTATAGTAAGTGCTTTTACCGTGTTTCCCCGAAAATAAGACCTAGCCGGACAATCAGCTCTAATACAACTTTTGGAGCAAAAAATAATGTAAGACATGGTATATATTATGTGATGTGATATGATATGATGTGATATGATATATGATCTGATATGATATTATACCCGGTTGTATATTATAGTAAAATAAGACCGGATCTTACATTAATTTTTGCTCCAAAAGACGCATTACAGCAGATTGTCTGGCTCGGTCTTATTTTCGGGGAAACACGGTAACAGAAATATAGACAAAGTGCCATGACAACAATGAGGAAGGATATGAGTAAGAATGCATTAAACAAACTAAGGAATGCTTCAGTGAGGAGACTGAGTTTGAAAATAAATTTGTCAGGCAAAAGGAGTAGCATATGTAAATAGAATCCACAAAGGGTCTGACACTTTTGTTGGGACAATAATGAACAACTGAGTGGCTCAGAATATAAGGTTTGCAAGAGGGAAGGGTGGGAAATAACAATGAGAGCTGGGGTCAGGCTGATCTCTGAAAGGTTGAGTCAAGCTAAGGAATTTGGACTTGACTCAATAGGAAAAAAAAGAGAGCCACAAGGAGTGCTTAAATAGGAGGGTAACATGATCAGATGTGTTTCATACGAAAGTAATTCTACTGGCAGTGTGGATGAAAGACTGGAATCTGGGAAAAGAACTCTAATGGTCCAGGTAAGAGATCAAGCCTGGATTATAGCAGTGGAAATGAAAGGAATGGCCAGATTCCAAAGACATTTCTGAGATCAAGTGGGCAGGATGTGGTAAATGAGCAGACATTGAAGGGAGAGTAGAAAGTGATCACAGTTTCTTACTCAGGAGATGGTATGGGTGTTAAACAAGGAACTGACATCGAGTACTGTCAAAGGAGTGGTTTTCTCAGGAAAAGAATACATGCTTAATTCCGTTTTGGACATATATTAATTATGGTTGATCTCTGCCTTCTCCCATGCAGAGGTCCTTGGCATGCACTTTATATTTTCAGTGACTCACACATTGTAGACATTTAATAATTGTTGACTAAACCAAATCTTAACCAATGCATATTTTTAACAAAATGCTGCATATGTAGCATTTCACAAAAATTACCTCTTACTCTTTAGTTAACTGTCTTCATCCAAGCTTTTGATTCTAATGATCTTCAAGAGGATCAGGATGTCACCCCAAAACATGCCCTTTTGCATAAGGATTATTTTGAGCTGAAATCAACATTGGAGAAACAGACACAAGAAAGTCTCTACCCTTCCCCTTTCTACCTGAAAGCAGAGCATAAAATTCCTTTTGTGAAGGTGTCTTCCCCTCACAACTCCTTTATCAGGAAGGAGAGACTGAATCTTATCTCTGGAGATAGCATGAGTCTGCACAAACAGGGCTTTACTAAATAACCTTTATCTTCCATTAGCTTTCTCCAATATATTTACTGCCCCAAAATTTACCACCCCTAAAAGTCTAAACCCCCTTTTTCTTTGTGTTGTCACATCTCCACAAACTTATTGCTCTTTGTTAAAATGATATATAAGCCCCTACGTCTGATTGTTTCTTTGGATCTTCCCTATTTTGGGGTAAAGGCCTCCATACGCATATGTAATACACCCTTTCTCCTGTTACTGTCCTTTGTCAGGCTATTCTGTAGATCCCAGCTGTAGAACCTAAGAGTGTAGAGGAAATATTTTTCCTCCCCTACAATCTACTCTCAAAAATTCTAAGCAGCAGTTAAATGAGATCACACCTATATCGATGTTCCACTAAACAAGCATACCAAACACAGATTTACCCAAGAAAAGCATTCATTTTAAGAAACCGATACTTACGACTTCTAGTGTCAAGAAGAAATTTGGTAAGTCCCTAGCATAATGGAGCAAAATCAACCATGCCCCTCTTCCTTTCTGCCTTACATTTACTGAGCGCCTTTTGGAAATCAATAGAAACAGAGAGTGTAATTCTAGGCTTGACATGACCAATGAGTAGGTAAGTGATCTGCTGTGCATCACTCTGTATGCCTAACTATACAACATGTACTTTCAGATATTCTATTTTACACGGATGCTAAGAAGACAAGAGTGAGAATGTAGTTGAAATGTGCTATAATATTACCAGTATCATGCGAAAAAAGAACATGCACATCAGGAACACAAACTCCATTGTGCTTACTGCGCCTCACTGCAGTTAGCACTAGGTTCAAAGGTAATGCCAGATACTGAACTCCAAAGGCATATGAAATAGTGGCCCCTTTTTTAACTGTCCCCAAATAGAATGACAGAAGTAACAGAACCCCAGATATAAATGAAACAACAGATATAAATGATATTCAAGACTCCAGAAAAAAATCTCAGTACTTCAGGGGGTCACTGCATTTTGTGTCAAAGAACTACTCTCATATTTCCCCGAAAATAAGACCTAGCCGGACCATCAGTTCTAATGCGTCTTTTGGAGCAAAAATTAATATAAGACCCGGTATTATATACGTATGTATATACATTATATATATACACACATATATAATATAATATAATATAATATAATATAATATAATATAATATAATATAATATAATATAATATAATATAATATAATTAATATAATATAATATAACATAATAACTATTATACTCCTGGTCTTATATTATAGTAAAATAAGACCGGGTCTTATATTAATTTTTGCTCCATGAGACACATTAGAGCTGATGGTCCAGCTAGGTCTCATTTTCGGGGAAACACGGTATGCTCCTCATTTAAAAGGTCTTGTATTTGGGGTGACCAGTTGGCTTAGTTGGTTAGAGCATGGTGCTAGTAACAGCAAGGTTGCTGGTTCGATCCCCACATGGGCCACTGTGAGTTATGCCATCCTTTAAAAAGGGAGGGAGGGAGGGAGGGAGGGAGGGAGGGAGGAAAGAAGGAAGGGTCTTGCATTTAAACAAGATTGGGAGTTACTTAGGGTTTTTGGGGGGCATGAATGGAAGTAGTTAAGAACCTGTAGGCAGGACTGCTGAAATCAGCATAATGAAAGATGGTGCAAATAGTCCCTGTTTTTAATAGTAACCAAAGCCTGGAAAATTTATGGTGAATTAAACTAATAAAAGCAAACCCTTTTCCCTAAAGCAAAGTGGTTAACATTTTCTATGCTACATTAGTGGGTGAAGGCTTTCTGGAGGAAGTGGGCTCTGAAGAATGGGCAAGCTTGGAATAAAGAGAAGGGAAATTGCAAGCATCCAGATAAGGGAAACGGGAATAATGCCATAGGAACTCAACACTGACTCAGGCCTGGGTTAGGTTCCAAGGATACTAAGATCTGTGAAGTACAGTTCTTTGCCTTAAACCAGCCTGAGACTAGCCAGTGAGACAAACTGCCAAGGAGGATGTGGTAAGTAATATCAATGTCAATATGACGTACTCTCAGAAAAAAAAGGAAGAACAACTTTGCCTGCTTGATTCAGGGAATATTATAAGAGATAAGATATTTAAAGAAGGAGAGGGCTTTGCCCTGTGAGGACAGGGGACAGGAAGGGAGTTCAAGGCAAAGCAAACGGCATGGACAGACATGAAAGTGAGTGTTTAGAGCACACACCCATATCCAGCATGGCAGGTAGAGTGTGCAGGTACTAGGGAATTAGAACTGAGTTAAAGCAGTGAGATGAGGCAATATCGGGAAGGACCTTGTTCCGTAGGTGACAAGGAGCCATCAGAAGATTGAAAAACACAGAACAGCCAGTCAGATATGTATTTTATTAAAAAAATAAAATAAAATAACTGGTGGCAGTATAGAAAATGAACTGGGTAAAGACCAGAGACAAAAAAAGCAGCAAACGTTCAAATGAGTGTTAAGGGCATAGATGATGTGAGCAACAATGGGGGAAGAGGGAACAGATTCCATGGGCATTTGTAGGTGGAGGTAGAGTAGATGGGAATTTGCAACTAATTTGATATGTGGATAAGGAAGGAAAAGCAATAGAGTGTTTCTGACTGAGTTAAAAAAGGAACTTATAGATGTTGATGCCATTAAAGAAGGTTCAAAAGAGAGGAGAAGCAGCATGTGGGTAGATAATAAAAATATTTCCATGAATGACCATTAACATCTATCCAGACACCTGGGACTTATCTTAGGCTAGTCACTTCCCACCCAGCTGGTCAGTCACCAAGTCCTATAGATCCCACTTCTTTGATGTATCTCAAATTCAGCTCATCTTTATGGTTCTTAGACCCACTGCTATCAGAGTCTATCATGATCGGGCCGGCCCGGTGGCTCAGGCGGTTAGAGCTCCGTGCTCCTAACTCCAAAGGCTGCCGGTTCGATTCCCACATGGGCCAGTGGGCTCTCAACCACAAGGTTGCCAGTTCAACTCCCCGAGTCCTGAAAGGGATGGTGGGCTCCGCCCCCTTCAACTAAGATTGAACATGGCACTTTGAACTGAGCTGCCTCCCGGATGGCTCAGTTGGTTGGAGCGTGTCCTCTCAACCATAAGGTTGCCGGTTCGACTCCCACAAGGCATGGTGGGCTGCCGCCCTCTGCAACTAGCAATGGCAACTGGACCTGGAGCTGAGCTGTGCCCTCCATAACTAAGACTGAAAGGACAACAACTTCAAGCTGAACGGCACCCTCCACAACTAAGACTGAAAGGACAACAACTTGACTTGGAAAAAAAGGCCTGGAAGTACACACTGTTCCCCAATAAAATCCTGTTCCCCTTCCCCAATAAAATCTTTATATATATATAAAGAATCTATCATGATTGAAGTACCCATTTCTCTTCTGGGTTAACAGCCTCTTAAGTGGTTTTCCTGTCCCTAGCCTGGCACCCCTATTCAATCTATCCTTTACAGTGCTATCAGGATGTTCTTTCTAAAACAAAACCCTGAACATTTTAATTGAGCTCCTGATAAAAACCCCCCTTTAAAGCCCCCTCTCCCTCAGTAGCTTGCAGGATAAAGTTCAAAATCTTGGTTTAACACAAACAAAAGGCCATGTAAAATTCCAGTGCTGCTTACCTCTCCCACAATTCTCACTTACCCTTTGGTCCACCCACATGGAATTTCTTGTAGCACCTTTAACATGCTGTGCTGTTTCAGTCTTCATGCCTTTGCACTGGCTACAGGGTCTGAGATGGCCTTTCCTGCCTTCTCTCGTGAACTCCTAGCTCAAACATCAAAGCCTCCAGGAAGGTTTTCCTGACACCCTGATTCACGACGTTAACTCCTATACTTGCGGAGTCCCTTCTGTAGAATATTATCATCTACTACTGTAATTGTGAATATATCTATTTCACTAGTCAGCCAGGTCCCTAAGGCCACAAAATATGTTTCATTTAACTTTGCAGAGTCTAGTGCCGTGTCTGGCCCATATAACAGGCACTCAAAAAACATTTACTCAGGGAGTTGTTTTCAGATCTTCAGATTAATTGATGTGCTTGAAGAACATGTAGGTGGAGAGATCCCATATATATTGTTATGTGAAAAGGGCAGCATGCACAGTAAGATCTCATTCTTGTTTAAAAAACATAAAGCTACTGAAAGGCTAGGAGAATTATGGAACTAAAGCCAGTTTAGGATGGGAGGCAGTGGGTAAATCCACTGAGAATGGCCAAGGAAAGAACCCTGAGAAACAGCAACATTAAAGAGGGTGGAGGAAGAAGAGACAACATGGATAGAGGAAGAGAACGAGGAAAAACAGATCCATGAAAAGCTGAGAGGAGTATGTTCAGAGTAGGTAAAAATTCATGTCAATTACTATAGAGCCAGTGAAATCCCAGGTGGATATTGTAGCTTCTCTTTACGTTAACCTTGCCTAGATCAGTACACTAGAAGCACAGGGGACAGCTTAGAACAACATTTTATGTTGTACTTTTTAGGTTTAAAATTGGTTATAATATTCAACCTTCTAGCTCTGAGACCAAATGAAAATCATTAAGATATTTAAAACTACCTAAAACTGTGATAAAGCATTTATTAAACCAAGAAAATGGGGACACCCAGATGGCTCAGTTGGTTAGAGCACTAGCTCTGAACAATAGGGTTGCTGGTTCAGTTCCCACATGGGCCAGTGAGCTGCACCCTTCACAACTAGATTGAAGACAACAAGCTGCCACTGAGCTGCTGGAGGGGCGGCTGGATGGCTCAGTTGACTAGAGTGCGACAACAAGGTTGCCGGTTCAATTCCCCCATGGGATGGTGGGCTGCGTCCCCTGCAACTAAAGATTGAAAACGGCAAATGGTCTTGGAGCTGAGCTGCGCCCTCCACAGCTAGACTGAAGGACAATGACTTGGAGCTGATGGGCCCTGGAGAAACACACTGTTCCCCAATATTCCCCCATAAAATTAAAACAAACAAACAAAACCAAGGCAATGGAAAAATGAAAATATTTCAGCATCTTTTTTTCTTTCTTTAATTTCCTATAACTCAGGTATCCATTATTATTTTTTAAAAATATCTAACATGGATTTGAGGGGAGGGGATTTTGTTTTATTTAAGTTTTCATTAGTAGTTTTGTAGCTTGAGTAGTATTATTCACTGTCTAACAACCTTTAAAAATCACACTTTTTCATTTACCAATTCTAATAGAAGCTCTTGTTTCTAACACATCTAATTTTAATTAAGTGCTTTCATGCAACTGTAATTTCTGATAAACAATAAGGTACGCCATGGTAAACAAATCAAATCACGGTATTTAACAATAGTAACCATAAAAGAATGAACATACCCCTGTATCTGTATCAGATTTTGATGAATTTAGACTTTCCTGAGAAGGTGATGGGGACACACGTCCTAAAAACAACATAACAACTGTAAAAAGGCATGTACCTACATGTACACACACACACACAAAAATCAGAAATAAAGACACAGTAACACCTAATTAATAGTCATGAATGTAACAATCTGGAAAAATCCATGGGAAGCATTAACTCTTTAGGCACCAAAATATTTGTTTTTATCATTTTTATATAAGAACTTTATAAAATGGCTTAAGCATTTCCCCAGTTAAATAAAATATTGTTAAATTCTCATTATTCACAGTGAATACATTCTTGTCAATCATAACAAGTAGCAAGATGAACAATAAAGGGGCAGAAAGGGTCTAGGCTGAAGTAAGTCTCAAGGGCCACTGAAAGTAGTCTTTTTGCTCCAGGCGGGGCAATAAAAAGAAATGCATAATAAACATAGTTTACTCTATATTCCTGCCCAAAGCCACTTCTATGTATGTCCTTTCTCCCATCCCTTAACTTCTTGTTTTCCAGCCTTGGATGACTGGGGATGGGGGTAGGGTGGGGAGAGCGGGATTTGTGGAGAAAATTTATTGTAGTTAAGTAATTACAAGAAAAGAATCCCATAAACTTGAAACTCCTATTTACATCAATTCTACATGTTTTCCTGATAATTTACTATGACACAGAAATATTTCACATAGTTGTAATCACTGTGTACATATACCATCTTCTGAGGTTTCTCTTTTCCATTTAACCTTTTTTCGTATACCCTTTGATGTACTGACAAATCACATTTACTTTCCATGGCTATGTTTCTGTAATCATTCTTTACTTATTGGATGTATATATTATTCTCATGCTTTTTCTAGATGAATCAGATATTTATTTTAACCTAGGATAGAACTGAAGATTGCCAGGGGAAACCAAATAACTTCGTTCTCAATAGCTGATGAAATTAACTCTGCACTACACCTGAAAGAGGATAAAGTCAAAAGCTTTGTGGTAGCTTTTTTCACTGGGTTTAGATGTTGACCTCTGTCTTACTTAGGTTTGTGGCTATGACGGGAAATTAGTTGTTGTAAATGTTGCCTAATTAGAGGGCATTATTATACCTAAAATGTAAAAATGCCAGATGTCTCTAGATTTTTAAAGCCCACAAATAAATGAAAAAAATACCTTCAGTATTGTATTTCATTCGCATATTGTTGAAATAGTCAAAAGCATTTTTTAAAGCCCATATTCTCACTACATTGTCTTGTCCAGCTGAGGCAAGTAATCGACCACAGTGAGAAAATTTCATTGTCCAAACAGCTCCCTATGAAAACAAATGAAGGTTCAAAGTTATTATTTTAAATATTAAGACACTAAGCCAAAATAAAAAATTATGCCAAATTATGCATACTAAGATAATGCTCCCATTACTAACATCATTTAAACCAACAGTCCAATTGTGATACACTACCACAAAGAGGCACTTTTAGGAGAAAGGAGAGATACGATAACACAGTTTACCATACTCTAAACTAACAATTTCAATTCCAAACCTTGTGCACATATTACTCGAAATGGGAGTTGTGAGGTAGCTTGAAATCTTCATTGTAAAAGCATGAATACTAGATTGGGATTTCAGTTTCCTAGCTGAACATCAGGGGGAGTAGGATAGGAGGAGGCAGAGCCCTCAGCTTAGCACCAACAACTCCTGACCAGGACTGACAGAAGAGTACGATCCACCTTATCAGTAACCCTCATAGTATTAGATATTTAGAAATGTTGGAATGGTGTGGATTCCTCCAGTTTTTCTCCCCAGAAAGGTTTTGCAGTATATGGCTAGAATTCCCAGACATATACTGAAAACAGAGTGTGTGTGTGTGTGTGTGTGTGTGTGTGTGGTGGGGAAGGGGTTAAAGAATGTGAACTCAAACTGGAAAGGCCAAATCCTATTTCAACAAATCCTATTATAACTACTATTACAACACACATCTATGCAGATCACGAAGATTACCCAAGTTAGAGGCAACAGCTCATTTACTGGAATAATATTCATCTCTATAAAATTCAAGTATATTAAGACATTTGTCATTTGGAGCCTACTACAATGAGATTTTACTTACAACTGGAAAGAATGAAAGACAGTCAATACAGTACAAGGAAATTCATCAGATTCCTAAAGGAAGTTACTCTAATCAACTCAAACATTTTATGTGTAGATTATAAATGCCAAAGTTTAAATGCCAATCTGGCTGCCATCTTATGTTTGTGGTTGCTTCCTTCCAGTTAGGCCAACTTTTAGATTTAAAATCTAAATAGATAAATAGATTCCCTGATTAAGGACACACAGCATCATACATCCAGTTCTGAGTTTATTACTTCATTCCCTATATTCCTAGCATTTTCAGGAGCAATATAATTTGTATACTTTATACCTACTTTGGTACATTTTAAGTCTGATAGAGAAGTTGTACCTTTACCTACCTCTGTCCTTGTTTTAGGTCACTTTACAAAATATATTGAGCTTCTGACATTTTCACCCCAATTTTATTGGGGAATATTGGGGAACAGTGTGTTTCTCCAGGGCCCATGAGCTCCAACTCATTGTCCTTCAATCTAGTTGTGGAGGGTGCAGCTCACTGGCCCATGTGGGAATCGAACTGGCAACCATGTCATTCAGAGTTCATGCTCTAACCAACTGAACCATCCGGCTGCCCCGAGCTTCTGACATACTTGTGTAAATTATTTAAAATATACTGGGGAACATTTCAATCATTTTTTAAAGTGATAGATCACCCTCTAATATAACTGTTTTAAAGTTTGGTACCTTTACATTGCTTTCTTAATGATACAGACTTAGAATTTACTTAATTCAATAACTTGAACAATAATTCAGATAGACTGCATTACTAATTCATTAAATCGTATTAATATCAATTCACTCTTCTTAAGTAAGGCTAGAAAAAAATACATACATAAGAAGAGATCTGCTTTATAGAAGTATTTCTCTCAATGAAAACAGAATCGATACTGAAAAATAAAAACCTCGCTTACCATATGTTCACCACTCAGATCTTGCACCACTTTGATCTGATCAAAATCATAAGGTCCTTTGAAACCATGCGCTGCTTTGAATTTAACAGGTCTTGTGTATGGCATCCCTTCATCATCACTGGACGAAGGATCATCTTGATCAGTATGAAACACTAAATAGAAAACCACCAAAAATCATCACTAACTAATATAGATATAGCTATCATATTTTCATATCCACTGCTAACCAAGAAAAATTCATTCAATGGAGAAACAAAATCTGTCTATTACTAAAGAGTATATTGATTCCAAATCCAGCTCTGTCCTTTATTATCTGTATGACCATAGGTGAGGTGCCCAACCTGTCTGTGCCTGAGTATTCTCATCTATAAAATGGGGAGAATAATGGTGCTTACCTCATTGGTTTTATGAGGACTAAATGACTTAATATAGCTGAAAGCGTTTAGAACAGTGTCTGGCACAGAATAAGTGCTATATAACTGTTTATTATAAAAATAAATGAATTACAACAAGGGCATAGGAAGTTAAGACGTGCACAAATTTAGAAAATTTACCTATTTTTCAAAATATTCATAAAAACTAAGTAGCTTTGCATAACTAATTTATAGCTGATTACTGAACACTCTTCTAGGTTCCCACAGTCACAAAGTATGTACAAATTCATGTTAAGATGCATAAATTCATTTTCCTTACCAAATTAAGTGACAGTGAAAGTTACATGATTTATTGAAATGCTAAGATATCAGCTATAAAGCTTTATTTCTTTCGATAGAATGCTTCTTAGAAACTGCAGGCTAAATTTAAATGATAACAAATGAAATATTCAGTTGAAATGTTCTGTCACTTACCTTCATCTCTCACACTTTTAACTTTATTTACTGCACGTTCACCATATTCCTCAGCCAAATGCTTTGCTCTTTTTACTGATTTTCCTAGGAACTTCTTTAGTTGAGTCCTTACCGAAAACACAAAAACATCACAATTATTTATTAACTCAACTAACTGTAAAAGTTCAAGAATTCACTGATAACCTTATTAGCTGTGACTGGTAAAGCTATTATTTTGAAATAGCTCTTTTTTTTTTTTTTTTTAACATAAACAGTAGGTCTCTGAGATCTCAAATCCACTGTATGGAATAAGTATATTCAAGTCAACATGGCAACAAAGCAAATATAGGCACTTCCCCCAATGCACAATATCGTATGCTCTAAGAGCATTGGTAATCTATTGGCAAGGCTGGGATGAGAGGGGAGTGTTTAGAGCGAGATACCTTAGCCATCTCCCCGGATCATCTGATATAGAGAGTATGGGGAGGCCATCAATATGCAGTGAGAACTGCTTTGAGAAGACTGCTTTAGATGGCCATCCTTAAAAACTCATTTTAGGTTAAGTCATAAAAATTGCGGTGTGAGGTGAGCCTCTTGAAATATCCCCTGGAATTTACAACAATTTGAAAGCTGTAACTCCACAAACGACTCTGCGCAACATGCAGGCAAGACTAAGAGGTACACTACTGAAATCATCTAAAGGTGGGCAAATTGTGCTAGCAGGGGAGGAGGAAAGGGAGAAGTACGGACACGGGGCTGCGTGGGCGCAGGACGCAGACCTAGCTCAGTGCTCTGAGCTATCTGCATCCCAGAACTACGGTACCTGTGGGAGAGGGAAGAACTTGGACTGCTAGGGCTCTGCTTATGGCCCATAGGCCTGAGGGGACAGCATATAACACAGCTAAACCCAACGATCACGGCAGAGAAATCAGAGAAAAGACTGAGGGAAGAAGGCTGAAAACGGTGGTTTAAGCCCTCACTGCCAAGCAGAGAATGGAAGCCTTAGGCACTGAGACTAGCCACCCGCTCCCAACACTCCCAGAGCTCGCCCCGCCACCACCTGCCCAGTCCTAGAAACAGAACAGCAGCAGTGTCAGATCAAAAGAATAGAATATTTGCAGTTCTCAGAACTATGGTCCGCAAACACAGATTCGCAGCCCAACTAGTTCCGGCAAAGGTGAGGGAGCTGTGGAAGCAGGACCGGCTGTGGTTATGGTCACTGCCATTGCTCTGGGCCACCTCTCACAACTCACCCTGTCCGTGGCCCCACCTATCTGGGCGGATCCCTGCAGGAGTAAAGAGAACGGCTGGAACACACAGGCTCTGAATGTGGTGCAGGAAGAGCTTTGGAACTTCAAAATCTCTCCACATCCCCAGAGGGACACGATGCCCTATGACCCAGGCGAACTGTTAACAGAGGAGAAGCGCGCCTTCCAGGGAACGCCCCCCCCCAAATTGTGTGAGAAGCTGGAATAGGGCAGAGAAAACAAACACTACAGGGTGAGAGAGAATGAAAGGGTGCAGTTGGACAGAAAATAAAGCATTCTACCAACACCTACTGGAAAACAAAAAAAGACCTCTTTCTATCAACCTGTTGTAGAACCCACACCCGTAGATGTCTAGGAAGAGAATAAAGCATTAATTGCCATGAATAACCAAGGTAACATGACAGCTCAGAAAGAAAATGAAGTCTCCAGAAAATGAACTGAAAGACATGCAAATATACGCCTTAAATGACAGAAAATTCAAGAATGTAGTTCTTATAAGCTCAACAAAATGCAAGAAAACACAGACAGGCAGTTTAATAAACTCAGAAACACAATCAAAGAACAAAATGAACATTTTACCAAAGAGATTGAAATTTTTAAAAAGAACCAAATAGAATTTCTGGAGATTAAGAACTCAATACAGGAAATGAAGAATGAAATAGCCAGCTTAGGTAGTGACTTAACCAGATGAAGAAAACAATCAGTGACATTAAAGAGAGAAATCTGGAAATGACACAGATGGAAGAAGAAAGAGACTTGAGACTTAAAAGAAATGAAAGAACTCTACAAGAACTTTCTGACTCCATCAGAAAGAGCAATATAAGAATCATGGGCATACCAGAAGAAGAAGAAAGAGAGTAAGGAACAGGAGTATATTCAAACAAATAGTGAATGAGAACTTGCCAAACTTGTGGAAAGGACTGGAGCTTCGAATCCAAGATGCAAATACAACACCTAATTACCTCAACCCCAAAAGTCTTCTCGAAGGCACATTACACTGAAGCTGTCAAAAATTAACCACAAAGAAAGAATCCTCAAGGCAGCCAGGGAAAAGAAGACGGTAACCTACAAAGGAAAGCCCATTTGTTTATCATCAGGTTTTTCAGCAGAAACTTTACAAGCCAGGAGGGAATGGAAACAAATATTCAAACTATTGAAAGAGAGAAATTATGAGCCAAGAATAATATATCCAGCAAAGATATGCTTTAGATATGAAGGAGGAATAAAGACCGTTCCTGACATACGGAAGCTGAAGGAATTCTCTAACACAAGACCTGCACTATAAGAAATACTGAAGGAGGCTATTGGATCAGCATAAACAGGAATAATTTATGACAACTAAAACATGATAGGGGAGACAGTAAAGGCATGAACCGGAATATGGGAATGGAGAAAGTAAGCGTGCTGAAGAAAAGGGAATACTCTCAATATTAAACTTTCTTTTACATAAACTTCACGGTAACCACTCAAAAAAATTCCAGAACTGAAATATACAACGTAATAAAAGAAAAAGATGGAAAAATCATAGAATACCACCACACAGAAATAACAGTCAACAACAAAAAGGCAAAGAACCAATGGAGACACAGTGTTACTAGAAAACCAAAGATAGAATTATAGGAAATCCTCAGATATCAATAATCACCCTAAATGTAAACGGACTGAACTCACCAATAAAAAGGCAAAGAGTAGCTGAATGGATTAAAAAACTAAACCCAATGATATGCTGCCTCCAAGAGACACATCTCAGCTACAAGGACAAAAATAGACTCAAAGTGAAAGGGTGGAAATTGACACTCCAAGCAAATGGTATCCAGAGAAAATCAGGTGTAACCATACTGATATCAGATGAAACAGACTTCAGGGTGGAAAAGGTAACAAGAGACAAAGATGGACATTTCATAATGATAAAGGGGATTATACAACAAGAAGACATAACAGTCATCAATATTTATGCCCCCAATCAGGGAGCACCGAAATATACCAAGCAACTACTAACAGAACTAAAGGGAGAAATTGACCAAAACACAATTATAGTAGGGGACCTAAATACATCATTGACAGCTATGGATAGATCATCCAAACAGAAAATAAATAATGAAATAGCAGCCCTAAATGACACATTAGATGAAATGGACATAATTGACATTTATAGAGCACTTCATCCTAAAACATCAGACTATACATTTTTTTCTAGTGTACATGGAACATTCTCAAGGATAGACCATATATTGGGACATAAAACTAGCCTCAGCAAATTTAAGAAGATTGAAATCATACCAAGCATATTCTCTGATCACAAGGCTTTGAAATTGGATATCAACTGCAAAAAGAAGGCAGGAAAACCACAAATACATGGAGATTAAACCACATGCTTTTAAATAACAACTGGGTCAAGAAGAAATAAGAGAAGAGATCAAAAGATACCTAGAAACAAATCAGAATGAAAATACATGCTACCAGAGTTTTGGGGATGCAGCGAAAGCAGTTTTAATAGGGAAATTTATATCACTATAGGCCTATCTCAAGAAACAAGAAAAATCCCAAATAAATAACCTCATGTTATACCTTAAAGAACTAGAAAAAGAAGAACAAATGAAACCCAAGGTCAGCAGAAGCCAATAATAAACATAGAGCAGAACTAAATGAAATACAGAAAAAGACAATAAAATAAATTCATGCTACAAAGAGCTTACTCTTTGAAAAGATGAATACAAATGAAAAACCCTTGGCTAGACTCACTGTGATAAAAAGAGAGAAGACACTAATAAACAAAATCAGAAATGAAAGAGGGGCAGTTCTCACGGACGCCACAGAAATACAAAAGATCATCCAAGAAAACTATGAAGGACTATATGCCACCAAATTGAGTAACATGGAAGAAATGGGTCAGTTCTTAGAAACATATAGCCTTCCTAGGCTGAATCACAAAGAATACGAAAATCTAAATAGACTGATCAAAAATAGGGAAATTGTACCAGTCATCTGAAACCTTCACAAAAGCAAAAGTCCAGGACCAGATGGCTTCCCTAGTGAATTCTACCAAACCTTCAAAGAGGATCTGATACTTCTCCTACTCAAAGTCTTCCAAAAAACTTAAGACGGGACAGTACTCCCTAACTCATTTGATGAGGCCAACCCTAACTCATTTGATGAGGCCAACATTACCCTGATACCAAAACCTGGTAAGGACAACACAAATAAAGAAAACTACAGAACAATATCTCAGATGAATACAGATGCAAAAATCCTAGACAAAATTCTAGCAAATCAAATGCAAAAAAACATTAAAAAGATTATTCAGGGGCCGGCCGGTGGCTCAGGCTGTTAGAGCTCCATGCTCCTAACTCCGAAGGCTGCCGGTTCGATTCCCACATGGGCCAGTGGGCTCTCAACCACAAGGTTGCCAGTTCAATTCCTCGACTCCGCAAGGGATGGTAGGCTCTGCCCCCTGCAACTAAGATTGAACGCGGCACCTTGAGCTAAGCTGCCTCCTGGATGGCTCAGTTGTTGGTTGGAGCGCGGGCTCTCAACCACAAGGTTGCCAGTTCAATTCCTCGACTCCCACAAGAGATGGTGGGCAGCGCCCCCTGTAACTAAAATTGAACACGGCACCTTGAACTGAGCTACCACTGAGCTCCCGGATGGCTCAGTTGGTTGGAGCATGTCCTCTGAACCACAAGGTTGCCGGTTCGACTCCTGCAAGGGAGGGTGGGCTGTGCCCCCTGCAACTAGCAACAGCAACTGGACCTGGAGCTGAGCTGCACCCTCCACAACTAAGACTGAAAGGACAACAACTTGACTTAAAAAAATAAATAAACAAATAATTAAAAAAAAAAAAAAGATTATTCATCACGACCAAGTGGGATTCATCCCGGGGCACAAGGATGGTTCAACATCCGCAAATCCATCAATGTGATACATCACATAAACAAAATAAAGGACAAAAATCATATCATTATATCAATTGATGCAGAAAAACCATTTGACAAGATGTAACATCCATTTATGATTAAAACGCTTAATAAAATGAGTATAGAAGGAAAATACCTTAACATCATAAAGGCCATATATGACAAGCCCTCAGCTAATCTCATAATTAATGGTGAAAAACTGAAGCCCTCTGCTCTACGTTCAGGAACACGACAGGGCTGTCCCCTATCACCTCTGCTTTTCAACATAGTGTTGGAAGTCCTCACCAGAGCAATCAGGCAAGAGAAAGAAATAAAAGGCATCCAAATTGGGAATGAAGATGTTAAATTATCACTCTTGCCAATGACATGATGCTATATATAGAAAACCCTAAAGACTCCACCAAAAAGCTATTAGAAACAATCAACAAATACAGTAAAGTTGCCGGCTACTAAATCAACGAACAAGTCTATTGCATTCCTATATACTAACAATGAAATCTCAGAAGAATAAAAAAGAACAATTACTTTTGCAATTGCAACAAAAGGAATAAAATACCTAGGAATAAACTTAACCAAGGATGTGAAAGACCTATATGCTGAAAACTGTAAGACATTTTTAAAAGAAATTGGAGACACAAAGAAATGCAAAGATATTCCATGCTCATGGAATGGAAGAATCAACATAGTTAAAATGGCCTTATTACCTAAAGCAATATACAGATTTAATGCAATTCCCATCAAAATCCCAATCCCATTTTTTTAAAGAAATAGAACAAAAAATCATCAGAGTTGTTTGGAACCACAAAAGACCCCGAGTAGCCAAAGCAATCCTAAGAAAAAAGAACAATGCTGGAGGTATCTCATTCCCTGACTTTAGCTTCTACTACAGGGCTACAATAATCAAAACAGCATGGTATTGGCAGAAAAACAGACACATAGACCAATGGAATACAATTGGGAACCAGAAACAAAACCACATAAATATGGACAGATTATTTTTGACAAAGAAGCTAAAAACATACAATGGAGGAATGACAGCCTCTTCAATAAATAGTGCTGGGAGAATTGGACAGCCTCGAGCAAAAGAATGAAACTGGACTGCTATTTGTCACCATGTACCAAAATTAATTCAAAATGGATCAAAGACTTAAGCATAAGACCTGACACAATAAACTGCATAGAAGAAAACATCGGTAGTAAACTTATGGACCTTGGGTTCAAAGAGCATTTTATGAATTTGACTCTAAAGGCAAGGGAAGTAAAAGCTAAAATAAATGAATGGGACTAGATCAAACTTAAAAGTTTCTGCAGAGCGAAAGAAACCATCGACAAAATAAAGAGGCAACCAACTGAATGGGAGATTTTGCAAACAGTGCCTCTGATAAGGGGATAATATCCAAAATAGACAAGGAACTCATGCAACTCAACAACAAAAGAACAAAGAACCCAATGGAAAAATGGGCAGAAGACCTGAAGAGACATTTCTCCAAAAAGGACATACAAATGGCAAATAGACATATGAAAAAATGCTCAACATCACTAATCATCAGAGAAATGCATATCAAAACCACAATGAGATATCACCTCACCCCATTCAGAATGGCTGTCATCAACAAGTCAAACAGTAACAAGTGTTGGAGAGGCAGTAGAGAAACGGGAGCCCTCCATACACTGTTGGTGGGAATGCAGACTGGTGCAGCCGCTATGGAAGGCAGTGTGGAGGTTCCTCAAAAATTACGAATACAATTACCATATGACCCAGCAATCCCTCTCCTGGGTATCTACCCAAAAAATCTGAAAACATTTATACATAAAGACACGTGTGCTCCAATGTTCATTGCAGCTTTGTTTACGGTGGCCCAGACATGGAAACAACCAAAATGTCCTTTGATAGATGAATGGATAAAGAAGTTGTGGTATATATACACAATGGAATACTGTTCGGCGGTAAGAAAAGATGATATAGGAACATTTGTGACAACATGGATGGATCTTGAGAGTGTAATGCTGAGCGAAATAAGTCAGACAGAAAAAGCAGAGAACCATGTGATTTCACTGATATGTGGTATATAAACCAAAAACAACAAAAGAACAAGACAAACAAATGAGAAACAGAAACTCATAGACACAGACAATAGTTTAGTGGTTACCAGAGGGTAAGGGGGATGGGGGGTGGGGGGGTGGGAGATGAAGGTAAGGGGGATCAAATATATGGTGATGGAAGGAGAACTGACTCTGGGTGGTGAACACACAATGTGATTTATAGAGCATGTAATAGAGAATTGTACACCTGAAATTTATGTAACTTTACTAACAATTGTCACCCCAATGTTCTTCTAGTAACACTTCTGGTATGTACTGTCAGACAAACAATACAGGCGTGATGAATAATTTATTAATTATCTACTATATGTCAGATGCTATAAAAATGACCAACACAACCTCCGGGAACTCATAATCCATTGGCTGGGAGCAGGGCGTGGTGGTGTGGATGGATATATAAGCTGGATAGAACACAGATTTAAAATACTATGGTAGTTCTCTTTTTAAATAAAAGCTTGAAATAAAGAAAAGGGATATAGTGTAACTCACGTTTTCTGTTTTAACCTTCCACCATCAGTATCTGTTGGTTGAGACTGTAACTTCTCTTCATCATCGGACTGTGCCGCGTCATTACTACAAGGGAAAGAGTAATTTTGAAAAATCCCTTTTCCTTACACTTCTCAAAAATCTCTACATATACTTATTACAGAATTACAAGGCTTTCTGCTGGGCAAAACATGCTGCACAGAAACGACAAATTGCATTGTAAATATCTTCCTCCTCACTGATCAGGCACATCATGTATTATACGTTAAAAAACTTTGCTTACACAGAAATTATTCCTTTGATCTACATATATCCCATAGCAAAATCAATCAACTCACTCTAAAGCTATTTCCTGACCCTGCAAATTACATGTAAAATTTCTGATCCTTAAAGCAAGGCTTCAGAAGACCAGATGTTTACAACATGGGTGTTTAGCCTTAATGTTTTAATACTGTTTCTAGTGTAATATAAATCATTTTCAAAGAGAAACGAAATACTACAAGATTGAAGATATATACTATTTTCCCCTAGTAATTGTATAGTCTTAAGAGAGAACAAAGTTTAAGAATACAAAAACTACTGTAATTCCAAATTTAAAAAAAGAAGGGTGAATGTAACCCAATTAGGGACTGTCATAGTTCATAAACAGAGAAATCTTCAACCATTCTGAACGGAATACAACAAATGATAAATAGTAACGTTAGGCCATACCTTACATATTCTTTAGTCCTTCTCATGATGTGTAGAGTGAGAGGATTAATACCTGTTGGCAGTTTCTCCTCCGCAAGACTCAAAGGTATTTCTTCTCCAGTATCTAGGTTCTTAATCATTACACTGGCTAAAATTTCCTGAGGCAAAAAGTAACACCAAGCGGACCTATAATTTAATTATTTTTCTGAATCTACAAAATCCCCAAAACTTTAAGCTGAGGACTTTCTATACACATTCAGTCCTGTGTACAATAATTTTTAACATTTTTAGTGAGATATAACTCACAAACCGCAAAATGTACTCATTTATAGCATATGTGTAATAGTTCAGTGGTTTTGCGTATGTTCAGAATTGTGCAACCATCACCATTATCTAAGTTTAGGATATTTCCACTACCCCAAAAAGAAACCCCATACCCAATAGCTGTCATACCTTATTCTTCTCTGCTCCCAGCCCCTGGCAACTTTTTGTCTCCATGGATTTGCTTATTCTGGACATTTCAAATACATTAAATCATACAGCATGTGGTCTTTTGTTATTGGCCTCTTTCATTTAGCACCATGTTTTCAAGGTTTATCCATACTGGAATATGTATCAGAACTCAATTGCTTTTAACTGTCAAAAACAGTCTACATGGATGCATATACCACATTTGATTTGCCCATTCAACAGTGATGGACGTTTGTGTTGTTTCCACATCTTGGCTATTATGAATACTTGTGTACATTTTTTGTGCAATCATTATGTTTTCATATCCCTTTCGTGTATAAACAGTAGTGGAATTGCTGTGTCATGGTAACTCAATGTTTAATATTTTGAAAAATTGCTAAACTGTTTTCCAAAGTACAATTTTTTTTAACGTTTTGTTTAAAAGAATCAAAAACTAAGATTTTGCTTTAGAACTCCATTTTGACTAAATTGGCTGATAGATGTATACTAAATTTTAATGGTAAGAAACACTGAGTCAGTATGCATTGTACATCATCTAACAAGTATAAAAACATACACATATCTACAATGCCAAGTTCTTTTTTAGGCCATTTTTTATAAAATATAGACCTTGCTTCAATATGTTTATTCCACCATATAAGTGTGCAAAAGGGCAAGGTTAAGTCTGAGTTGCAAACTCCAGCATATTAAAAAAATAGAAAACTAAGGCAATCTTCATTTTCATTTCTTTCTTCTATGCTATGATTTTTTTGGCTAACAACAATAAACAAATTTTAATCATGGTGAAATATACATAATATAAAGTTTACCATTTTAACCATTTTTAATTGTGTAATTCGGTGGCATTAAGTATATTCACACTGCTGTGCATGTACATTCATCTCCAGAACTTTTTCACCTTCCCATTATGGTTTCTATATTTTACGTTTTTAAGAACAAAAAAATATATAATTATACCTCATCAGTAAGCTCTCTCCCAGAGTTGGATCTAGGTCTCTGAGGGCCCATCACTTCACCTGCTATTGTCTGCCCATCAGGTGCTTTTCCATTTTCCTGAAATTATAATTTTATAAACAGAAAGTAGACTGAGTCAATTTCTATAAATATTCAATTATTTATTACCATACACAGTTCTAAAAAATTCTGTTAATTCAGATAATGGAGCCTACTTATAATTTAAATGGAACACTCCATTTCAGCCCTTTATTATTACCAGCATGCTGAAAAACATTAGGTACCAAAACTATTGCTGCCCATGAAACAATGTCTTAGTCGTCTTGGAAGCAAATAAATGTTCTATTGGAATCTGACCCAAAAGCAGTTCTGTACTAGTAGAATGCCAGCACAAAGACTGCCATTAAAGGGCTATGCATATGGATATTGCAAAAGCAGGGGTGCTCAAACTTTTTCTGTACAGAGCCAGGTAGTAAATATTTCAGGCTTTTTGCTTCATGTATAGTGTCTGTAGCATATTCTTTTTAAAACAACCCTTAAAAAAATGTAAAGACCATTCTTAGCTTGGGAGCCCTACAAAACCAGGCCACTGCCAACCTCTGCTCTAGGGATATGACAAGACTTATCATAGTCTTGTCACCTCTCCCAATTTGCTAACCTTCCCCAATCACAGCTACCCCATAAGTAATCAGAGTCCCAGAATTCGGTTGTGCTAAAAAAATTCATGATATCAAGTCCTTTTCTATTGTCTCATTTGTGGATGAGTTTTTTTCTGATAAGGAGAAGGGAATTATAAAAAATAAAAATTTTGTCCACCATAGGTCAGGTAAATTAAGACTGGAGTTGGTGTTTACTAATAATATTACAAATAGCACCATTTGTCATTTTTCCACTACATGGCCAGGCACTTGCCATATTTGAGCTCATTTCAACCTTGCAAGAAACCTTCCAGGAATGTTTTCCCCTCATTTTATCAATGTGGCATCTGAGACTCAGATGTTAAAGAACTTCTTGGAGTCACCCAGCTACTTAGTAGCAGAGCTGGACAAGGGATGTAAGAAGGTCAGGTTTTGGGGATAAGGAGATATTTGGCTTGGAGGAAAAAAAAGAAAGTTCAATAATCAAACAAACCAGCCAGTTGCAGAACGGTGATAAAGCCTATATCAAATATAACACAAATTCACCGACCTGTGCTGTAACGATTTTATCTCCACTGGTAGCACTTGCCAAATCAAGAGAAGGTTGAGAATCCTTGACTGTACTGTCTGAAGCCATGTGTGTAGTTAGGAGAGTATCAGATGTAACGTTTTCTTTGGGAACTGCAATAATAATAATAATAATAACAACGGTAATTATTATTTATATAGGACTTTATACATAGCTTGAAAAGTGCTTAACCTTTATTTGTCTGATTCCTATAACAACCCTAAGATGAAAATGGTTTTATTACTCTTGTTTTACATATGGGGAAACCAGGATTCACACAAGTTATTTAAATTCCTAAAGGCTATACAACTCAAACATTTATAGATCTAGGACCTGAATTCAAATCTTAAGTCTCCAAATCCCATGTTCTTTTCACCACACTACACTGGCTCTCCAATGGTAACAGATTTGAAAGTTTGAAGTCTGTTAAAATGTTCAATTGCAGTAAAGTAACTAATCACCAATGTAAACATTTTCACTTCTTACTACTAAAATAACTTTTATAACTCGGTCATCAACGTGGTTGTATCTAGCATAAACTGAAACAAATTCAGAAATTTAAACAGTTTCAACTCAAAAATCTCCCCAACAAAATATTTATTTCTCAATTAATACTTGCCATCTAAATCAGGTGTTTTAAGAGCCTCGAATTCCAATTCACTTTTCTTTTTTCTTGGTGGTGGAGCAGGTCGAGATGGAGGTGGTGGTCTAGGAGGTGGGAAATTAGTTGGAGGGGGTGGACGTGCTGGAACAGGCTTCTTTGTACTAGCCACTATATCAGGTTCTGGAGTAAGCTGTCTTGGGGGTTTGGCAGGAGCCAATTCTTCCATGGCAGTAAAATCTTTAGCAGATGAGGAGTTTGAGGACACAGGTTCTAGAACGTCACTTCCTTTGACTTCCACTGCTTCCTTGTTCAATACTTCTGTTTCAGTTTCAGGCACAAAAAGCTGCTCAGGTGAACTTATTTCAGTTAACTTAGTGGTTACATCTACTGGCTTCTCACAGGTGTCATCAGAAGGAAAAGATTTTTTTGACTCTAATTCAGTTTCTTCAAATGCATTCTGATTTTCTGCCCTTTTGGAACCTTCCTGTAGTACTTGATCTATGGCTAACAGTCCAGATATATTGCTAAGATCTGTTCCAGCCACAAGAGGACTAGCAGTAGCCTGATCAGAGTGTCCTTTTCCTCCAGAATCCAAAGAGTTACCTTCAATCCGTAGTACTTTCTGAGTCTCCTCAATAATACTTTCAATAATCTGATGAAAGGTTAAAAAGCATTTTTTTAAAAAATGAAGCTATTTATAAGAACATAGGAAATGTTCTTAATACTTTACATATTTTAATCTTTACAACAACCTTAAGAGATAGCACTCTTACTATCACCATTTTACAAATGAGGGAGCTAAGGCACAGAGGGATCAAGTGATTTGCCCAAAGGCACAAAGCTAGTAAGTGATGAAGCTGCTATAAACCCAGGCAGTTTGGTTCCAGAATCTGCACTCTTAGCCATGATAATAGGGAATCTGTGTTAGTACATGTAATCACAAATGTTCAATCAACTCTGTATAATAAAGTTCAAACCTAAATTTACCATTCGGACTCTTCATGTCATTGTTCATTTACATACTTATACCAAGTTAGTTGCAGTAACAGCCTGTTGATTTGAGTCTAGTTAACAAGACCATGAGAATCAAAACCACCTACCACAAGAAGTCAAATTGTTAAGTTCAAGCCTATGACAGGAAAAGGTAGCAGATGCAAGGAGATTAACTTTCTTAAACAGAATATACCTAATAACCCACTATTCAGAGGGATGGCAGGACCATGAAGAGTTCAAACACCCAGCTCACCTTGCTTCCCCCCCATTCATTTCTTTTCTATAGCTAAAAAATACAGATATGCTTTCTCTGTATTCTACCAACATTTAAAAGAAAATGTATTTTCTACCCAGTCCTGTCATTAACACATTAAATCTCCCAGCCTGCTTATCTTTCTGCCAGGCCGAACTACGGGTGACTTCTGCTTCTCAATTCCTTGGCTCCTGAAAGTTAACACAATGTGTCACAGAACTGCCCTAATCTGGCTTGCCACAAATTCATGCTAACTTGAACTGGAGGTTATTGCTGATCAATAATATTCATCCTTGATTTCCCAGTTAATTTTTCTCAACCTTCAAATTTTTAATCCTAGACGTACGTCACTTTTACCAGAGGAATATTAACTGGAGCCCACCTAATTTACCAATTAGGTGGTTATTGAATGTCTAAGTGATAGCAGAAGCCAGATTACAGTGGGTTTAAGAATGAATAAGAGTCTTTTTTCAGCTTTTGGCTTGGAGGAGGCCAAGGTGCAACTTTCTTGAGTTGCCCTGAATCAGGGTTCATCCGATACCAGCTGCCTCTACCAGGCCACCGAAGTTCAACCCCAACGAGATCAAAGTCATATACCTGAGGTGTACTGGAGGGGAAGTCGGTGCCACTTCTGCCCTGGCCCCCAAGATTGGTGCCCTGGGTCTGTCTCCAAAAAAGGTTGGTGATGACATCACCAAAGCAATGGGTGACTGACTGGAAGGGTCTGAGGGTTACAGTGAAACTGACCATTCAGCACACACAGGCCCAGATTGAGGTGGTACCTTTTGCCTCTACCCTGATCATCAAAGCCCTCAGAGAACCGCCAAGAGACGGGAAGAAGCAAAAAACATTAAGCACAATGGAAATATCACTTTTGATGAGATTGTCAACATTGTCCGCCAGATGCGGCACTGGTCTTTAGCTAGAGAACTCTCTGGAACCATTAAAGAGATCTTGGGGACTGCCCAGTCTGTGGGCTGCAATGTTGATGGCCACCACCCTCATGATATCGTAGATGACATCAACGGTGGTGCAGTGGAATGCCCAGCAAGTTAAGACTACAAAAGAAAATATTTCAATTAAAGATCATTTGACAACCAATGGAAAAAAAAAAGAGGTGAAGACAGAGAGAGAGCCGGCAGTCTATGATTTTCAAAAATTTGGTTATAAATACAAGAGGCTACAACAAAGTGACCCAGCATTTTTACAAGCTGAGGGAAAGGAGCCAAAGGAAAGGAAGGTAACAGAGTTCTGGAGAAGAAAGGAAAGAGGGTCTATTGTGTACTAGACCCAGTATATACATTCTCTATTTAATCATCATACAGACCTTATGAGATGGTTGGATTATCTCCTTTCTACAAAAGCAGGTATCTGAGGTAAAGGCATTAAGAATTTTGCCTAAGGTCCCACAGCTAATAAAGTACAAAGTCAAAACAGAAATCTAGGATTTTATCAAATATCCTCTGTTCTTTATATCATGCTACTTTGGACAGGAAAAAAGAAACAACGAATTTCTCAACAATAACATGAAAAAGAGGTAAAAGGTGAAAACAAGTCGGCAGGTAAGGGAAGTACGAGATGATGAAAAGGAGTGAATTCAGGCTTCTTGGCCACTAATGTCTACATGCAGTAAGAAATGAGGTCATCTGCTGATTTGGGTGGGATACAAGTGGGCACAGTGAGCATGAGGTGAACATAAAGGCTTGAAATAATTACTATACATAATGAAAAGGTCCATGCCACCAGACGGGTCAAAATGAGGATGAAAATCACAAGTCTTTCCTAACCCCTTATCTGAGAACAATCTCTCCTGTCTCTGAACTTCTAGCATTCTTACTGTTCACTATAGTATGAGCTATACTATAAATACGAGGTAGTATATGGGCTAGCTCTGTATAAATATTTTCTCCACACCAGATAATTATTTCCTAGGCAGCAAGACCCATATTTCCTAACTCCTGAGATGCCCATAAAACACCTACTTACAGTGCCTAGCCTTGTAGTCTCCCTGGATTTTAAGAGGTAGCATACAGGGAAATAGCAGAACAGTGAGAATCAAGACCAACATGTAAACAATCACGCTAAAGCAACTGTTTGCTTCACATCATCTTCCTGCCCCCCAAAACTCACTGCTTTCCCAGTGACTATAAAATAAATAACAGATGTTTTAGTATGATATAAGGCATTCCAATAATCTGACCTTAACTTTGATCTCTAGACTCATCCTCAACATTCTGCACATTCGTCATCTCTATGCCTTTCCTCTCCCATCTCTGCCTGCCTAAATTTATCCGCTCATCAAGTACCAGCTCAGATGCTACTTTTCCTCCATGAAGTCTTCCTCATTCCTACCCCCAAGTAGGAAGTAAAGTCTCCCTTCATGTTCTTGTAATAGTTTCTAAATTTACTTCAACCTTATTACATTACATTCAGTTTTGTTACCCAGTTTCCTCTTCTACTCTCTGCCCCATGGTGTTTATTTACTATTTTCTCAGCTTCTAAACTCGCCTTTAAAAAACCACCATTTTTCTGCTACTAACTGTAGATAGTTACCCATTTGTAATTTATCCTAAGAAAAAACTTAAAAATGGAAAGAAAAGCTCTAATGGAAAAAGTAGAAACATTTCAAGTTTTCAACAATAAAAATAGCTAGGTACGTGTGTAATACAATTGCTTGATGGAAACGGATATTATATCAAATGAAAACAGAGTATTGAAATAGTGTAGAAATATGATGAAAATGTAAAAATGGTAAGAGGAAAAGGGAGAATACAAAATTTTATCTACACTATAATTAGGGAAAAAATATGCAAATAGGTGAGAAACAGAAGGGAATACTGAAAAATCAAGAGAGCTATTTGTTACAGTGCATTAACTGCAGGCAATTTTTAATTTTAAAAAATGGTACCAGTCTTGTTATCTTATTTATACTGATACACAATACCATCATTTCTCCCAAAAAGAAAACTTTTCCTTTTAAAGGAAAAAGTATGATCAATATTAAAATATGTATTCCATTACATTTCTAAATTCCATAAGGGCAGGGCAATGGATCTCCATTGGGGGCGATTTTGCTCGGCATCCTTCCCCAGAAATGTCTGGAAACATTTTTGGTTGTCACGACGGGGTGGGGGGAATCTACTGGCATCTAGTGGGTAGAAGACAGGGATGCTGTTCAACATCCTGCAGTGCACAGAACAGTCTCCTCTTCCTTCACAACAAAGAATTACCCAGCCCCAAATGTCAATAGTATCACTATTGATACTATTGAGAAACTCTGGGGTAGAGAATGTGTCATCTTGTTGGTCTCTGGAAATCTACTAAGTAGAACTATGCCTGCGGTGTAGAAAACACTCAAAACATAGATGAATGAGCACACACCACCCTTTCTCCTTGGGTTTTATCCTGATACTGTGAACTACTCCATTGTCAAAATTTGTATCTTGTGCTCAGTCTCTTCTAGTAAACCAAACTCTTCATAGCATCAATTCTTTAAAAGGTATCAAAGGCACTATGAGAGTAATGACTTCTTATAACCTGCAACTCCTAAAGACTTCAGAATTTGCTGCACTGCGCTGTTCAATACCTTTAACTGTTGGTAGCAACCTCAAGCGTAGTTAAAACTTACTTTAATAAAAACACAAACACAAAAAATAAAAACACTTTACAAAACATTTTTTAAAATACTGTTTCAAACTACAGGAGATAGGGGGTAGAGGGGAGGCGGAATATGGTAAACGGGTTCAAATATATGACAGAAGGAGACTAAACTTTGAGTGATGAGCACACAAGGCAATATACAGATGATGTATTATAGGATTGCACACTTGAAACTTACATAATTTTATTAACCAATGTCACCCCAATAAATTTAATAAAAAAATACTGCTTCAAAGAATAAATTACCAATTACAAAATGACTTCTAAAAACCCTGATGCATTTTCAATCACAAATTCAACAGATTCAAGGAAATTTATGAAGTATCCACCACATACACAGTATTATACGGAAGGAATACACAAAACTTTCCACTTTGAATATACCATGTAAATGACAAATGCTACACAAATATTGATATTTTATCTTACCAACCTTTTTAGACACATCTTGTTTCAGTTCTTGTACAGGGGACTCATTTCCAACTTCGTGTGCGGTGTCCTCTGTTTCCTATTTTAAAAAGAAAACAATCAGAGATCAAATGATTGTTCTGTTTAAAATGCGGACAAATTAGAAAATATAGGAATAGTAAATTAAAGGCCCATAAAGGACTTAAATGTTTGTATGCTGATAGATTCCCAGAGATTTTATGCTAACTGGGACAATGTGATTTGCATAAGAAGATTATCAATCAGCAATTTTTAATTTTTCTACTGCAACAGGATATTTTCATTTAAAAGTGCCCAATTTTTTAAATTAAAAACCTGTATAGGAATATAAGAACTACTAAGTACCTTTATAGCTTAAAAAGATTGAGACAGTCATCAAAATGGTGGTGTGAGGTTAGCCTCTGTAAAGCTCCCCTGGAATTTAAAACTAATTGAACAACAATAACTCCACAAGATATTCCCTGCACAGCAGATAGGCAAAACGAAGAGGCCCACTACCGAATTCACCTAAAGGTGGGTGAATCTCGTGAGCAGGGGAGGAGGGAAGGGAGAAGTGCGGAGATGGAGCCACGCAGTTGCAGGACGCAGACCTAGCTCAGTGCTCCGAGCTCGGTGCATCCCGGAACTACCGCAGCTCCGGGAGAAGGAAGAACTCGGACTGCTAGGGCTCCACTTATGGCCCACAGGGCTGAGGGGACACCATATAACACGGCTGAACCCAACGCTCATGGAGAAAAGGCTGAGAGAAGAAGGCTGAATATGGTGGATGAAGCCCTCACTGCCGAGCAGAGAATGGAAGCCTTAGGCACTGAGACTAGCCACCCCCTCCCAACACTCCCAGAGCTCGCCCCGCCCCCACCTACCCAGTACTAGAAGCGGAACAGAGCAGTGTCAGATCAAACGAACAGAATATTTTCTGTTCTAAGAACTGTAGACCGCTGACACAGATTTGCAGCCCAACTAGTTCCGGCAAAGGGGAGGGAGCTGTG